>NC_081354.1:64555070-64903820 GCF_030684315.1 Stegostoma tigrinum
GTGAAACGATTCATAACCATTAAGCAACAAAAGTTTTAAGTTTTTTTTTGTGGTAAGCATGAGTGAACGGACCCAGATTGTTTGAGTTAGGTCATGATTTTTTTTGAGTCCGCTTGAAGCGGAACTTCCATATACTCTAAATGTATTTTGTGACCTTAGCAGAGAAAAGATGAGATAATGCTCCTGCACACCCTTCATCTCCTCCATGGTAACTGGCAGTCGGGATTTCAATATTACTGGGATTATTGTTACTTGATTTCCATTGTTATTGGTTGAGGGGAAAGTGGTTCGAGTTTTGAATCAAATTCAAAAAATGAAGAAAGTCGATAAACCAAAAAAAGTTACCTTCTGAATAAATTGATAATTATTTATTGAATTATTTGTTAACAGTTATTAACACGTACCTAACTGGTGTAAGTGTGTTTGGCTGTACATTGGAATAACTTTTGAAATACGATAGATATTGTAGGGTCAGAGCATTGCTAGCTTACTGCCATCTAGTGGTAGTTCTTGCAAACAGTTGACACATTTCTGTAATTACCGTGTAGAGCTGGGTGAACACAGGCCAAGCAGTATCTGAGGAGCACAAAAGCTGACGTTTCGGGCCTAGACCCTTCATCAGTGTTCATCCAGCTCCACACTCTGTTATCTTGGATTCTGCAGCATCTGCAATTCCCATTATCTCTGATACATTCCTGTAATATCTGTTTCTGCTTACTGTAGACAGTGACTGAAAAACACAAGCTGAATGTACCTGAGACAATGACTGAGATTCTGGATGTCTCAGATGAGGAAGGTGAGAAATATGTTTTTCTATACAATATTATAAAAATTATACAAATTGTTGCCATTATATAACTTTGATTATCATTTTCACTGTAGAAATAATACCTTTCTTTAAATACAAAAATGCTGTTTAAAAATCTGATCTAGAATGTTTGATAATAAAGTGATAATTTTCAGAAAATGTTTGCATTTTTTTAAATGAAGGTGAAATATGATGAAAACTGAATGAACTGTAGATGCTATAAATCAGAAACAAAAACAAATTGCTGGAAAAGCTCAGCAAGTCTGGCAGCATCTGTGGAGAGAAATCGGTTTAACTTTCCGGTCGAGTGACCCGACTTCAGAAGTGAGGAAGGATCAATTGACCCGAAACGTTTACCCTGATTTCCTTCCACAGATGCTGCTGAACCAGCTGAACTTTTCCAGCAATTTCTGTTTTTTTTTGTGAAATATGATGAACTATTGGCTGAGCTCATTTATAGGTCAAACTATGATGACCTGTGTGGATCTTGTGCTGCTTGCTTTGCACAATATATTTTGCTGGAAAGTTCATGCTAAGTCAGCTGTCCTGTAATTTCTGTTCCATTGTGCTGCAAATAGAAAGTCCATGTTGAATGTGGCCATAAGTTCTTCTGGCAGATTATCAAGGTTGTGTGAAGTTCTTTTGCATGGAATTGAAATGTAATTGAAAGTAGGTGGGTTCTATGACGTGTCTGTGCATCTCTGTATTGGAAAACATTACATTGGAGAGTGGTAACTATAAACTGAGCTGGCCTGAAGTATCCCTATGTGTCAATATGCGATGTGCCGAGCCACATAGTTCAAGATTCACTATCTGGTTTATGTTGGTTATGCTGCGCTGTGGTCAAGATGTGACATTGAGCTTTTCACAACATCTTGATCTCTAGATCATTGACTGCTGCTACAAAATGTGCATGGATGCTTGAAGATTGATCTGGGCTTACCTTTGAAGTCCATCGTGAAGTACCCACACAGTACACACCGTGTGATCTTCTATGTAAAGAATGACCACTTAATTGAGTGGATGAAGCCATTCAGTAGCTTTGAAACCGTACGCCAGTAGTAAAAAGTGGCTTTTGGAGAGGAGCAAAGGACGATGGAAAAAATTTGATTGGAAACATCCATGTCATGTTCTCAAATTGTCCCTCTACATCATAATATTTCTGAAAATCAGTGATGAGAGACATTAAGCTCATCGCAAACAGTATAAGTTTTGTGTGCTACTTGCTAGGTTGACTAAGGATTTGACAACAACAATTAGTATTATATAGCATTTTTAATGTAGTAAAATGTCTCGAGCTGCTTCTCAGGAGCTTTGTCAAATGGAATTTGACTCTGACATTCTTCATGTGACTTGAGAGATAACAACCAAACACTTGATCAAAGAAGGCCGTGTAAGAAGTGACTTTATAGTCCAGGGATATGCAGTCTAGGTGGGTTAGCCATGGAAAATTCAGGTTTGCAGGGATCGGGTAGAGGGGCTTTGGGCCTCAGTGGTATGCTCTTCGGAAGGTCAGAGTTGACTTGATGGGCTGACTGGCCTGCTTTCATACTGTAGGGATTCTGTGACATGATTTGAAAATGAACAATATACAATGAAACAAAGCGATGGTGCCTGCAGCACTTTATTCCTGATTCTTTTCTTTTAGTTCTGAATTGAATCTTGTGTATTCCATGAACAGTTTGTCGATCCAATCATTACCAGTTCTTTATGGTATCAAAACAAATTGAAAAAAATACGTTATCTGCACACATCTAATATAATTTTTTTCTGTCTATTCCACTGTTTCACAGTTGGATTTAATCTTTGTAGTTTTTTTTCTGCTAAAACAGGAGATTAGAAATTAAACCAACTTTTTTTTCACTGATGAAGAGACAGGAGTAGAATATAGGTAGGTGTTTATCTTCAGCTGAATAGTAATTTAGCAGAATAATGACACAAGCCCTGTCAAATCCAAATGGTTTTAAATGGATTGAAAATCTGTAAGCTTCTATAAATTACTACCAACGTAGTAAAATAAAAATTCTGCCTTGTTACCCTTAACCACATGTAATGTTACACTGTCTGTTTCAACATACCAGAAATGGTATGTTGGTAAAGCTTCAGAATTGGTCAGAGATACATTTGTACTGTTTGCTCACTGTAATATTTGCTTTTTTAAACATGGCAGTAACTTTCATGTGGCTTCAAGCAGTGATGGTTATGGATTTTGGTTGAATAGGGGACTTATGGATCAAATTCTGACTCTCCTCATAAAATGGTTGTACCTACTTGAAGGTTATGTTGGAAATGTAGATATTTGTGTTTCGAGTCGGTGTGATGATCGAGTCTGTGTGATGAATGGGGGGACCTGAAGTTCAGAGATTCCTTCTAAAACGTGTTGGAAGATCTCAATTTGGGGGTTGCATTGTGACTCTCTAACAGTGGTATAACTTCCTTTACAACACCCTCAGTACTGTCTCAAAACATGTATGGGTCAATCCTAATTATTCCGTCAGGGAAGAATGTTGGTGAAAATCATTACACACACTTTAACGATGATTATCAATGGAAAGGAAAAATCGGGCAGATCCCACAATGGGCCACCAACTCTGTTTTCAATTCTCTTTCAGGGAATATGCTGGGACATCCAAACTCACTCTAAGAAATATTTTGTGGAAGTGCCATTGGAATAATTTTGTAATGTGGAACTTGTGAATTGCAGGGGGACTGTGAATTATGATCATTCAACCCATGATTTTCATTCCATCAAAATGAATGACTGAAACAGTATGTACTATATGCCTACTTGCATATTGTCTCTTTACAGTGGTCTCTGGCAGGGTCTTTGAATTATAAAAATTACTCAGTAAATCTGATGAGGCTGGTAGGAAACTATGTCTTGTATGGAAATGAACCATGATAGCTAGTTTTGATCTGTTGGAAGGCTGGTACTTTGCTACTTATTTTCCAGAAATTACATAGCAGCTGCAGCTGTCTTATGCAGAAAGTCCTGTCTTGGGACAAAGCATGGGACGGAAATAATTTGCTCGGAGGACAAGGAGTTGGGAATGAACTCTCTCTTGTTTGCATGTGGTGTTATTGTTTGCAATTCTTCTTGTGATGTGCAGGTATCTTAGAATCATAAATCCCTACAATGCAGAAAGAAGGCTATTTGGCCCATTGGATCTGCTGAAACCCTCCAAAGAGCATCCCACCCAAATCCCTACCCCATCCCCATTACCTCACATTTACCATGACTAATGCATCTCGCTTGCACATTCTGGACACTACAGAATATTTAGCATGGGCAATCCACCTAAACCACACATCTTTGGACTGTGAGATGAAACTTGAGCGTTTGGAGGAATCCCACACAGACACAGTAACTCAAGGGCGGAATCTAACTCGAGGTGGAACCAAACTCGGGTCCCCTGGAGCTGTGAGGCAGTAGTGCTAGCCATCGTGCAGCCCTTAAACATGTCCATTCTCGGGGTCCTGTTATTTGGTGTGTTGGAATGCTGAGCCACTGAAGACAAGATTGCTCCTGCTGGTTGCTGTATAACGTGAAAACATACCTCCAAATTAGCAGAACCTTTCCACATGATGGTCTTTGGCTTCATCCCATCCATGATAGACAATAAATGCTAGCCAAGCCAACCCCCAATGTCCACATCCTGTGAATGAAATCAGGTAAGAGATTGGTTATTTGTTCAGCTTTTGAAGTAGTGGATAGATGATCATTCGGGCTTTATTGTACTTGTTTCATTAGGGCAGTTGTGCAGTGTAATCACATTATGAATGCTTAGATGTACTTCAAACTGCATAAATAGATTCACATCAGCAGAGATTTTTGATGCAGCTTCCAAAAGTGATGTGGGCTCCGTTTTGTTTGACAGTGCAATGAGCTCCTCAGGATCATGTTTTTGAAATGTTTTCAGTTGGATTTCTATTTTGACAATTTTATGATCATATAATAAGAATCCATTTATTTAGTTTGTTTGAGTGGCTTTCCTTGAGAGAAGATTGAAGCTGTTTTCCTGGTGGAGATTGATTGGTTGTTTATTTTAACAGTTTCATGAATTTGTCAATAATTTCCCAAAGTTGTCATATGACTGTTGAGCTCAGTCAAAATGGATGCTGGGTGGAACGGAGAGTACAGGAATCTATTCTGGTGGCAAGGAATTGTGTGTAGGACTAAGCCAAAGCTCCAGCTTTGGAAGGGAACCTTCAAACTTTCCCACCTTGGCATCTGTCCATTTTCAACTTGCGCCCACTTCAGGTGGGTGTTGGCCCCTGCAGCCAGTCTCTGCAATCACAAGAGCAGAGTAGTGTTGGTGGCCAGGAAGCAAGATCATTGTGGAATGTCTCAATTCGAGATTCCTGTCTGAAATAGGAAAATCCTGTCTGTGTTCAAAAGAAAATTTTTGCTTCAGTTTTTTATCAGTTTGTTTTTCTCAGGTGTAATTTTGTCTATAATTTGGCTATGATCTTAATTTTATTTATTTTTTTTGTTGAGTTTCTTCCTCTAGGGCAGGTTTTAAACTTGCCCTGACCAGTATCAAATATACTATTTGTTTGTTCAAATTTAAACTTTCATATTTGTTTCAGTTTCTTCCTATATTTTTCAAATTTTCATGATAAGGCTTTTTGAATTGTCATTTATGTTGCTGGTCAGACAAGTTTTTGGATTAATTCAAACAAATGATCTGAATGTATCTTGCTTAAAGATTATATTTCTTGCCTGAATCCTAAAATACGAATATTCCAGTTTAAAAGTAATCTATCTTCAGATTTTCCTGCTTTTCAAATCTTTCGGTTCTGTCTGTTCAGTACCTTAACAAACAAGGTTTCAAACTTGCATTGTACATTGCTTAATCAGGGATCAGGTTAATCTCATTTGATTGTCTCAACTAACTGTCAGTGTTTTTTGTTTGGAAATTTATTCAGTTTGGGAAAATACAATGAATCTGTTTAATCTACTTGTATGCCATTCCTGTCTGCACTGATGGTACAGTGACATTTAATCTATTTACCGTGAAAAATGATCTATTATTACCTGATTTACTCCAACCATTTACAACAGAGCTTTAGTTTTGCACTTTGTTAGATGACAGTAGTTTTTAAAAGGTAAAATGCAGCCCATAATCATCATAACAACTGTGTAAGCTTACATTTTGAACGGACAACCTTTATCAATAATATCATTGTCAAGGCTGGTATTGTTAATTCCAGTCTTCGGTGAGGGAGTGGCTGCCAGGCGTTCCCTTCATGTCCCTCTCTGCTGCATCCTTCCAGAATGTCCTCTGGCGCTCTGATTATCCTGGTCGAAAACACGATCCCAGTATCATGTATGCAATGGGATCCCAGCATCGTGTATGGAAGACATTGAGGCTGTCCTTGGCATCAATCCTCTGATGTGTCTTCCTCTTCTCCATATACGGTCATGGCAGGAACCCAGGGCACCAGCGAATCTGCTCGCCAAACTCAACCAGTCTCATTTTCCACGGCAAGTCTTTGCCTGTTTTTGTCTCCTGTGGATACTTTAAGCTTGACCTGTCCTGAAAGCCCCATTGGACTTGACTGCTGAAAGATTGCCCATTCAGGTTTTGGGCTTAGTATTAAGGCCCTGGACCATCTGACCACAGTGCCCATTTAGATGTTTCAATTTTTGCACAGCACGTGGCTGAAATTGCAAACTGAAACTGGCACAATGAGAGAAACCAGGCATGTGGGAACATGGGGCAAACAATTGTGTCTCCCCTGAACCATTCAGATTGAAGGACTGTGAAATTAAAAGTATCCCAGGCATTACAAAGTAGAGTCAAGATGTTCTCAGTCCAAGCCAAATCACATCAATATTGCATAATTAATTCAAATTGCCGCGCGTTGTCCGAAACAAATGCCAGAAAGTAGAATCTGTAAATTGTATTGCTTTACTAAAAGCAGATAGTTTCCAAATTAGCAATATGTCTCTAGTTTAAGCATTTCACCAATGGATAGAGTGAATTAGAGTCTACTTGGCATGAGAGAACAGTCCGTCCTCGTTTTGTGAAGTGCAGGTTGAATGCAAAAATAAATCTCACTTTGATGGCAATGAGGGGTGTGAACCTGAAATAAAGTACCCAACAGGATTTCCAATTCATTTCATGTATTATGTCTCCAGTGTGTTCTCGTGACAAGCACAAATGAGAATTTCCATTTGCACTCTTCTAACTCAAATCTCCAGGAAAAGATTCTCAAGCTCCCTCATGAAAAACATACTGTGTTGACTGTCTTGAAAGTAAAACCTATTAATGGCTACTTTTGTTTGTTCATCATTATAATATTACAAAATCTTTAATATCAGTGGTGGATTAACTATTCTGCTTCTTACTTCACACTGCTCAGTTTCTGGTAAGTCATTCATCTGGTGTAATCTTTTGGTGTAATCCCTATGGGAAAAAATATTTCCTAATGGATATCAAAGCAATACCTTGGAATTTTTTACATGTGAAACATGTCCCATAAATACAGGTTTTTGTCACTTTTAATGTATGTCTGGACTAATGCATTAGGATGTAATTTCACCAATGAGACTAGGGATTTAATTTGAGCCCACTGAATTTCATGTTTTCAGAATATGGGAAAGTAATTTATTTGTATTACAAGCATTGATTGTGTTTACCCATGCGTTATTCAACTTTCTCACTTTCTTTTAACCTAACAATTATAGGAGAGCACTTTTACTCACATCCTTCTCAGAAATTAATTCGTCTGTACAGTATGTTACTATTTTCTTTTTATTTTTGCTTCATTTGTGCCCTTCAAAGCTTTCTTTAGATCTGGAGTGTATTGCTAGTTTGAGCAGTAGTTACATTGTAATGCTGTGCTGTACCCCTGCTGTTCGTGTAACTGACTTCAATTTACTCTCCTCCCTTTCCTTAGATTTCACTAGGTATGCTAATGGCCTAGTAGTCATTGACTTGTGCTTGTTTACCCCGTGCAAACCAGTGATCAGCTCGGAGATGTTGGTTTCTGATAATAATCATTGATGTTAGCGATCAGTACTAAACTACTTGAATTTGTGCCATAGCTAAATCTAAGTCTCTGAACTGACCTTTGTTGATGTCACAGATGACGGTTAATTTTAACTTAAACCAGTGGTAGAAATGGGTGGCAGTGATTCAGGGAACTGCCTTACATTTATTCTAATATTCTCTTCTGCTGGGGGGGAAAAACGAGGTTGGTTGGAATGTGTAATTGGAAGCTGATGAACCTTTCCTCTCAACCCTGACAGTTAAAATCAACTTCATAGATTTTAATAATACGTCATGTAAAGTCAGAAGGATTCTAACCTTTATCTCTAGGTCTGTACATCTGATGTACACCAGCTTCATTAGAACTGTGTGTCAACAATGCATAGCAGCCTCCCACAAGGTACAATTTAAACCATGGTTCACTATTGTTCTCCTCTGCGCCAGTGTAATATGGAGAAATTCAGTGGATCAGTTGGAACAATGTGGGTTATCCAATCTTAGTGGAGGACTAGGACGATTTGCTCATGCCCATTCTCAAGAATTCTATTGAATGAAGAATTAGAACCCAAAATATTCTATACCAAGTACCTGGAAGAGGAGATTTAACGCTCTGCAGTACATTTAGATAGCTAGCCAGGACCAAAAAGCCCAAATTAACACCATAGATCTTGATAAAACAAAGACAGATTTCCCCATGACCTCTTTTATCTCTGCCTCACAAAGCCCAAATTCTATGTGTTCACACTTTGCTACAATTGTTTGAGGAACCACATTCACTTGGCTTGAACCAAATTTTCACTCCTGGCAACAGGAAGGATAAATTCTCTGTTGAAGTGCAATACAAAACAACTCAAAGCAAGCATGGGGACTGGATTTTATTTTAAGCTGCAAGTGGGTTTGATGTTGGGGGAGCAGGTAAAGCGCAGGGGATGGCCTTCCCATTGCCTATCTATCTGTCAAAAATCTGGCTGAAATTTTTTGGGTGACAGGAAGCATTGGGTAGCCTCCCAAGTTCTGGGCCTATTGAGACTTTTATCACCCATTGTACAACCTGTTGCTATTGTGGAGGTTGCCCAGCAGCTCTTCAGATTGTTGCGATACTTTACCGTGCAATGGTAATCTGAGAAACTCCAGGTACTTTCCAGATCCTAAACTAGTAGCATCGGGCAACGTGTCCCTCTTATCCGCAATGATAAAAACAATTGCAGTATGATCAAGAAACGGAATAAAATATATATGATTCTGTAGCCTGTACTTTTGCATCTAAATTTAATGAACTTTATGTTGTAAGATGATGCTGATAAGACTAATGAATCAACATTTATTATAATCAATGATTGCTTTGTTGCGTCTCCTGACAACAGGTTGCATCTATATAGCATATTAAAATATGATTACATACATAGAATATAATATTTAATTTAGCAATCTTAACATAAACACTTCTCCTGCCCAGTTGAAATTTGCCAAAGTGGGAATTAATCAGATAATTAATCAATCTTATTAAGTATCACATTGCCAAATGGAAAACCTATCTTTTAAGTAGCATCTGTGATTCGTTTGAATCTATCGAATACAAGTCAAAACACATGGGCTGTAATGTATCTCTGGCAGGTGGCTGAGCACGTTCAATCTGGAGTAAAGCAATACACAGCTTAACTTTGCTGCAAAATCAAATTACGTTCTAAATATTTTAAACATCAATTGAGCTTCAGTAAGTTTTAAATACAATGATGAGTTAAAAAGGAGATTTGGTGCCAGTAAAATTTTACAGTGCACTGAATTTTCCTGACCCTAAGGTGATGGGAATGGAGCTGGAGCAGAGAATGGGAAAATAGGGGAATTGTGACAGCACAGCACCCCACTGCATCAATTCACCAGGAGCAGTCAGGCAATTGAAATAAAAGTGAAGTACTGCAGATACTGTAAATCTGAAACAAGTACAGAATACTGTAGAAATGCAGCCAGTCTGGAGGCATCAATGGAGAGAGAGTGTTAACATTTTTAGTTTGATATGTTTGGAGTATAGTCATATTGATTCAAAATGTTACCTCCATTTCTCTCTCCACAGATACTGCTAGTACTCCTGAGTTTCTACAGCATTTTTGTAGACAACTTAAATAGTCAGGGCTCCAACTAGAAACTCTGCTGTGGCACTGCAGCTGTTCCATGGTAGCAACCTTCCAGAAAGACAGAAAAATCCTTGGGACTGCCTTTTGTTTTCGAACCCTTCAGGAAAATCCTGCCCAACGTTCCAGCTTGATGAGCTTTCACCAGGTGTGGGAAAAGTTAGAAATGTAATGCGAATTAAGCATGTGATGAGTAGGGGAGAATGGGAAAAGCAACAAAATGTTTCCAGGAGCCAGGGATGTCTTGGAAGAACATTGACTGAAATAATGCCACTGGGACAGCATCTGTCTGTGTGAAGTTTGCACATTCTCCCCGTGTCTACGTGGGTTTCCTCCCTGTGCTCCGGTTTCCTCCCACAGTCCAAAGATATGCAGGTTAGGTGGATTGGCCATGCTAAATTGCCTGTAGTGTCCAGGGATGTGTAGGTCAGGTGCGTTTGCCACGGGATGTGGAGTGTTACAGGCATAGGGTAGGGGGAACTGGCTGGATGGGGGACTCTTTGGAGGATTGATACAGACTTACTGGTCTGAAGGGCCTGCTCCCCCACACTGTAGGGATTCGGTGAAAAAGATACAGGAGTTATTTATAGAAATGCTGTTTTTTTTTGTTGTAATCTGTGAAATAAACCTCAACTACTAAGTACATTGCATTATTTTGATGATGGTACAACAACATTATGGGTTTTCTTTTTTTTCATTCATGGGATATGAGAATCAGTGGCAGTGCCCACATTTATTCCCCTTTTCTAATTGTCTGTCTGAAAGTGTTATTGAGTCTTACCCTTGCCCTGCAGTTCATGTTGTGGAGATGCATTGCACGGATCCAAGATTTTGAGCCAGCGATGATGAAGGGGCAGCAATATATTTCCAAGCCAGGGTGTGTTGAATTTGAAGTTAATAGTATTCCCAATCATGTGCTGCCCTGTCTCGTCCTTTTAGCTGGTGGAGGTTGTGTCTTTGGAAGGTGTTGACCAAAAAGCCTTGATGAATTGCTGCAGCTCATTTTGTATACATTGCACACTAAATGATCGTATTCTGATGGTTCAGGGACTGTATGTTTAAAATGCTGGGTGAGGTACTGATCACACAGGCTGCTTTGTCTTGAATGGTCTTGAGCTGCTTGAAGGTTATTGGAACTGCAGTCATCCAGGAAACTGCAATATATTCCATCACCCTTCTAACTTTTAACTTGCAGATGATGAACAGGTGTGTCCCTCTCCGCAGACAACTTCTGACCTACTCTCGTAGCAATGTATGAATATGCTCGGATCAGTTAGGTTTCCGGTCAGTGATGACACCCATACCTCCATAGTATTGATAGTGCAAATGGAATTTGGTCTCATTTAAGTGTAAGGTGATGGATTTGGGCCAGACAAACAAGGCAAGCGAATACCTGATGAATGGTAGGACCATGGAAACCATGAATAAGGGGGACCTTCATGTACATGACCACCAGTCCCTTAAGATAGCAGGACAGGAAGTTAAAATGGTTCTGAAGGCATATAGGATGCTTTTGCATTTATTAGCATAGAGTTAAAGTTAGTTGACTTGCCGAGCTTGTTTGTTTCCCAGATGTTTTGTTACCCTGCTGGATAACATCCTCATTGCAGTCTCTGATAAAGCATCAGTGTGTTTTCCCACCTGGTTTTTAAACTCTGGGGTCCATTGAACTGGAGTGCCTCACTTGCAGTTTTCCTTCGTAGTGGAGTGTATATGGGGTTGAGTTCAATGTGTTTATAAATAGCATGCTTTTGTGGAGTGCCAGGCTTCTAGGAATTCCTGCACCTGTCTCTGCCTGGCCTGTCCCAGGATCTTGGTGATGTCCCAGTCGAATCAGTGTTCTCCATATCCAAATCGACTGGGACAACACCAAAATCCTGGAAGAGGTGAAAAGTTAAATAAAATCTCGGACCAATTACAGCAATTGTAATTTCAACAATTAAAGCTAGTTTAGCAGATCACTTTGTTATGAAGTACCACCTTTTACACAAGGCAGTCCCTTTCCTAGAGAGAAAATGATTCCAGCTTTCTCTTGATCTGATTCAGAAAATCTGTTTATGTCAGCTGACAACTGATGATAAAGGAGTCTCCATCAAGTTTCAAGTTGCAGTGCATTGTTTTATGTAATGTGTTACAGTCATCAGGTTAGTTTCATACGTTTTCTCTCAGTCTTCAGTAATAAGCAATTGCTTCTCTAATGTTACTTGACTGTGCATGGTTAGTTTCCAGCCAGTGACTCTTTTCACCCTTGGTCACTCTGCAACTCAGTGCCTCTCCTGACTGATCAACTGTCTCTTATTCCCAAGGAGATGATACAATGACTGGTGATGGAGGAGAGTACCTTAGACCAGAGGATTTGAAAGAACTCGGTGATGACTCTCTACCGAGCAGTCGATACCTGGACAATATGATGTATAGAGGAATAGGACGCCTTGGAGAACGCTCAGACAGGTACATTTCTAATCAGTTACTTATTTAAAATTCAGTAAATTCATTGGCTAAGAGAAATTCTAGACTGAAGCAATTATGGTCAAATGGCGATGAGATAAATTGAATGTGGACTGCCCTAAACTTGAGTTAAACAGAATTTTGAGACAGCTGAAGAGGCACCGCATAATCTTATTTGTCTACAAATGTGTTGTATGTCAAGAAATGCCAAATGTAAACAAGCTGATGCAGTAACTATGTGAAAAAAGGTTTCAATTTTTTTTTTCCTACCTTTCAAAGGCCTGACCTTGTATAGGAAAAGGCATTGAAAAATTACTGAGTGTCAGCTCTAGAAAAACACAGCAGTACTTTGCAGGTAGTGCACTGTCTTTGGACACGTCCGCCATGTCAATGCAATCAGACATGTTTTTGTGAAACAGGTTGAATTCCTGGAGCATCTGACCAAACTTTGCAGTTTTAGTTGGGGAAACAGGTGGGTGAGTGGGGAGGCACCCATCAGGCTCTTCATGGGTTTTCAGGGTAATCATTTCTTCCATCAATATGTTTTGTCCACTTTCTGATTCAGTCATCAAATAATTCTAGAGATCATCCAAGTAGCTTTATTAGAGTCATAGTCTATGGATAATGTTTTACATTTGCAAAACAATTTGGCTTCTTAGATTTACCTATCACACAAAGGGATGTCTTTTCCACATCAACCATGTTGGCGCAGACCATAGCAATGATGTGTTTCTTGTTTCACTTTCCACCATTACACATTTCATCGTTAAACAGTTAAATAAAGTAGTAAAACAGTCTGATTTCATCCACATTAGAAACATCATTTGGTGCTTATTTGTTCATAGCATAGATGAAACCAATTTGCAGTGATTGCTACAGGCCTGCCCATGATTCTGTGCACTGGCATGGCCTAATTCTGCTTCATTTGTTGGGAATGGCCAAATGACAAGGATGGACAAGTTTAGCTAATCTGGAGTTAGCGTGAGTTATCCAGATAGTAAAGCCGCAGACACCTATCAGAAAAGCTATTAATTCTTGTTAGTGGTTTGTGGGTCAAAGCCCCTGTTTTTCTCATAAATTTTTTACAAGATTCCAAGTGAAGTTTAGGAGTAGCCAAACTGCTAAAACGTCAAAGCTGCACCTCAGGAGAACCTAACTAATTTGGCAGAAATAAAGAGCTCTTTTGATAGGCATTTCATACATTCTCATGCCAACCACTGATTTTTATTTATAATCTCTGGAAGATTTGTGGGTATGGTATCTGTTTATTCTGGTTTTGTTATTGTGTATCTAGTTGCAATTAATAAACCATAATATTAACTTAGCTTGGATTAATTGAAAATTGCCTTGCCTAACTATAATCCTTGCCTCTGCATTTTACTAGAACTTTATTTAAAATAATGAAACCCTAATGTGGCACACTTCTAAGTTTGGTTTATTGATCACCTGGGAATTGCAAGCAGACGGATCTTGCTAATCGATTTGCAGAGTACCATGCCCATGTTTCTACAGGGCTGAATGAGAAAGTGTATACTAGATGGTAGCATACTCCACCACACAGGAAAAAAGATTAAAGTGTCTGATTTCCAGTCTGTACTTCATTGATGAGTCTCAGCTGGATGGTTCTTGTATGCATCAGTTGCTCTCAGTACACTTGAGAGAGAGAAAGGAAACATCAGTCAACCACACAACCAGAATCAAACCAACAGCAAAAAATGTGCATTTATGTCAGCACCTTTAATGTAATAACGAAACTCAAGGCATTTCAGGGACCTATTGTCAAATAAAATTTGATTCTAAATTATGTGAGAATGCATTAGGACAGTTCACTAATGCTTGGTCAGAAAAGGCATCACGATGAAAGCATTCTCGATTTGAATATGTGAATCTGAAGGTACAGCTGCCAGTAGTGAGCATCTAAATTCAGGGATGTGGATGAAGCTAATATTAGAGGAGCACATAGATCTTAACTGGTTGTGGCTCCACTGGAAATTTACACCTAGTGAGGATGATCTTCTATAGGGATTTAGAGTGAAGGGATATGTATTTGAAACAAGTTGTTGCAGGACTAGAAACCAATGTGAGTCAGCAGGTTCCAGGGAGACAGGTGAACAAGACCTCATGGAATTGGCCTGCTAGCAGAAAAGGTTATGGCAAGTTTAATTTTACATGAAGTGGGGATGCCACCCCGGAGAACATTGGAACGGTTAAGGCTCAATATAACAGTCATGGGAGAAAGTTACAGCAGCAGATAACAGAATCTTCTGGGCTCACAGGATGTGAAGAAGGAGCTTGGAGGGCTGGAAAATTAGGTGGACTGTCATTGAGACAAATACACAACACCTTCCTGCCACCACCCAAGTAAATGCCAGATAGAAGGGACAGAAGACATCACTCCCATTCTACCTCCACTTGAGAACTTTAAGTGATCAATTGACAACCCCTTAAGGGCCTGTTCCCAACTGGGCAGCCATGATCTTTGGATTTAGTGATCTCATAAACCTGGGTGATTGCTCGTTGGTAGAGTGTCTTTGATTTGCAACAATTTGCCATGATGGAGGGCATGTACAGAGGAGAGGAGTATAGCTGCTGACAGTCACACCACTGCTCTTGCTCTTGACTCAACCTCCCAACTTTGTCTGAAAATCCCTGCACCCTATCAACCCTACCATATCACTAAGAACACACCTTTGTCTCTGCTCATTGTGGCATCTTGGGAGCTCAGGGCTGCTGATTTTGCAACTTATCCAGTCCTCCTTGGAGGTGTTGCTGGGTCCTGAAGCTACCAGCCTCCAATTGGTCAGCATCGGCAGACGGCAGTAAGAGGAAAGCCAACAGGCTTTGCCGATCTGTTTGACAGGCTCAGGATGCAGTGGGTCATTAGACTATATACTCAGCTAACAAAGGAAATTATACCTCTGGTCATCATTGGAAATTGCTGCATCGTCGCAAATATGCAGTCTTGTTGTGGAAGCCAATATAGATCAGCCCAGGGACAAATGTCATGTTTGTTGTGAATAATTTTTTTAAAAATTTCACTTCATATACCTAAAGTAGTAGATATTCAAATCATTGGAAACTGGAATACAATGAATTTACTTGGATTTCAGGTTGCTCTCTGGCAGTCAGGAATATCTGTTGTCTGCACTCACTGCATAGAAATATACAAGTTCAGTTGCAAATAATGTTAGTTCTGCAGGAGTGGTGCATTTTTGAAAGATTTTATTGCACTGTGCCATTTGTGGATAACATGCAAGTGAAGGTCTTTACCTCTTACAAAAGTGATTAACCATAAATTACAGTGACAAAGTTGATCTGATGTATCAGACAACCTCATCATTATCTTTCCCAAAAGTCATGTTCGTACACAATCGGTGTACCAATAAATTTTCTCGTCGTTTCAGCCAAGATGTAACATACTGATAAAAACCGAAAGAACTGCAGTTTCTCTAAATCAGGAACAAAAACACAGTTGCTGGAAAAGGTCAGCAGGTCTGGCAGCTTCTGTCAGGGAAGAAACAGAGTTAACGTTTCGGGTTTTTAACACATGGTCATGAGAATTTAACACATGGTCATTCTTTGGGTGTGATTTGACTGACATTTCAAGTACACTGTGTTTGTGGCTCACTTTCGCTGTTTGATGGATAAGTAAACCTTCATTTTGATGGGTTATTTTTAGCAGTTTTAAAGGTTGACTTAAGCCCAGAAACCTGCTGTCATTATTGATACTGTAGATTTTGGTGTATGAGTCCCATTTTAAGAACTTCACGTAAAAGTTGGAGGGAGACCAGAGCAAATATGTAAGCAAAATTCTAAGATGTTCAAAAGTAATAGGGCAGTAAGTGTATGTAATAACTCAACAAGAAATGCAGCAGTTCCAAACTTCATTTCAGGGAATGATGGTGGTAAAGTATAAGAAGATAAGGATCATAATTCAATTACAGTTAACACTGCTATGGAAAAGGACAAAAGCAGACCAAGAGTAGAAGTGTTACATTGGAGGCAAACAAGATGTCCAAAGCCAAGGTCAAAAGTAAACAGGAAGAAATCAACTCCCCTCAGCCTCCTTGTTCCAAAGAAAATATGTACTCTAAGGTACTTTTGTTCCTCTATGCATATCAGTATTCCTGTAGGTTGTTCCCCTCCCCTTACATTACCTCGCAGTTCTCAAGATGTAATCCCATTTTTATCTGTGATGCCCGCTTCTTCAGTCCCTTGATATCTTCCTGGAGTCTACTGCTGTCTTCCGCACTATTATTTTGTATCATCTGCACATTTCTCAATTATGACCCCTATATTTAAATTTGAATGAAAACATTTCAAATACATCAAGGCACTGTGTACTGAACCCTGTGGAATCTACCGGAAGCAGCCATGTAGTCATTAAAGCGTCAGTTAACCATTAGCTTTTGCTTTCTGCTACTGAGTCACTTTTGGAACCGGCTTGTCATTTTCTTTGAATCTAACGGGCTTTTGCTTTTCTGACCAGTCTGCCATGTGAGACCTTTTCAAAACTCCTTCTAAACTACATGTGGAATAAATCAAATGCATTACCATCAATTGCCTTTTTATAATCTCCTCCAAGTATTAGTTTATATTTATCAGACTTGTCTCCCCTTGATAATCCATGCTGATTCTCCTTGTGTAATCTGTGGTTTTCCAAATGATTAATCAAATCGCTCAATGTTTTCCCCTTATCTGTCCACCACTGCAGTTAGACTGGCCTGTACTTATTCAGTCTATCAATTTCCTCTAGTTTTAAGTCACAGTACAATGTTAACTCCTCTTCAGTGTTTGACACCACTTCCATAGCCAAGGGGGATTGTACAGCGATGATCCATGACTCCAATATTTCTCTTACCAGTCTGGGATACATCTTATCTGAGCTTTGTAATTTATCTCCTTTCAAAACAGTGCCCTCTCACTATGTTTATGATATCTAATATTTCACATTCATCCTTCTTACAATGCCTGCATCTCTCTCCTTCCTTATTTCATAAGAACAGTGCTTCCTATCTCCTCAACCTTTTGGCTTTTCATGGGCTCCACTCTTACCTGAGTTATCCTCAGTATTTATAAAATGCCTTTGTTTTTTCCTGATTTTATCTGCCATTACAGTTTCATGAACTGGCTTTGCTCTCTTAATTGCACCGTAATTTTACCGCTGCAACTTGGATACACCTTTCGGCTTTCTGTAGTATTGAATATGGTGTCTTAAAAATCCTTCTTTTTTTGCCTTATCAGATCCTTAGCGTGCAAGAAGCACACTGTTTGAGGTTTTTTTTGTGAGCCTATTTTTTTTCTGACCCTTCGTTTCCAGCTCTTTGAATGCCTCAAACACTGATTTACCTTCAAGTGCCCTATCCAACAAGACGACGGACCAAAGCACTAGTAACTAGGATTAGGTTGGATAGTTCTGCTTTTCCTCAGCCAAATATCTCTCACCCGGCTCTGTTCTTGCAATTGAATCATGGGTACCCAGCTTTACTTCACCATTACCATTCTTAACTCCTCCACTACACAAAATTATTCAGATTGCTTGTACAGTGGTACTGCATGAGCAGAAATGACCTCTTGTTAAATATTGAGAAATGGATCCCATTGACTTTATTCTGTACTCCAAACTCCATTCCATAAATACCAACTCCATCCTTCTCTGTGGCAACTATTCACGGCCGAACTAGATTAATCGTTACCATTAGTGTCATATTTGACCCTCGGTCGAACCTCCAATTATGCTATTGACATCAAAGGCTCCAGACAGGTTTAGAAGGATAAAGAAGAATAGGTTATGTTTTTCACAGTCACAGACGATGTTATTTGTGATGTTGATAAAAGTCCATTCATTGCTGAGTGAATCATAGAAATTTACAGCATTAAAAGAGACCATATTTTCCATTGTTTCTGTTTAGGACGAGAAAAGCTATCTATGTCATCATTCAAATGATCTAGTGCTACCTCTGCACGTCGCCCACCTGTGCCTCTGCCTCAGCCTTAGGGCTGAGGGCTAGAGGGATACTTTTCATATAATTTTTTTCTCTTTATAAGTCTTGAGGCACAAGACTGGCCGTATACACAACCCAACTCTGTGTGTGGTTGCCTCCTCATTGTGTTTTCAAGGCCATGAGGCTGGTGCCCATTAAAACCCAACATCTTTTACCTGTTCCATACTCTCTCACCACCAAATGACAAGCACCCTCCCCCCACGAACGTCAACCGCTATGCTATGAATTATGTTTGCAGATTCTGGAATTTTCTGAATTCATGGGAGAGAAAGGCAGGCCTACTTTGTGTTTATTAAACACAGAGTTTCACCAAAGTAATATAGCTTTGAAGTATGTCTGTTTACCAGTTTCATTCCAACGATCTTATGACTTTTGAGCCCCAAGCTAAATGTTCCATTGCGTTGAAAGTGTTATTTTCTATCACATCCCAATAATTCTGCTCGTGAGAAGGAAACAAAACCCACAACTTGGAACAGATTTTTCTAGTTCTATTTGTCTTTGCAATGTATTCTTGTAAATTTAGTCAATTTCTGTCCATCTGTCTGTGGCAAACTGCATTCTGCATTTGATTTAAACTATGATTCCTCTACCCCAGCGCACCACCCACTGAGCTGAATATCTTTCACAAATTTCAACCATAAATTTCACTTCATACCGTCTTGAGTTTAAAATTTTCATTGTTGTTTTCAAATTCCCCTATGACCTCGTCCATCAATATTTGTTATATCTTAATACCTTCCTCCATCACAGTGCTTCAAGATATCTTGCTCAAGTGTTGGCAGGACAGATTGAAAGAAAATTAAAGGAATCCTTTGGTATCCTCATCAATACTTAACTCACAAACACCAAAAATAATTTATCTGATCACTAATTTGATTGCTTTTGTGTCCCTTATGTAAATGGCTGTTGCAGCTATCTACACAACCACTGAAATGTCTGCATTTCAAAAGTAATTTTATGGCTGGGCAGCATTTTGGGACATCGTAAGTATGCACAATACAAAAATATGAATGCAGGTTTTTCCAATAATTTTGGGGGAGTGGTGTAAATGGGAAGCCAAGCTGTTTATCACTGGTAGAGATAAAAATGTGATGGCAAAGTTGTATCAGAGATAATGGGAACTGCAGATGCTGGAGAATCCAAGATAATAAAGTGTGAAGCTGGATGACAAAAGCTGACGTTTCGGGCCTAGACCCTTCTTCAGCGAGGGGCATAGGGTGAGGGTTCTGGAATAAATAGGGAGAGAGGGGGAGGTGGACCGAAGATGGAGAGAAAAGAACATAGGTGGAGAGGAGAGTATAGGTGGGGAGGTAGGGAGGGGATAGGTCAGTCCGGGGAAGACGGACAGGTCAAGGAGGTGGGATGTGGTTAGTAGGTAGGAAATGGAGGTGTGGCTTGAGGTGGGAGGAAGGGATGGGTGAGAGGAAGAACAGGTTAGGGAGGCAGAGACAGGTTGGACTGGTTTTGGGATGCAGTGGGGGAAGGGGATGAGCTGGGCTGGTTGTGTGATGCAGTGGGGGAAGGGGACGAACTGGGCTGGTTTTGGGATGCGGTGGGGGAAGGGGAGATTTTGAAGCTGGTGAAGTCCACATTGCAGCCCAATGGTATCAATGTGGACTTCACCAGTTTCAAAATCTCCCCTTCCCCCACCGCATCCCAAAACCAGCCCAGTTCGTCCCCTCCCCCCACTGCATCACACAACCAGCCCAGCTCATCCCCTTCCCCCACTGCATCCCAAAACCAGTCCAACCTGTCTCTGCCTCCCTAACCTGTTCTTCCTCTCACCCATCCCTTCCTCCCACCTCAAGCCGCACCTCCATTTCCTACCTACTAACCTCATCCCACCTCCTTGACCTGTCCGTCTTCCCTGGACTGACCTATCCCCTCCCTACCTCCCCACCTATACTCTCCTCTCCACCTATCTTCTTTACTCTCCATCTTCGGTCCACCTCCCCCTCTCTCCCTATTTATTCCAGAACCCTCTCCCCATCCCCCTCTCTGAAGAAGGGTCTAGGCCCGAAACGTCAGCTTTTGTGCTCCTGAGATGCTGCTTGGCCTGCTGGGTTCATCCAACTTCACACTTTATTATCTTATGATGGCAAAATTGGTCCATTTTACTTAGTGATATTGATAGACATTGGGAGGACGTCACTAGTTTGACTAGCAACAGACAGACCTGAAGAAAAATCGTTGGTCCAGAACTCAAAATATGTAATTGTTGAAAGGAATATTGGACATCTGGCTACAGTAAATTGGTGAAAGAGTATAGCTTGACATTTGGCAAGGAGCCAAGCTGCATGTAAAATTATGAGGCAATGAATATTGCTTTTTCGTGTTACTAACCAAGTCTTTAATGAATTATTCAACTCAATGTTGTTTCGACTGTGTATACTATGTATGTATGGCATCACAATATCAGTGAAATGTTCTTTTTCTGGCATGATACCATGAGTTTCATTAGAGAAGAAAAAATAAGTCCATGTTCTCCTAATCCTTCTAATTGTCGTGGTAAATGTGGGGGGAAAAATGACTTGTATGATAAATTAGAAGTTTATTTTCCCCTCTGTTAACATTGTTGTTCTGTATTCATCTGCATGTGTGAGTTTTGCCATTGTTCTGTCATTCTCCCTTCATTGTTGCTGTTTTCCCTCTCCTTTTTCATATGCTTCCACACAGTGGTGTAAACAGGTAGGTGGTCCTTGACACGAGAGTAGTGTCACAGTGCTGTGACAGTGTCTGTCATCCACTTTTACCACTCTGGTAAATCTGCTTGGGGTTGGGGCTTGAGCCAGTCACCTTGCATCCTGAAACTGCTTTCATGGCTGCATCGCTTGTTTTCCTACATTCACTGCTAAGCTGCTCACATCAGGCTAGGTCTACAAGACCACAATAATGCTAAAACAGCTACCATTACTACCTTTCTTTTTCTTGTGACTGCTGGCCTGAGATTCAGCAGCCTGGATTATTCAGCTGGAATCTACCACTGATTGACTAAATGGGGGTGGGAGGGGGGGGGAGGCGAGTCGAAGCTTGATTATGATTTTATATTTTTCTTCCTCTGCCAGTGGGTTGCTGGGTGTATATTTTTAGGAATACAGTCTTGCTGCAGAGACACAATTTGTTTCCCTCTTCCAGGTATTTGTTGTGAAAAAATTGTAAATGTGATTTTCTTTGCATCTTGCTAGCAGTCACATCTATTTTACTGTTTACTGTGATCACCTATTTTAATGTTTGTGCTATTACTGCTGTCTCTGTACTGCCTGCCTGTTTTCAGGATTAGACAATGCTTTGTACTGTGATTAAAAGAAATTATGAATGTTATTTTGTAGACATTGACATTTTATGCATTTTACTAAGGCTTTAATAACATATGAAAATGATTACATTATTATTTTTAATTCATTATGACCTTTTGTCATGTCACATAGACTATATACCGAAACCAACCACGTAGGTTTTGTTGCTCTGACTTATTTAGCTGCCATATTAAGGTAATGCAGAACTCTGGGAGAAATGCTTCCGTTCTTTTTCCTTACATCTTCATCGCTGAACTTGCTATCCTTAGGCTTGAAAGAGAAATGCATATGTTTAACCCTTCAAGAGCTCATTTGTACTTGAGTCACTCAGGGTAAATGTCGCGTGAAAGTATCACTAGCAATCTCAACCTGAGTGTTGAGATGATTTTAAAAAAAATCAGAAAGAGAAATAAAAGAAAAAAAAGTTGTTGCTCAATGGCAAATTATTAGTGTAGTTTAATTATTATGAACATCTTGACTTGTAATGTATTTTTCTCTGTATTGAGTCTGGTGTAAGCTGATACCTTGAATATGGTGTTCAAAACCTTATTCAATGCATAAATGCTTACTATAAGAAGAAATACTTAATAATGTGATTTTGACAAAAATTTGAGGGAGCTGCACAGTGTCAAAAATCACAAGAAAAATCCAGTATGTGTTGCTATGGTAAGTAAAATTAAGATGCTAAGTAAAAATGAAAATGAAAGAACTAGGAGTGCTGAAAATCAGAAAGCAAACAAACACACACATTGCTGAAAAAGACTCAGCATGTTTGGCAGCATCTGTGGAGAGAAATCAATATTAATACTTCAGGTCTAGTGACCCTTCAGAAAAATTAAGATGCAGTTTGCCACAAGGATTTCTTGGGGTAAGACAGTATAAGGGAGTTCTTGGGGTCTCTCCTGACTCAGACCTTTCTTACTGGCATCTTTATCAAATTCAGTCAAATTTGGAGAAGAAAATTGCTAGCTAGTTATTTAGTTTCTTTTTAAGAATTTTCTCACTGACAGTTACTTGCAGTGGTATCACTTATGGCACCTTAAATTGAAGTGAAGAATTTTATTTCAAATTGGCTTGAGAGTTAGTCAGTTGCCCTTACCCAGGGATCCTCCTATGTTCCATTCCCTACAGCTGGTATGATTTCCTGGGATGTACTCTCGTTACATACTCTTGTTTACTTTTGTCAGATAAATGGGACCACCCTTGTAGGTGACTTCACCCACTAGCAGGAATACTAGCAACTCCATAAATAAGGAAATTAGTTTCTATAAAACAAAGATTTAGATGTAAATCTCCTGAAACTAATATTTTTCTATCAGACTGAAGTATGCTTTCTGTCAAAAATCCTTTCTCCAAATTTACCCATTTCAAAAACTTGTTATGTCTAGTCAGGTTTCTTTGTGTTTGAGATGACAATTCCATGTCTCCTGAGAAAGCATTCTTCCTTTGTGCATTTCAAGAATGTATTACTTGCAGAAATGTTCTAATATGCAAGAGTAGACACTGATTGATGTCTGACAAATAATTGTGTGCTAGCCAGAACAATGTAACTTGACTAATCAAAACACCAACTTATCATCAATGTCTTCACCATAAGTGATTTGTTAATCACAGTTTACCAAAACATAAACCTACTGTAAAATTGTAAACTCTCAGTAATGTACCAGTACCCAACCGCAATGCTTCCCTGTACTGTTGGAATGAAGATAAGTCCAAACATAAGAAATGCAATTTATATAATTTTGTGGAAGGTAATCCGGCAAAGCCGGTCACCTGTCCATCGGAGAACATGCTGCAATTTTGTTCCCTTTATTTCAGCCACCACCCGGAACATTAGAAAGAAAGTTGCCCTTGAGATATTTTTGCATTGCTCTGGAATAATACAGCATTATCATAAGGATGTTGAGACATTAGTTGAAGTGATAAACAGGACATTATTAGAACAAAGAGGTTTACCTTGTTGGAAAGACTGAAAAGCTTGGGCTTTTTTTTCTCTGGGAAGTGGAAGGATGGGGGATCATTTGCCTCTTAAATATTCTGAAATTATTTGATGAAAATGTCTCCACTGTGGGGAATCCAAATCTAGATGGCATAAATAAAGAAAATTAATTAATATATCCACCAAGAATTCATCTTTTTACCCAAGTGTGGTAAGAATATGGAATTATACGACGAGCACTTGAAATGAATAAGAGAAATGCACTTAATGAAAAGCTGATAAGTCTGTGAGGGGGAGAATGCATAAAATACCATGCTGGGTTAAGCAGAATAGAATAGATCAAGGCTAATATGAAACATAGATATCAACATTGGCAAATTGAGCTGCATATTTTGTTTCTGTGCTGAGAATTCTGCATATTTTGTGCAATAATGGTTCGTAAAACTGCCATACAGTTATAAGGGACCAGATTTCTTATCTGAGGCAGCAATTACAATCTCAATTAAACAACATGCAATGAATAGGCAACCAAAAGAAAGCAAAAAGAAAGTGAGAATTTAAAAGGAGTGCAAAAATCAAAGGAGTTTTGAACATTGAACACAAGGCAGACACTGAGAGAGATAGTAGGAACTGCCAGTGCTGGAGTCTGAGATAACCAGGTGCGGAGCTGGATGAACATTGCAGGTCAGGCAGCATCAGAGGAAGAAGCGTCCAGACCCGAAACATCAACTGTCCTGCTCCCCTGATGCTGCCAGACACTCAGAGAGGCTGTTCCAGAGCGTACAGGCGTAGTTGCAGTTCTAGAGGATAAAATAGGTACATAAGAATCTTTGAGAATGGGAAAAATGGTTATTGGCCCAATAAGTTTGTTCCTTTTTGATAAATTGCAAACTCAAATGTCTTCTTTCTCATACTAGCACTCAATTCTCCTTCCCTCTAAAAACAGAAAAAAAAGTGGTTTGAATTCTTTACCAGCTTCAGTGATCAATGCTGCCGTCGTATTAAGCAAACCTCCTATTGTTAAGTTGGAACTGGTCTGCTGTACTTCCCATTTCTTTCTTTTATTGCCTTTCACTTGCATCACCTGAGGGTGGAAGCCCTTGCCATTATGAGCAATCCAACTTGAACAACTTTGTAAATTCCTGATTTTAATATCTGCTCATAGTTGACTTCTTTCTGATGTGACTCAAGTATGTGATCTTGGAGGGTAGAAGGTGATTATAACAGCACTTCTAAATATCTGCTTATCATATACTAGCAGCTTCTGCAGGCCTTTTGGTACACAGCACAGTCACATAATTAATATAAATCATATGTGACTGACTAGCACTTGCCTCGATGTATCTTCCAGGGGTTTCTACAGAAAGATTAACATTTATGTTGGTGAACAAATTTGCATAAAGCCAACAGCAAGTTTGCTCAACACCACTCTGGAATCTTTGGAGTTAATTTCTAATTCTTTAATTGCATGTTGTTTACTGAAAAGACATATCCTTTAAAGTCTTCTGATTCTCTTAGATCAGGCATGGTTTGAATAATTAAAGTGTGAGCTTTTTCAAGTGGATGAGGTGCTATCTACTTCTGTCAAATGCAATTTGATTTCTTCATGTCAGATAATACAGGTCAGGAAATATTCCAGTTTTTAGTTATTTTCCTATATAATTTAGGGTATTTTAAATAATTAAAATTGAAATAAAAGCAAAATAAACCATAATTTTCTACAACATCTCATATTTGTTTATTTAGCAGAGTGGCTCACAATTTATTGTTCCTTCATTTTAAATCCGCTAGCTGTTTTGTGGGGACTGTTTCTATTTTGACTGCTCCCAGGAGTTAGAAATTGACCATTTTGTCCCTTGAACTCAGTGAATGCTGCCAGTGTTCCTGCTTTATTTTCTTTTTATTAAATCCTAGTCCCCTGGAAGTTGCATAATATGCTAATAGCATGCTTTCTTCACTCTCCTGCCCATCCTATCCCATCACATCGTCACTTTGCTCCTGCATTTCCATGGCAACTGAACAACCCATCAGCCTACGATCCTTCAGTTCAGACAGGTCCAACACACCAAGCCATGGCCCATACCAGAGGGACAGTGCCATGATTGAAGAATTAATCACAGCTACAAGTAGCCAGGTATGTAACATTGCAGCTCGGGTACAGCCTGAATAGTACTTGTGTTGTTTCAGTGTGTTCTTATGCCTTGAAATGCCTCAGGGAATTTTTAAACGACATACAATATTTTCACTAATTAAAAGGAATTTTCTTTGCTGTACATCTAATGAGTTCTACCGTTTTTGTTTATTTGAAAATTAGTCTTGAATCTTCTGTTTGCACTTTCTCCTCCGTAAAGTTTGAAAGCTAAGGAATGTTGTAGCACTTTGGATGTTTTGCTTTACCTTTCAAATTTAGTGCTAAGTGGTTTTTATTGGTAAGCATTCTAATATTATTTAGAATGGGAAGTTATATGCAACCATAAACAATTTAATTGACTTTGTAATGAAGGATCTTCAAATACTCTTATTTTTCAGCAAGTGCATTGATTCTAACTTTATGTAGACAGTCTAATCAGAGGTTATGCAAAAATATTGATGCATTAACTCTAAGGTAATTTTGCTCTGAAACTGCAGGTAGCTCTGGCCAAGGGCCCTGACAAGGACTCCTCATATCGCTTAAGTTGGGAAGGAGACAACTTGGACAATGTGGCTCTTTCGTCGAGTCCAGTCCATTCAGGGTGAGACATATATTTATATCTTGCAAGTAAACTTAAGCAGGAGCAGCGCATGTATTTGTGGAAGAGCTGGGAAAATAGCATGTATTACGCTGCATTCACTGAGAATGTCCATGATCTTTCATTTTGCACTCCGGCTTTAACTGAGAAAGTGACTATTATGAAAACATAAGTTGCAACCTGTATATCATTTATAAGAAATGTCATTTTAACATATTTTCCAGGCCTGGCAATATTTTCACTGACTTTTTTTTTCGTGAACTGTAAACAGCTTATTTGAAAGATATTTTGATTTTGTGGATGATTGTCAGACCTAGAAGGAGGGTTCCTCATTTGTATGGAGCAAGCAGATGGAAAGTAACACTTGCCTTCATATTTGTCCTTTTAGGAGGCCCCCCTGAAAGAGAGAGTTCAGTTCTCTCTGTATACCAATGCACAATTTACCATGCACCATATCATCCTATTTAGGATACTTTAGAGCATATATTACTTTGACTAATTCAGTTTTCTCTCTTTGGGAAGTGACTGATAAGTTTGAAGTTGGTGAGATCTGAGACGCTAGAACTCTTTCTGGGTGTAAATGTTACAATTTAAAAGTTAGTTTCAAATTTGTTTTTGAAATTAAAAGAAATTTTTAATAGGAAAATCTGTTGCTGCTCGTTAAAAATGGTTGTTTTTGATTTTGAAATGCGTAGCTACAGAATTCCTATCCGAGATTTCAACAAGTGACCCAGCACAGAAATGTACCAAATTCCTACAGCCCACACTGTTCAACCAGCCAGACAAAGACTTTCTGTCAGTGTACAAAACAATTTTAAGTAGCAGTGCTAAGAGTTCAGGATATCAAACTTAATGTTTAAAAAGTAACATTTAAAGGAATAGTAGATGGTGACTCACTAAGTTTTCTTAAAACTGTTCTAAGCATGGCTTCAAAGCAATTGCATTTTCAGCAGAGAACTTGATACAGCATGAATCTGAATTAATATGTTTAGCCCTATTAACAAGGGATAGAAGATAATTATTGAAAAATCCAATGCAGTATAAGCCATTTAAGTCTACTTTAGGAGAAGGAAAACTGATTTGCCCTAATTCATTGCTGTGAACTGGCCTGCTGGCTTTGTATCCATCTAATTGGATAAACCACTGAGGCAAGACAACTGCAATTAGTTTCTAATAGAATTTTAATCACAAAACATCATTGGAAAATTGGTATATTTCAGCTGACTAGGGTACCATCTGTTTGAAATGCCAATTAGTTGGGTAACTTACTGAGTGGGAGGTACGAGACTGAGCATCCAACAATGAGAATCCACATTTTTACAGCTATTCAATCAGAACTGAGAGTTATAGCTGATAGATTTGTTGATTTAGCTTCCGTGATTGGTGTTATTGTTCTCCGTCTCCTGACATTTCAGTCAGCTGTGAAACTCAGCTGTTCTACCAAAACTCAAACACAGCTGAAAAATTAAGATTTGGTCCTGGGTACCAGTGGAATAGTGAAATCTCAAAATTGAATTTGATGCAGTAATCAATAATAGAAACCATTGAATTGAGGATTCACAGCTCCAATAGTCACTGACAATTGGTTGATTTAGATAAGTTTGTTACAATTGCAATATCCCTGTTAAATGGCTTTTACTGTATTTTTAGATAAGTTTATAGAATGCCATAATGATCGACTACCTGTGAAATTGTCATAGTTGCTATCTCAGCGTATATTTAATGTTCCCTTCCCCATTTATTGATCTTTTTTAAATCCCCCATTGCTGCCTCCCACCTTTGTATCTTATCCTTCAGCTACTGGAGCAAGATGGTGCAAGACATAGGAACCTTACAGCCAGCAGGGTGAGAAGATTTTTATCCTATCTGTCTGGATTGGAGCTGGACTCGTGGTTGGGTGGGAAGGGATTTTAAGTCCACCCATCTGTTGGTTTCTGAGGAGGTGGGCTCTGGTTTACTTACCCACCAGATTGTAAAGGATGCTTCTAGACAGGCAACTAAGGCCGGAAAGGTTCTACTTTTTATATGGCTTTTGCTTTTTCTGATGTCCTTGATTCCCTGCAATAATTTTACCTTGGCTTGAGTGGAGAAGCCCCATGGTTTTGACATCAGCTGATGAGATTTGGGAAACTGAAGAATCCCTCTTTCTTTTCTATAGGGCCTTGAGCATAATATGCCTCCAGACAATGTAGGGAAAGTTTAGATCTCCCTTCAGTTAAACTCACCTGCTTTTAACTATTACATCACTTCTGAAATGCTTTTTTGAGAGTGCTTGAAGCTTGCTTCACATTACTTCCCTCTAGATACAGGCAGGAAGTTGACTGACAACATGATAATACAATGATTATAATCATCATCACCTCCAACTGGAGTAGACAACTGGAAAACAAGCTCAGAACAGGTAAAAGACCTCCCAGGTCCCAGAGGTCAGTGTCTTCCTGAACCCTGTGCTGAGGTAGATGAACAATGCATCATGTTCTAAATGAAAATGTTGATTCCTTGTCATTTCAGACGTCTGTGTTCTTGTTAGTAGCTGACATTATAATTTGAAATTAATCTGTCTTCGTAACTGGTGACCTGTACTCAAGGACTGAAATAACTTTGTTACCATCTTTCATTACTACAAATATTTGTCATTAGCAATTACATGCAATAAATCTGCCCACACTTAACCTTCGTAATTCATACAGCAGGAATCAATTTAAGGCAGTGTGGTCAACACTACCTCCAATGGCAAAGCTATTGGGCTGAAGCTTACAAAAGTTGGCTGGCATTTTCACCAAGCATCATAGAGGGTCTCTGTCTGAGAGGCCTAGCGAATTTGCTTGTGCTGTTATTTCAAACTTACCTTGTTAGTGTCCTACCACAATTCTATGATGCCTGTCTCATCCAGTGCTAGCTCAGCAGTCCCACCACTTGCCACCACTACCAGGATATCTTAACATCGCCCAATCAGCAACTCACCCCTTCTTGAGCAGAGAATCTTGACCATGACTGTCCAAGCTACCAACACTTCTGAGCTGATAGCAAAGGCTTTAGTTGACATTATTGTGCTGGAACCGAACCTCACCAACAATGCGGGGTGTTTCCCTTGATTTCTCCACTTCCTTCAGGCTTTCAGACATTTGCTTGCAGCACACTTAATGTGTTATCTGAGTAAGCGCTGAGTAGGTGGGAGATCGAGGCAGCGAGTTGACCCCTGAACTAATGATTGATGAACAGCTTGATATGTTGCCTGGTTTTATGTCTGCACTGAATGAAAGTACGGCAGTATTGTGAAGCTTTAAACTGAGGTAGAAGAGACAGAATACAAAAAAAAGACAAGATCAGACAAAGCAGAGATGCTGTAAGCATCTAGGTAGATGCTAACTGTGTGAGGCTTTGGCATGCAGCCCAGAGATGCAGCCTGGTCCAGTCTGTTCCTTGCAGAGCATTCCAATCCTACTTATGTGGTGTGCTTCATAGTGCAGCATTGAAATGGTGATGTACACTTTGGAGCAGCAATATGAAGGTGTAGAGAGTTTAGCACATTATCAAATGTGTGGTCTGTGTGGCCAGTACCCTGGAACATGCCTGAAACATTGGTGCAAAGTGAAGTGCCCAAGATTGAGGTCCAGAAGAGCAAGCAACAATCTAGAGTTGCCAGGTACCCATTCTGCTTCGGATGTCAGGCATTTTCGGCATCTGATTTCTATCTATCCCATGATATGATACCAAAGGGACTAGGCCCAAAACATCAGCTTTCCTGCTCCTATGATGATGCTTGGTCTGCTGTGTTCATCCAGCTCTACACCTTGTTATCTGCATATTACTGAGGTGAGATTCACTGTTACTAAGGGTGATGACAACAGTAATTGGCATCTCACTGTTCTGTAGCAAGAATCTCAACTTGCTATCCAGAATTCTTGTTGGAAAGTGCACTAACTGTTCGCAATGTTGGGATAGGCTTCACTTGACTTCTCACGTGATTCTTTCAGATTTCTTGCCAAGATCCATGTTGTTCAGATCCCTGTAAGATTCTACTCATTACATTTCCTTGACACAGTAATTGACATTTCAAACTAATCAAAATAATTTTTCCAGAATGGTACTTCCAGCTCATCAATCTATTTTATTTCTTCCGTTACAAAAAGCTAGACTCTCTCAAGGAGAAAACAATTTAAGAAAAGTATCCAAGTTCAGATTAGTGAAGTTAATAAAATTAGAAAAATGACCTGAATCCTACCAAAATTGCAAAGGAACGGTGAGATCCCTATTATTGCTGTCATCACCCTTATTAACAGTGAATTTCCACAAGGCCTTGAAATTTCTCAAGCGATCTTTCTCAATTCGCCTTAGCAAGTACGCACCACATTCCCATGATGGCCTGACTTTTGTCCTCTTCTCCCACCTGCTGTAGGCAGATGTACGCACTACTGCCATGATATCCTAGGATGCCTGGTGCTAGTGTCATCTTTCAAGTCCAACTGTATACTCAGTCAAATGTTGGCCATTCTCCATGGGTGAAGTTGGTGTGCAAGCACAAACCAATGCTTCTCAAGGCACAACTTACTCTTCATTACACATATGAATGCACATTTTTACTACTTTTGCTATTTAAGACTGAAGCTACACAATTTATCTTCTCTTAGCTTTATCCCATCTTCCAATGCTAAGTGAGTGGGACCCACTCTCCAGTGTGGGACCATCACACTGGAATGTTTCAAACATTTAATATTTCAAGCAGTTGAAAGTGTTCGCTTTTATTCAGTAACAGCAAAAGTGAACAAAAACCAATTCAAAGCTGTGTTTGCTTCTGGGAACAGCACGAACTGCTGGGCTTTGACTGCAAATTTGAGTGATCGCTGCACCCAGCTGTCAGCTACTGGAACTGGGTGTCATTTCAGTCTCATCTGGCTTGGTGTGTTTGCTGCTATGTTTTACTGTGTACAAGATGAAGTTCTTCCTGTTCAATATCATCATCACCCTACTCCAAACACTACTGCTGTCCCAGCTCATCAAAGTCCATGACATTCCACCACAGAATTATGCAAAGCAGAACAAGAGCATTTATATGGAGTTTTTCAAAGGAGCAGATACCCAGAAGGCACAATCCACCGTTACGTCTGCGACAGACCACAAGAAGACACACACACACGTCAGAGACATATCAGACCCCTAGGTATCAGGGTAGCTCACAAACCAACAACCATCATGCTACAGCTACTGTCAAACGTAAAGGATCCCTATACTCTCAACCAATAAAACTAATGCAATATACAAAATACCGTGCAAGGACTGTGAGAAACATTACATAGGCCAAACTGGAAGAGAACTGACAATAAAGGATACACGAACACCAACTGGCCACCAAGAGACACTACCAATTCTCACTGGTCTCAATACATATGGACAAAGATGGACATGAATTTGACTGAGATAACACATTCGCAATAGCACAAGCCAAACAGGGACATGCCAGGGAATTCCCTGGAGTTCCATCAATAAACACATTGAACCGGACACGATATACGAACACCGAAAAACAGAATTGGAAGTAATGCCAACCTCCCCAGCAAACTGAGGCATATAAATAACAGACAGGACAGAACACCAGTGCTTCACTGGAGGCGCACTGACGATGTTACTTAGCAGAGTGACAAAACGTCTGCAATCAAATACACCAGCTCAGCGAGCAAGCGTACAGCCTCATCCACAACCCAAGCTACAAATCTTCTCAAAAACTTTGTAGATGATGCTTCTTCATGTCACACACGCTAGCCAGCCCATCATTTCTTAGCCAACACAGATTCCCCACACCTATTGGAATTATGTCTAGCTCTCGACATTATCTCCTGGGCCCTGAGCCCACAGTAGAGTACTGTCCAGAATCATGCTATAATGACCCTCTACAATGTTCCACACAATTTTTCTTGCTGCTGTTCAGACCTCTGAGGTCTTGATGGCTTCTCCAGGACCATGCCAAACAATTTGCGTGGAGCTTACTAGAAGTACTGAGAGATGTTGGTGACTGGTGTCTAAGATGGAAGTCTGGATGAGCAACCAGTGAGCTGAAGCCACCAGGTTACCAACTTCTTTTTCATGAGGTTGTCTGCTTGCTTGCTGAGCTGGCTAGTCATTCAGTGTGGCCTCTGATGAAGTGATGTTCTACTCCACTTGGTACTTATATGACTTGGTTTGTTAAGTTGGTTTATGTCATTTCCGGTTCTGTTCTGCATGGGTTTGTGTATGGGGTCTTATTCCATGTGATTGTTGATTGCATTGTGGGTTGGAAACCAGGCCTCCAGGAATTCCCGTGTATGTCTGTGGTTGGATTGAGCTAGGATAGCCACGTCGTCCCAGTTAAATTGATGGCCTTCATTGTCTGAGTGCACTGAGATGAGGAAAAGTTTGTTGTGTCGTTTTGCTGCTGGCTGGTCTTTGTGTATCCTGATGGTTAGTTTCCTTCCTGTCTGGCCGATTGTAATGTTTGTTGCAGTCATTGCAAGGTATTTTGTAAACTGCATTGATCCTACATGTCGTGGGTATGGGGTCTTTGGTCCTTGAGAATGTTCATCGTAGGGTGGTTCATCAACAGTGTTTTCACCGGGACCAAATTATGAGAGAAGAAGAAGACAGCAAATTGAATGACCAATGGTGAGTTCCAGACCACAGTATATAGGTAACTCGCACTGACCAAATCCTCAATTTCTACAGCAATCACCCCAACTTCCAAGAACAAAACTGTGCTAAGACACTGTTTAAATGGGCCACAATTCGCTGTTATATGTCAGAACTGTGCAGGAAGGAGGAAGAGCACCTTTACAAGGCCTTTGCTAACAATGGATATCCCAACAACTTCATCCATGGGTGCCTATTAGATAGACAATGCCGAGTGTACACCCCAATACACTGGCCACACTACTCTACATCAGGAACATATCAGAACTGACAAGGAGACTCCTCCAACCACTAGGAATCATGGTAGCACACAAACCCACAGCCACTCTATTACAAATACAAGGACCAAAAACCCCATAACCATGACATGCAGGATCAACATAATTTATAAAATATCTTGCAATGACTGCAAAAAACATTACATAGCTAGACCAGAAGGAAACTAGCCATCAAGATACACGAACACTAGCTAGCAGCAAAACAACACAACAAACTTTGCCTTACTTCTGTGCACTCAGACAGTGAAGGCCATCAATTTAACTGGGACAATGTGACCATCCTAGCTCAAGCCAACCACAGACACAGAGGAATTCCTAGAGACCTGGTTTTCAACCCATAATGCAATCAACAATCGTAAGGAATAAGACCCCATATACAAGCTCATGCAGAGCAGACCCGGAAATGACACAACCCAACTTAACAGATCGGATCATATAAATACCAAGTGGAGTAGAACAATATTGTTTTGCCGGAGGTTGCACTGATAATGTTACCTAGCATGGTGATGAAACAACTGTACGATAACCAGCTAGATCATCCACAACCCGAGCTACAAATCTTCGTATGAACCTTAAATCTCTTGTATGTTGGGAATTGTCTAGTTTCTGATGAGCGGGGGAAGAAAGGGAGATTATGTGTCAGTGAGGTGAGTTTGGGCCATAAGATGTTAATGCATGCTAATGAGTTCACGTAGTCCTTTTGCTGCTTATTAGTGAGAATCACATATCACCATTCACCATTTGGCTGGAAATGGAACTTTTTGCCTTTTGTGGTCGAGCAGCTCATTGGTAGCTATCTCATGTGAATTCCTTCACCTTGTCATTAAATCCCATGTCATTCAGTGCCTGGGAAGATTCCACCCTTACTTTCACTGATAGAGATAGTCTAATTCTGAATTAGATGTTTAAGATTTGTGTTTGGCATTGTTGTGATGATCCATTTCTACAAATAGTAGTTCTCTTGTCTGTGTGGATTGATCTTTTATTATGGACTTATTACTCTTTTGGTTGAGCAATTACTACTCCTTTCAAAAGAAAGAAAAGCAAGTTCTACTGATTCAAGTTAGTTTTCCAAACCATGCCCCACTATCAGTAACATAGAAAGCCTTCCAACCATATGGGAATGTTTTTGGATCATTTTTTAAAAGCCAGTTCTCACAGCAGAATTCCAGCAAGTGCTCAGTTGGATAACAGGTAGGTTATTTACCTAGATGGACGGTCAACTCTATCCCCCTGCCCTTGATGTCGATCTGAGGGGTTTGGCAGGAAAGTAAGACATACTACTAAAGCAGGATGCATATGTGACTGCTTTGACATTTTACCCAGGGCCCAAGTGGGGACATCATTGCAGTTTTGCTGCAAGACCTTATTAGGTCAACAGCCAGTGGAAATGTTGAAGAGGCACTCCAAGTGAGTTGTGAAATATCTTTTGTGACCGGGGGAGCAGCAGTGTTCCTTTGGAATGTCAAAGGAAACTGCAGCCTCCTTTGCATCAGACCTTTTCCCTTTTCTCTCATAAGACCTTTATGAATCCCTGTTTTACCACAGAAGCTGGTGGGCAGCCAAGAGCAACTTCATCTGCTGCAACAGGTTCGCTCAGTTTCCTGGCAGTGTACTGCAGTAGTTCAACTATCTAGCTTCTTTCATATTTGACCTTGTGCTAGGTTTCTAATTCCTTGCTTTTCCTGCATATTCTGTTTCAGCTATTCTTCTCCAGTCCCTGAAAGCGAATCAAGGTGAAGATTTGCATCATGACTTTGTGTGGTTTTATTTACTTTCTTGTGCTTTTGCACCCCTCCTTTAACCTCGGGTCAAATGCCTTGGTGCACTCTTGCCTTGCATGTTTTCATTAACTTGACCACCAAAAACGGATGCAGGTTTTAAAATTGTAGTTTTGTTTTTCAGACTGGTGTTTTTGTTTTTGTGGACTAATGGAAATTTACACTAAAATGTTTGTTCTGTCTTTAAGAGTCAATGAAAGAGCATGACACACATCCTTTCAATGACCATTCTGAATAAACAACTTTGTCTATTTTTACACAGCTGCAGTAACAGTACAAGTGTTTTTCAAAAGCCAGTGTTATTCTACAGCTATAATTTTATTGTGAAAGGGCATCAATGATACTGAGCACTGAAGTGTTTGTTCTTTTTTACTCAACTGACACTTTGATGAATGAGAGGGCTATAACTGACATTATTACTGACATTATTACTGGTGCACTATGAACATTTTCATGCGTACTCCCTTTGTTGATGTAAAGCTGTTTATGTAAAGAATTCATGAGGTGAGAATCACATTGTTTGGAATTTTTTCCAAGTAATGGTAACGGGAATCTTTTGACATATTCAAAGAAGTAATTCTGAGTATAGTATTATACAAATAAGTAATCAGACCAGGATAATAATAATAAAAATAATATAAATGTTTCATTCATATTATGCACTGAAATTGCAGTAATTCAATTAAAATGGCGTAGGGGAGGAATAGTAACTTGATTTGATGAAGTGTCATCTCTGGACTTCTGTAAAGTCACTTTATAATGGGAACAAATCATTGATTGGAATTATACTTATTATGCAATGAAATAATAATATTTGTTCAAATTTCAAGCATCTGCAGTATTTTGCCATGTTTTTAAAAATTATTCTTTTTGTTTCCTCTCGTTTGAATATCCTCTTAACAATATTAACACTTTGCCTTTTTGAATCTTGTTTTCTCGTTTGTGACAACTAACTAAAATGCTCTATGTAGTAACATTTAATCTTTTTTGGGAGGAAAACTTACTTGCCTGCTTGATACTGATAAAATATGACAGTTTCAGCTTTGGACACAATCTGCAATCTGTCCACAAACTGCAGTCAAAATATTAAATATTTTGAGAAGTGCTTTTCCTGTCAAGTGATAACTTGATGTGGTTATGCTAATACGGTTACAAATGGGTTCCTCACAGAAATGAACATTTTTAATCATTTAAAACCAAGCCTTGTACGTAATGTAGAGCAAGACCATCAGGATGAAAATACGGTAGGAACCAAAGCCTCACCCAAAACAATGATGTTTACCTTTAAAGTTTGAGCAAAGATTTGTAGCTCGGGTTGTGAGTGAAGTTGTTAACTTGCGCGCCGGTCCGACTTGTTTTTGTTCAGACGTTTTGTCACCGTGCAAGGTGAAGTGAGGCCTCCAATGAAGCAATGTTATTCTACTCTGCTTGGAATTTATACTGCCCTGACTGTTATGTTGAATGCTGTCATTTTGGGTTTTGGTCTGTATGCATTTATATATCAGGTCCAATTTTATATGTTTGTTCTCCACTGTAACGCAATAAACAAACATATAGAATTGGAGCCCATATACAAATGCATACAGATGAAAACCAGAAATGACAGTACTCAGCATAACGGACCGGCCAGTATAAATTCCAAGTCGAGTAGAAAAACATTGCTTCATCGGAGGCCTCACTGATGTCACCTAGCATGGTGACGAAATGTCTGAACAAGAACAAGCCAGTTCGATGAGCAAGTCAACAACCTCAATGATGTTTACCATTTTCATGGGGGTGAGAAAAGGAACTGGCTGTGTATTGTGTGCATTCTGGAGGCAGCTGACTATTTAAATAATCAGCTGCCTCCACAGAACTGGGAGAAGTTGTAGGCCTGGACGCTGTAGTATGCAGATTAGACCTGATAAGAGGAAGTATGAACTTTGTGATTCACTTAGGTAACCAGGGTCCCCCACCCTCTCAGAGAAGTGAGATACTCAATTGGCGCCGCTCATGCTACATCTTTTGGGAAGCTAATGTATCTTCTGGAATTGTTTTTTAAAAAAAGGCATGAGTGTATATAGAAAATGCATGAACCCGATATTGTTAGACCCATGAGACCTGCCAGCAAACCTATCAAGATCAAGATCAGAAACACCTGCCACAAAGATTTGTTAATGTCAAGAGGTCAAAGAAGATAAGAAATGGGAACAGGAGTAGGCCATTCAGCCAGTTGAGCCCACTGTGCCACTCACTGAGATCATGGCTGATCTGTTACTTCTACACAATTTTCCTGCACAGCCCGTGTCTCCCACAGTGATTTTCACACGCAGAACTATCTCAGTCTCTGTATTGAACAGACTTAATGAGTCAGCCATAGCAGCTATTTGGGCTGAATAATTCCAAAGGTTCACCACAGAGTGGGGGAGAAAAATGGCCTCCTTGTTTTGCCTGTCACTTATTCTGAGATTGTTGCCATGTTAAAGAAGCTGGTAAGTATCAAGTGTCACAACTTCAATGAATTCCAGTGTTTGTTGCTATAAAGGATGTTCAAGAAGCAGTTTTTTGTAGTAAGATTTTATTTAATTTAGGGAATGTAAATTAAGTAAATAGAATTTCAGAGTTATTTCCAATATAGTGAAGCCCAAAATCTGCACTTTTAACATGATTATGCTCTTACTGGAGGTTGTGAGAACGGCAGTTAACTGGGCAATATGGCCCTGGAGGCATATTTGTCCCCTTATCAGCGTACCAGTGTCTAAGTGCAGGATGAGAAGATGCATAGGTGATCTGCTTGGTTCACCACCAGTTAAATCCTTTAATTGATCTATTAATGAGCAGTAAAGTGACTCAACTCATCAAAATGCCTGATAACCTACTTGCCCAACAGATGAGAAAAGCATTAGTTTCTTGACTGAAAAAGCTGGGTGTTCTGTCTCCTGGGTTGTTGAAGGGAGCTTTATTATAACCCCAGATGGAGTCACTGGGGACAGGGCTCGAACAAGAGATTGACCACTGGAGACCAATTCCACGCCTTTGCTTCCAAACTTCCTCTCCCCATGACTCTCGTCCTGTGAGACCCAAAAGATGAAAAATTCCTTTTTTGCTGCTGAATCCCTGAAGCCTGAGCCTCAGCAAAGTTGATCTGTAGGACCCAGAAGCTATTGGCCTCTGTCCGTCACCACCTGCTGACGCAGGCGCCCTCTACCGAGAGTTGTGATTCACCAATAAGTGGCATGATGAGTTTTTCATTGGTGGAGGTGAGGAGCACCTGAATGTACCTGTCCCTGTCATTTGAACACCAAATGTATTTTTATAGGACTTTATTAGTCCTGTCTCTGCATGGATCCTAAGATCTTCCCATGGCAGCTACTGGATGAGTTGGATTGGCAGACGCAAAGGTGAAGGGTGGCAGATGGGACATGATTAGCAATAAATTGATTTAGGGCATTTAAAAAGCCCTGGGGATCTAGGCGGGGAGCTATGACTGGTCTGGGGGGTTGTAAAGGGGTGTTTTGTGCACTTTGATACACTTTAGCATGAGGTGCCATGTTGGTCTGTGGAGGAAAGCTTAGTGTTGGAGGGAAGATTTATTCTTTAAAATTTCAAGTTCAATACAGTTCCAGTGCCTGAAGGCAATCCTCTCAGTCAGCTTACCTCTGAACCTGGCAACTTGCACTCTTCTCCTGGGCTTTTCCAGCCAAAATTCCAGGGCGTCCTACCAGCCAGGAATAAAAATTTGACCTTCTGGGACATTTCTTTGTGGGTCAGCTTTGCGGAACCAGAAGATGCCCCAACTTTTCACTCTTGACCCAGGAGTAAAGATTCAGGACATTGTGTCAGCTACTCCCAACGAGTAGCTCAGTTTTAAATGCCCAAAATTGACTGATGCAAAATATGCAGAGCTGGTTGTTTGTTTTGTGGAGGTACAGTAATCAGCGGAAAGGAACTCACTTTGTTTGATTGCTTTTTTTAAAATTTTTTTAAAATCCTTCTGGGCATAAGGCAATGAGGTAAGAATTGATTCTGACCATAAATTCTGTCTTATGTTGTTAGTGCGCAAAAGGTAACTCTCTTATTTTTTCCACTGTTGTCAAATAGAAGCTGCTATTTAGCCATGGTCATGGTGACTATGTTTTAATGCTAATTTAAGTTTCAAATAAATTTACATGATACGGTTAAGTATACATTAAACAGATATTTGTACTAAACAAAAAGCTCTATTCATTATAAAACTTCTAGTCTCCCTCTTTCTGATAATGAATATACCCCATATCCCACAACTTCTAGGGGATGAACTGCACAATGATGATAGGGAATGACTTCAGTCACCACAACCCAGAAATGGTCACCGGCAGCTTTTGCAGATTCGATATTACGTGAGCAGTAGCCTTCACAGATTGTGAGTGGACTTCCTGCCCTTCGTTGACAGTTAGACTTGCCCTGGAGAGCTCCTAACCAATCTGATTGGTCAAGTGCTCCCAGCAGCACCAATTTGCCGTCGTGGCCATTGCTGGGATTACATATTCCATGAAGATTATCCGCAAGAATTTCCGTGAAAGACAGGATCAGAGTCTTGGTCAGAGAGAATCAAGCATCCTGGGGAGAGGACTGTTGCAGAGTGTTCATTTTTAGACACCAAGGCAGGAGGTATAAAGGGGATGTACCATTTTGGTATAGTTGACTCTAATGATTTCTCTCTTGCTGTCATCCTTAATTGGTAAGGTAAGGAGTAAGTAAACTTACTTTGGCCTTGCCTTACCCACTCTATAATGGTGGAGGAGGTGTAAAGGGGCCTTAGGTGCCCTGTAAATGGCAACTCAAGGCTTTAATAGACCTAAGTGTCGACAGATTGGCTGAGACCTCATCCGCCTGTGTAGGAGGTGTAAAATGCAGTTGAAACATTTTGGCCATTTTTAATGAGCAATATGTCATCAGTGTGTTCAATCAGAAATATAGACTTGCTTAACTGGAAATGCCAGACCTACCCCTGGTCTCTGTCCGGAGTACAGTTGGCTGATGCTTCCGTTTGTTATAGGATGTCCTGTTAAAGGTACTTTTTGGAGACTGTTGATTAGATTGCTTGCTCTCAAAGTTTTGCCTTTAGAGTGCATGAATCCAAAACAGCTTTGTTGAATGAAAAATTTTAGTGTGAATTGTGTCTAATTTAATCAGATATATGATTGTATTAGACACATGACTTTAAACTGGAGAAGGAGTTGTGAGGCTGTGGATTTTGAGCAGAGGTAAATTTGTATAAAGAAAAACATTACTTTTGTGATCATTTACACTATAATCAACTTTCCTGTCCCTTCGCTGTGAATTCAGAGGAACCACAATTCTTCCCACAGCCCAATGCCTTAACATCATTACAGCAGCTTTAAAACTCTGATGGTACCACGAGAGTCCCATTCAGTTTGTCAAATAAATCAAAAAAGAGTGCTGTTTATTGAGGCCACAGATAAATGAGTGGAAATATCACTTGGCCGTCCTGAAGGTAGGACAAACCCTGAAGGAGGCTGCATTATTTGGCTGATGTCTAAGAATTCACTGCAGCCTGCACCTTTACATTACGAATGTTCCATGTGGTCTCAAGTTGAGTAATTGTCCCCTTTCACAATTTCTGTTCTGGTTTGTGTGAATGAACAACCACCATTCCATTGCTCCAGTCGAAAATAACACTCCATTGTAAGAATAAAGCGGATAATAAAAACTTTGTATTTACTTGCAGTTTCCTGGTTAGTTTCATGGTGGATGCACGTGGTGGATCCATGCGGGGCTGCCGCCATAATGGGCTGCGAATTATTATTCCCCCTCGGAAGTGTACAGCCCCAACACGTGTGACATGCCGCCTGGTCAAACGTCACCGACTGGCCACAATGCCTCCTATGGTGGAAGGAGAGGGCCATGCCAGTCGGCTAATTGAAGTTGGACCATCAGGTGCCCAGTTCCTTGGGTAAGTTCCAAAACATGCAAAACTGACAAACAAATCCAACATCTGTTTTCTGATTGATCTAAAATACAGTCGTTATCAATCCAAAGGCAGCATTATATCCTGTTAATTTTGCTAAATCTAAAAACATATGTTTGCAATGAAAAAGGTAAAAGATTAAAACCGAAAGAACTGTAGATGCTGTAAATCAGGAACGAAAATGGAAGTTGCTGGAAAAGCTCAACAAGTCTGGCAGCATCTGTGAAGAAAAAAATCAGAGCTAATGTTTCGGGTCTAGTGACCCTTCCAAAGATTACTTTGTCAATAAATGATCTTTTGGACAAGGTCAGCATGCACATATGCAAGCACTGAAGAACTTGTGAATCTACATTGCTGAGCAGTGTGGTATAGTAACAGATGGTAGTGTCTAACCATAATTTACAAAAAAATGAAAAATTTAAGCAGGATGTGTTTTAGTGTTAATAGTGAAACGTAAATATTGCATCTCTAACATCGTAAAATACTGAAATATGTTTCATTTCGAATACAATGTGATCAAAATGCTCCAAAAAGATCCACAGCAAGCTTTGTCTTTTCTCATCATTTAGAGTACAATCACTAATCATTAACCAGCCAGTATGGAACAAGAGCCAAAAGAATAATACTCAAGGGTAGTCTCAAATTATAATGTGCAATACTTTCTTCACTTTGTTATTGTTAGGGATGTGCTATATAAGAAGATAAGGATCTAGGGAACAGGGCGTCTCCATTATGTTCCTCAAGGCATTCTGTTTTGATTAATCAACCCTACTTATCCATTGACATATCATAACCTTAGTCCTTTCTCTTTCCACTGCAATGAATGGGATTTGAATTGTACGTAACATTTTGGACTATCTTGTGGGGACTTTATTTGGATGGTTAATCAGTATTGTAGAATTATGACTTTTACTCAACATTAAGTGGTATCTCAAGATCAATAAACAATTTAATATTGTCCAATAAAGTCAATGAGATACCAGCCAGTAAACGTGTAGACCGATTGATTGTCTAATCTTGCTGAAGCTAAGGAGCGGTAGATGGACGATGAATGCAAAACCCTATTAAGTATTAACATTACAGATATGTATTTGTACAGATCTGTACTAATACAGCTATCTGCACTGGCATCCAGGTAGGGGAAAAAAGGTAGTATGTGTTATTTACATATGTCACAATACTTACATATGTGCTTCTTTGCCACCCTCACCCCCTACCTTTCCATTCTCCACCTATCTACCTTCTGCCGCCATCTCCGGTTTCCTTTTGGCAAGTTAACCTTTTAATTAACCGGTGTGAAACATCTTTTGAACTGTCAAGTTCTGTTATTACGAATAACTTATTAACTTTAGCAGTGTAAAATACAGGGGAGGAAATTAGGAAAATGAGAGAGGAATTAAACATTTCATAACAATCATTTCAAGTGATTGTTCAGGCATTACAGAATCAATTTTCAATTCGCCATTTTTAACTTGTGAAGTATAATATCTAGAACATTGGCTATGAATTATGCTCCTTCTCAATCACTAATATCACTAATAAATGTCTTCATTGCACCCTGGTGAAATTCCTAACAATTTGTCCAGCATATTTTTTTAAAAGAATTTATTGATTGCTTGTTGATTTCATGATAGGCAAGCAATATAGGTTTGAATAACAAAAAAAGTTGCAACCAAGACAAAGACTAAATGTTTGTTGGTTTTATACTTTCTTTTCATCTCTCTTCTACTGCTGCTTTGGATTTACTCAGTAAACTACACCTTCCTAACTCTCCTCCCCCGCTAAATGAGGGAGAAAGCTTGGTTAGCCGAATCCTGCAGCTTGGGCCTTCAGGAACCAAATTCCTTGGGTAGGAGAGAAACACAAAATGTTCAGAGAAGAATTCATTGGATGCCACCATGCATATTCCCCGCTATCCTCTTCAACATTCTTTACCTTTAATTTTTTAACCCTTTTCCATTGTCCCTTTTGCGTCTAAATATTACCCTTTCTGTGTTTATATGATGTATAATATATATAAAATATTCATTTATATATATTATCTATATATAGATCACCTTTGCTCGAGACAAACTGTGATGTTCTGTGGCTTTATGTAATGAGTGTTGTCGTAGCTGGGAATGCATGTGCTCAATGTAGTAAGGAACTTCCTTTGTTGCTTTCCTCCCCGTTCATACCTTCTGTTAATTCCTCATGTGTTAGTGGACATCTTATAATGTTCACTAAATCATATTTTCCTACCCTTGTTGAACTGTGTATTAAATTGTAGTCTGTAACAAAGTGAAATGGAAATTGAAAGAAGTTTGATTAGAAAGATGTAATACAAGTGTGCTGAACTTCTCGTGTCTTGTTACCTATTGATAGGTTAGGATCCTGATAAGATTTAAAATGGTTAAGTCCTGAGTCTGAATAAGACTTAACTTTTTAAATCCCAAAATACAAGTTAAATCTAGCGTCTTGACTATTTATAAATAGTGTGGTTTAATTGTTTCTTCCTGTTCCTCATTTCTGTCCTGTGATTTACATTACTTTCCCTCATTTCTATACAGCATGAGTGTTTTTTTGTGCAGACAAGGAAGCTATAGTCAGGATAGAGGAGAACATTGTAAAATATTTAATATGTGCATTGATAGTAATACAATCAATTTGATTGTTCTGCCCATTCATTCCCTTTTCACTTTTACTTTTTTTAAATCTCTTGATGTTCCTCCCATTATTTTGTAGTTGCTGATCCATGGAATCATTTGGAAAATGCTATAATTTCGTTTGCTATTATTTTTCTAATTACTGTTACTGCTCATTCTGTTACTGTTCTCACCCTGTTTCGTAATTTGTATTTTTTTTAAACCATCCGCAGTGTCTGTGTTATTCTCGGTTGTTTTACCCCTTTTGAGCTGTCATTGCACATCTGATGCCATGTACCACCATGTTCTGTGATTGATCTCCATGTAAGGAAAGATGTTGGACTAGGAGCTCTCTGATTACCAGCTAGTGGGCAGTTTTGTGTGCACTACTATTTGATCAGATCTTTCAGCTCCTCTTCCTTTGGTACGTAACATAGTTTTGAGTAGCAAGTACATTAACAGAATCACTATTGCAGAACCAGCAAAAACAGTCAATGTTGTTACACACAAGGCTGTCATGACATTGATAGCTTAATAATTTCAAGCAGAGATGAATATGAACTAATCACTGATGTTTCCTTTGGCATTTGTTGTTTTACTGTGTCAATGTATTATAGCATTGCTGCACTGTTCGATTTCAGTAATCCCAGCAGTTTCGTCACTTTCGTAAGAAATAGTCCTTGTTCAAATACATGACCCAGGATTTATATTCTTACTAAAGACAAAAACTGAATTTCTACTATAGAGTTTAGAAACAGGCTTTATTTTGGAGTCAGAAACATATTTTCAATGTGAAACTAACTTTAATTTCAGAGTTAAGCCTTGAATTTATATTTATCTTAAATCTGAACAAAGGAAAATGTGAAGCTATGAGGTACAAACTTGTTACTTGGAAATTGTATTAAAAGGTATGATAATAGATTGGCATTGGCTTATCCTTTAAAGAATTAAAGCACTGTTTATAACACATTTTTGTTTCCTTTTTGAGGCACAGAAACCTAGCAGGAAGGGTGATTCGGCCATAGCTAAAGGGAGAGGTGGCAGAAGCACATACGGTAGCAATGTTTAAGAGGCATTCAGGCAGACGCTCAAACAGGCAGTTATAGAGGGTTAGGAACCATGTGCAGGCAGACAGAATTAGTTCAGCATGACATCATAGTCAGCACACACATGGGAGGCTGAAGAATCGGTACCTGTGCTATGCTGTCATATTCTGTGTTGTGTTAAATCAAGGCAGAGAACTTATAAAATTGCCAAAGAATGTAATATAACTGAGGATTGTGAGTATCTTAGAATTCAACAAAGGAGAAACATAAACTGATAAAGAGAAAGAAAATACAATCTTAAAGTAAGCTAGTAAGAAACATAAAATTCAACTGTAAAAGCTTTTATAGATATGTTAAAAATGGCAAAGATTAGCCAAGAGAAATGTGGGCCTCCTATTAGCAGAGTATGTTAAAAGACCAGGCACTCATTGTGCTACTTGTTTAGTGCTAAAGGCACCTGCTTCAGAACTGCATAGACCTCTTTTTTTTCTTCTTACTGACCTCCTTATTGGACCAGAGCCATTACCATCTCCTCATTCTGTACCCACATATCTCCAGCTGGTGATTTTCTGAAGGATCAACTATTCATCACTTTAAAAATTAGGACTGTGGCCCTTCACAGGCTTAAAATGAACTTTTAGAAGGTTCATTTGAACACAATTTGGAAAAGATCAGCTTACTTGTCCCACTGTCCTCCCATAGTGATTATTGCCAACACATTGACTGACTGGTGCCTTGCAATTAGCATGCCACCAGGTAACAGTATTTTTGAGGCTGTCTTGCTTTTGTTCCCTACTTAAAGAGGCCATCAGTCTTCAGGCCAAAATATGTACAAAAAAATACAATCAAAAGACAAAATATCAAGTCCAAGTTCCTGCTGGTAATTATTTTGTGTACTCATTTAAAAGAAATTCAGCACAAATGCATTATATAAACCGTTCATTCAGATACAATAGTGAAAAGGTGGGAGATTTGCAAAGCAGTAAAAAAATTAAGTTCAGTTCCAAGTTTTCTTAAGTATTTTGACCCTGAATCTCCTTTCTGTAAGTTACTCTGATCCATTTATTATTTTACAATTGATATTGTGTATGATATGATGTTTGTCATGAAAATATTAAATTTGTGTTAGTTTACCAAAGTTCAGAAATGCTTCAAATCCTTGTGGAATGTGGAGTGAAACCAGTAAGTCTATATTACAAAACTTTTGGGATATTAATTAATTGCAAAGAGCTTTATAAGATATTTCTCAGCAGCAATTTGTCACAAATTTCAGTGTATCAGCATATCATTCAGCTCTAGCACCCCACCTTCATTTATTAAATTTTGGATTTTGATTGCAATTTCAGTTGAAGTTAATTCATTAAAGCAATAAATAATGAGAGAATCAGTAATTCTGATCTGTATAACCCCAGCGTTAACCAGTTTTGGTGAAAATCTCAATACCAATGATTATCACCTCCTGAGCATGATCATTTATATGAAAAAGGAGAGAAAATAAAAATTAAGCAAAATACATTTTAGATGCTTCTTATTTCAAAAGTCACTAGATCCTAATAACATGGCAGTGAGGTTAACCTTATATTAGTTATTCAGTAGTCACTATCCATGTTGAAAATGAATGCCAGCTCACTTTGTTACTGACTATATACAATTGGTAAAGAGTAGCATTAGACATGCTAGAATCCGGTCTGTTTCCACATTATGCTCATTCTTAAAATCCGGTGTTTTAGGCCTGTGATTGTAGAGATTCCACACTTTGCGGCAGTGCGTGGGAAGGAACGGGAACTGGTCGTGCTGCGCAGTGAAACAGGGGAGACCTGGAAGGAACATCAATGTGAATATACTGAAGAAGAGTTGAATGAAATATTGAATGGGATGGATGAAGGTACCAACTTTGGGGAATGAGGGTAGTGCAAGGGCCATTGTACTTATTACATATTCAGATAATCATCGGTCTGACATTCATCCCAGCCTGAAAATTCATTTGGATCAATTAAATCTATGTAAAGTTGTTCTTGTTTTGTGGGCTGGTGTGGGCCTCGTCCTTGGATCTTGTTGGGAATCGCTAAAGGACTGAATAATTTTTGAAAAAAAGTGTGTGCTGCAGCTGAGGCTGTAACAATGCCAATGTTAGTGTTCCAGTGTGAAGACAAATATCTTAACACGCAACACCCATGTTTGAAATGAATCATATACAGTCACAGATTAACTTGTTTCATGCAGAATAATTACATCCAGTTCAGCAAGTCAGAGTTCTCTCTAATCAATTCAAGAATAAAAATTATTGAAACGTTTATTTTAGACATTATTTTTTAATGGCAGAACTTCACTTTTTACATTCCACACGAAATCTGAATTGATCAGAATTCTAGTTTATGGTTATATAATTAAGAATTTTGGTAACACTTCTGCTGAATTAATTATAATCTCTATGTCCTATTGCACAAACATCATAACTGCTACTACACCTACAGTGCAGGTCATCAGACATTGTTAGATATAATTTCATTCTCATCTTACATAATTTGATTGCTCAAGCCAGAGCCAGCTGGTGTTGATGTCTGCAGACGGCTTCGGAACCCTATGATTAATCAGTTTTGCATGACTCCTTTCTCAGATGAAGGTTAGCAAACCACTTTTCTAAAATTGCACACTGAATGATCTTGATTATGCCAGTAACTTAGGTCCTTATCATCATCATCAGCTTTCACTGGAATGCCGTCATTCTTTGTCTCTTGAATCCTCAAAACCCAACATACACCACTGTCAGCATTTACATTCTCAGGCACCAACAGTACAAATTTTAGTACGTATCTCTCATGGGATTTCTCTAACCTGTCTTTGTAAAATATATCAACTCTACAGCATTCAAGTCTGGACACTTTACCTACTTTTATGGCCCGAAATATTCAGAGGAAAAGCCATTGCAGTCAGTTTGGCAATTCACTCCTACCTTTTCCCACCAGGTATGAATTCTTCATGCCTGACTGGCAATTCTGACCCTGACTCCTTGAGAAATGTGGAGCGTACCCAAAATCCAACAGACCCCTCGTGGTGCAGGGTGTCAGGGGAAGTCACACCATATCCTGTTTTTCACAGCGGTAGATACCATATTCTGAGATTTAAATATGCAGCCATTTTGACTGATCTTCTGAAAGGGTAATTGGGTTAGTAAGTGTGGAATTGCGAGGTAATTAGTTAAGGGATAAGGGCACCAGGGTGGCATGTGCATAAGGTGCCAGATAAGTGATTTAGTTCTTATAGTTGGTCGGAGGGCAGCTACTGACAGCATTGCATCGGTTCAAGGGGCTCAGGCCAGCAGTGGGTACTTCTGAGGAATGCATAGATAGGTGTTGAGTACTGTTTTGAGGAGTGCAGAGAGGTGTTGAAGAAGGTGATGTCTCTTTTTTTCCCTGTCACCTTAATTCCTGACAAGCAATGACTCTCTGGCTTTCAGAATATTTGGGCATATACATTCACTCCTCAGAGTTATTATATTGACCATTTTAACTGCATCACCAACATTGGCATGATTACAGTATTCAAACTATTTTGGCCTGGGTAATGCATTGCCATAAAAAAAACTCTAACTTCATATTGATTTCATGGATCTAAATTGAATAAACAATATATTCTGAAAAAAAATTAACAATGTTTTGATTGAATCACATTCAAGAGTTTTAGTTTCTAAAATAGACCGATCATACTGATCATTAGAATGTAAATTAATGACAATCATATACACTTTGAGCACAAGAATTTCAATTATCGTGTTTTCTTTCCTATTTACAGTGCTTGACAGCCCAGAGGAACTTGACAAAAAACGTATTTGCCGTATCATCACCAGGGATTTCCCACAATACTTTGCAGTTGTGTCCAGGGTCAGGCAGGACAGTAACTTGATTGGGCCAGAAGGAGGTGTGTTGAGCAGTACTGTTGTACCACAGGTTCAAGCTGTCTTCCCTGAGGGAGCATTAACTAAAAGAATTAGAGTTGGCCTCCAGGTAACTAATCTCCCAGAGTTTTAAACAATGTGGCATGCCTGGGTCCAGTCATCAAATATGTTTAAGTAGGAGCATTAGTTCACTGTTTTACAGATACTGTTAGCTGAAAAGCGATTTTACTGTTTTCCTTTGTTGATGCCCAGGCCCAGCCCATGCATGTTGAGCTAGTCAAGAAAATTCTTGGTAACAAGGCAACCTTCAGTCCAATAGTCACACTGGAGCCTCGAAGAAGGAAATTCCATAAACCTATAACGATGACAATTCCTATTCCAAAATACTCTACTGAAGGGCTAATGAACGGCTATGGTGGAGACACTCCGACTCTCAGGTTACTTTGCAGTATAACAGGTAAGATATCAATACATGTTTGTAAATGTTGACACAAAAACAACTACCAGATACTAATCTAGTGGAGTCTGCCATCAGCCTGACAATCTGACTGTTGGTCACTGTATGGAAATGACAGCAACGTGAGCACTTTTCCAATCTAATTCCTACATATTTACTGAACTATTTTTCTCCCCTGTCCATCATCTAAATTCTTTTTGACATATCATTGAAATTTCTCTTGCGGCATATGCCTCATACATTTGCGTGATACCTTTCTGAACACCTTCAGAAAATTTATTCATATCTTCATTAACTAAAATCCATGCATTTTATCTTAAATTATAGATTCCAAGATTTGTCCACTAATCATGAAAGTTGAAGCCCTCAATTTACTTTCCCAGTTCAGGCACATAGAAACAAGGGTTAATGGCCTCTCCAAACCTGGTTTTAAAAATGGCAGTCTGCTGCTCCCATTTTTTGGTCTGTTGGTGCATACTCAATTAGAAAGTGGTCTGGGCAACCCAAAAAGAGTGTGAGTAGCCTGTGATTTACTAAGGTTGACTGGGAGGAAAACCTACCTAGGGATTCCAGCTCTATGTCCAAAGATGAAAATAAAGGAATAAAATATTGCACTAGCTCTCACTCCTTATCCATCCTCACTCACTGTCATGGCATCCACCTACAGTGCCTCATCCATGCCATCTACCCATCCATGCCAACTTGTGTCCCTCTACCTATACTCCATGTTACTCAAATAATGTATGCCACCCTATTACCCTGTACCCACACTCTATGGCCATGCCATCTTAGTACCTACTTCCATCTCTTTCACCTCTTCATGTACCTTCCAACCCACCCAGTATCCGCAAGTACATGTGACAAGATTTGACAGCTTTGTCAGTTCTTGACAGGTCTGGATATTTTTGACAGTTCTTGATGCTTCTAGTACTTTTTGTCAGTCATTAATTCCTACTTAATTGGCTGGCCAACAGAAGACAGCGAGTGGTAGTAGAAGGAAAATATTCTGCCTGGAAGTCAGTGGTGAGTGGGGTTCCACAGGGCTCTGTCCTTGGGCCTCTACTGTTTGTAATTTTTATTAATGACTTGGACGAGGGAATTGAAGGATGGGTCAGCAAGTTTGCAGACGACACAAAGGTCGGAGGTGTCGTTGACAGTGTAGAGGGCTGTTGTAGGCTGCAGCGGGACATTGACAGGATGCAGAGATGGGCTGAGAGGTGGCAGATGGAGTTCAACCTGGATAAATGCGAGGTGATGCATTTTGGAAGGTCGAATTTGAAAGCTGAGTACAGGATTAAGGATAGGATTCTTGGCAGCGTGGAGGAACAGAGGGATCTTGGTGTGCAGATACATAGATCCCTTAAAATGGCCACCCAAGTGGACAGGGTTGTTAAGAAAGCATATGGTGTTTTGGCTTTCATTAACAGGGGGATTGAGTTTAAGAGTCGTGAGATCTTGTTGCAGCTCTATAAAACTTTGGTTAGACCGCACTTGGAATACTGCGTCCAGTTCTGGGCGCCCTATTATAGGAAAGATGTGGATGCTTTGGAGAGGGTTCAGAGGAGGTTTACCAGGATGCTGCCTGGACTGGAGGGCTTATCTTATGAAGAGAGGTTGACTGAGCTCGGTCTCTTTTCATTGGAGAAAAGGAGGAGGAGAGGTGACCTAATTGAGGTATACAAGATAATGAGAGGCATGGATAGAGTTGATAGCCAGAGACTATTTCCCAGGGCAGAAATGGCTAGCACGAGGGGTCATAGTTTTAAGCTGGTTGGTGGAAAGTATAGAGGGGATGTCAGAGGCAGGTTCTTTACGCAGAGAGTTGTGAGAGCATGGAATGCGTTGCCAGCAGCAGTTGTGGAAGCAAGGTCATTGGGGTCATTTAAGAGACTGCTGGACATGCATATGGTCACAGAAATTTGAGGGTGCATACATGAGGATCAATGGTCGGCACAACATTGTGGGCTGAAGGGCCTGTTCTGTGCTGTACTGTTCTATGTTCTATGTTCTATTAATACATTCTGCACTCCTTGACAGTGCTTGATGAGTTTGTCACTTGAGGGCAGTTGTTGCTGTGCTTTATACTTCTTGACAGATCCTGACAGTGCTTGGCAAGCTTCACACTTTGGCAACTTTACAGTTCCAAGAGGTTTATATAGCTTTTAGACATAATCTTCTCTACTGCTAACAATCCCAAAGGGTACCCACCTGAAAGGACACCTGAACCCTGCCTCTACTGGAACAATATCCACAGGGGGAACATCACCTATCCAAAACAAATGCACTGAAAGCAGGTTTGCTCTGAACTGGTCTCTTCTTTATACTCTGCAGTGGGTTTATTTAATTGGAAACAGCTGAAATTTTGTATGCCAACTCCAGGTCTACCCGTATGGAAATTGGTTTTGGGACTATGCATTTCTGGGTACTTGCTGCATTTCAGCAACTTCAGAAAGGCTCTCTGATGTGCCAGATATGTGGACTGATGTTTCTGAACTTATCCAGTGCTCAATACTTGTGCATCAACATTACAATGACTATTTTTTTTAAACCTGAGATGCTATTTTCTTATTTGAGGGAGATTGTAAAATTGTGGTCAGAACTACTGATGCCTCGTTAATAGGGGTCTCACATTTAAGACCGAGCTAAGGGGGAAATTTCTTTCTTGAGGGTAGTGAATCTGTGGAATTCTTTACCACAGAATACTGTTAAGACTAGGCCACTTAGCCTATTCAGGGCTGAAAGGGATATTTTTAATTGATGTGGGAATCTAGTGTTAGAGGGGAAAGACAGGAAAGTGGATTTAAGGATTATCAGATTAGCTAGGATCTCATTGAATTGGGGAGTAAATTTGATTAGCTGAATGGCCTACTTCTGCTCCTACGTCTGATGGTGTTTCAACAGTTGGAATCCAAGGGCTTGATATTTGCGGATATACCAAGTCAATTGCTAAAAATGGTGAGCAGGAGCTGATGTCAGAATTCATGGCGCCATTTCTGACAGCTCAAAATGTTACTCGGTGGAATGGGGAGGGTGACATCTTCAAACAGGCCACATTTTGGCTGTTGAAAGGGTTCTTAGCTACAGTGTGAAAGTCACAAACTGATGGAGTAGGTGTAAGTTCTCATGAAGGTAAATGTTGTCACATGGGATTTTAGAGTCATGATCTGAAACTCATTAAGTCTCCACCCATAACTATAAAAGAAAGCAGGCACAAGCTGTCAGTGAGAATTTAAAAAAAACATTTGCTTGAGTACTTTGACTTCCATAGCATCCGGACAGAGTCTTTCTCCTACTGTATCAAACAATGTGGTCTGTGATAGTGAAGTGTGGAGCTGGATGAACACAGCAGGCCAAGCAGCATCTCAGGAGCACAAAAGCTGACGTTTCGGGCCTAGACCCTTCATCAGAGAGGGTCTGTGATTGTGGTTGTGTTGCATTATCACTTGTTTTTCTTTATTAATTCATTGGCTGGGCAAATATTTTTTGCCCCTCCATACCTGGAGTTCACCATCATCTTCTCAAGGGCAAGTAGGGGGTGAACAATAAATGCTGAATTAGTCAGCAAAGCCCTTATTCAATGAACAAATGGGATACTTTGAATACAAATGAGTACGTTTGACGTATTCTTGCAATTTCTTTATCTAAGTCCAGCTTTGCTGATTCCTAGATATTCTGCTAGAGGCATTAAATGGCTTTCATGAAAAGAGGCGGCATTTCAACCATCATGTCCATTCCAGCCAAAAAGGATCCATCAAACTTAGTCGCAAACCCCAACTCTTGCCTCTGTAGCCCTGTAGGTTACGGCATCTTGAATACATATTCTTGGGTGTATTCTGTGGAGCGACAGATTACTCCTTAGTGGTCACACAATATTCCCAATGGACACAGGGTTCCCAATGAGCTTATTCCCTTTCTCTGCCTTCCAGCACCCTAGCAGAGAGAGCTCATGCCCCTATCTTTCCTTGTGGATAGAAACTTTAAAATAGTGTTGGAATCAGGCCCTTAATTAGCAGCTGAATGTCCACTTGCAGGTTTTCAATAGGCCCAAGGGCAGGCAGTCTGCTTGATAGTTAATCTGTCCCCTGTAGAATGGGTCAGGGTAAACATCATTAGATTTGGGGGCATATGTGACCATATTTACCTTAAAATAGGCAGTTGACAGATTGTATTTTCAATAGCTTGCTAAATTTGTGAAGAGGAAGCAATTTTGTTATGGTATACTGGTTATTTAGACAAGAAAGTATTTGCCCATGACAGGTACAGATTGTTCACTGATACCAGAGGATGAACAGGCAGCTGGCACGGAATATGTGATCTCATTAATATTGTGAAGACAGCATCCTGTGCTTGGCTGAACTTTTGGGAACTCTTCCCAGGGTTTTCTCTCCGTCTCTCTTGATCTGATTCCACCTGAAGCTGACAAATCCCTGTCAAGGACTGTGCACTGATTCTGAGCACTTGTTGATGTACACTGTTTCTAAGGGAAGGTGGTTTACAATGTGTCAGTCACCCATTTGAATCTTTCTTGCCAAGGGACTTAGGGCTCAAATGAAAATACCAAGGATGGCAGGATGTGGTGCCCAAGTGACTTAATTGGACACTTATGGGCTTCAAGAGGCCGAAACGTGGGCAAACTTTGGAGAGCTGCCCTGTAAATCTCAGGCAGGGACAGGTAGCCAATGCGAAGGCCATCTGCTGGATATTACATGCCCCTATTTCCAAACCAACATTGAAAAGCATAAACTCTATCCTATGTACTTAACTTTTTCAAACGTTGAGCACAGATGTGCTGTTAATTCTAATTGTAGTTCAAGTTGGTTAGCAGTTTCATAAATACCACAAATGTCTCTTACATTCAGGCTTTCTGAAGTCTAATTTTTCCTGTTGGCCCACCTTTATTACAAGTTGTCTGTTCCATGAGCATTTTCTTTCTCCAAACTGACAGTATGTAGATACACTGAGAGACAAATCTACTTTATATGTGAGTCTCCTGTGACAAGGTGTACTTTACAACTTTGGAATAATAGTTTATGGCTGTGTCTTGCTTCCTAGGTGGAACAACGCCAGCCCAATGGGAAGATATAACTGGAACTACGCCTTTATCATTTGTCAATGAGTGTGTTTCCTTCACGACAAATGTGTCAGCCAGGTAAAGATTTTGGAGAGCTTTAAAACAGTGTACCCATGATTTCTCAAAGTACATTAGACTGCAGAACAGAAATGCAATGCCACCAACTCAGCTGGCATACTAAATACTGTGTTTAGCAGCAGAGAATTGCAAAGATTAATTGCAATAACTCAAGTCACTGGCCCAGCTATAGTAAATAGTGTTCAGGGCAAGAAATATGTGGTCATCTGCTTTGGAATTTAGAAAAGAAACTGGCTACTTTCTAGATGGGGAGAACTATGAATGAACAGAGATATTTAGAAATTTTTCTACAGAATTTGCTAAAAGTAAATGGATATTTAAAACAAAAAAATGAAAAAGCCAATTGACTGATATCCCTTATATTAAAGGGGTTGGACTGAAAGGAGCTGGTATTTATTTTACAGCTCTTTAAAGCTCTTGTTAGATTATGTCTGGAGTACTGCAGTCAGTTGAAGTAGGCACACCTCAGGAAGGAGCGATTGGTGTTGAATGTGATACAGTGTTGTTTTACCAATTATCATGGTACCAACAGAGTCAAATGTTGAAGTCAGTTTGCAAAGGTCAGGCCTATATTCCTTTGAGTAGAAGAATTTAAAGGAATAATATAATTAAGGTATATCTATTAAAATGTTTGGCTGAGAAAACATTGTATCTTTGGTGGTCAATGCAAACCAAAGCTCAGTTGATCATCAGGTAACGTCAGGAAGCATTTCTTTAAACTGTGCAAACCGAGAAGACTTTATCTCAAGAAACCTGTTGAGGCTACGTCATTGAAAAATTCAGAATGGACTTTGTTACATAAAACTTCAAGCAATCAGCATTTGTATTCAATCCTGAACAATTCAGTACTCCATTCCAATGAATAACATGTGCCTGGCTGAGACTGAATAAAATCTTTCTTGTTTTGCTTGTTGCAGGTTCTGGCTCATAGACTGCCGGCAGATTCAAGAATCTGTCAACTTTGCCACACAAGTGTACAGAGAAATTATCTGTGTACCGTACATGGCCAAATTTGTAGTTTTTGCCAAATCACTCGATCCAGTCGAGGCACGATTGAGATGTTTTTGTATGACAGATGACAAGGTAGACAAGACATTGGAACAGCAGGAAAATTTCACAGAGGTTGCAAGGAGCAGAGATGTTGAGGTACGAGAATAAATAACGAATGAGTTCACATGGAAGGGTCATATTGGATTTGAAGTGTTAAGTCTGTTTCTTTCTCCACAGATGCTGCCAAACCCACTGAGTTTCTCCAGCACTTTTGTTTTGTTGTTCATTCAGATTTCTAGAATCTGCTTTGTTTTGCTTTTAATGAATGAGTTTAATGACTAGGCAGTGCTCTGGAGTACTTTAGGAAATTACATGGGGATTCCTGCAGTTTCATGCTGTATAAAATTGGCTTTATTGCTAACCTTGCAAATAGTTTCCAAGCCCCTTGTTCAAAACAAGGTTTATACTGAAATAAGGGTGATCAAAGCCAATCGGTGGAACAAGGGCTATCTTGATCAGATCATTTCTCACTGCACATTGTGGAAACTTGGAAAAAGCCCAAGTCCATCATTTTTGGTCTTGAAATGTGCCTAGTCTATCTCAGATAAGGAGTTTCAAAGGATTGAGGAACAAATGTAGCTAGTTGTTTCATACTACTACCATGGTAGCCGATGAGTGATGTTTACCATTAACAAGATGCTGTTGTCAAGCAAAGATGATGTTCCACCTATCACACAAGTGAATAATATGGTATATAAATATCAGTTTTGGTGTGAACACAAGAATGTAGGCTGTACATTTGAAAGACTGGTGGATTGTATCAAACAGCATATTCTTTCATCTCTGCAATAAGCAAGGTATTGACTTTACTCAACCATCTTGCGGTTGCAGAACTTAAAACACAGTGTGGAACATTGGATGTGATTCTGCAATTGGACAACATTTGCTAAATGACCAAGAGTATGTGAAAAATTGTGATAAGTAATTTAGTATTGTCAGTTGGGCTCTTGTATGACACACTTGTATTTACTTGAGGGTACATATATTAATGCACAGGGTTCTGCTCTTTTCAAGAAATTACTGCACTGATTTCAACTGAACAAAATAGGTGCCAACCGTTCTCTGGTTCATTTCTCAAGGCGATGCCTTAATCAATTGGAGTCAACCTATGTGGTTGAAAACAGAAACAAAGCTTGGGAGTTCACTATCTGTCATCATCTGACTAATGCATTCCCCATGGCAATGTCTGTACCAATCAAGATCCATTGACCAGTTAATCAGTACTGTCCTCTCATACAGTATTACTGTTGTTTTCCCTTGACATCGGTGTGTGTGAATTTTCTTGATGAATGCAAGATGAAAATCTTAGGAAAAAAATCGATTTTCAGTAATGCTCAAATTTTTGTTTGTTTAACTAGTTCTTTGATTCAATTTTATATTTGTTCTGACTATAATAGAAATTGTGTTAGTTTAAAATTTAATTTCAATTATGATATGTTCAAATGAATGTCCTAAATTCATACAAAGCTCTTGCTGAATTTAAATTAACACTGAATATTTCAGATTCATTTCTGGCACCATCCTCCTCTTTCATCCCCCTCCTTTCTTCCTAACTCCCTCCCCTCTTCCTTTTCCTTCCTAACAGTAATTAAACCATTGAGACTGGATGGATCAGAAAAAAAATCATATTAATGGAGGCATTAATATTTTTGTCTGAATCTGTCTTTTTTGTAGGTACTGGAGGGCAAGCCAATTTATGCTGACTGTTTTGGCAATCTTGTGCCTCTCACAAAGAGTGGACAACATCATCTTTTCAGTTTCTATGCTTTCAAAGAAAATAGACTTGCACTGTTTGTAAAGGTACGGTAAACCTTATTTGCATCAGTAGATGGTAGATATATGTGGATTTCACACTTCGCTATTTTATTCCTTGTCTACCCCTCAACATCTCTCCAAACTTCAAAACTGTTGTGTATTCTTCTGGATTATTGTTGGAAGCTATTTACCCTCCCACTATCTTTCCAAAGTTGCCATTTCATATGTGCAAGCCCAGAGATTGAACATCAGAAATACTTTTAATTACGGGATAATTTTCTTACGAAACATCCAACAATTGCAGCTCAAGTCTTTGGATGTTATCTTAAATTGGATCTTTAGCATGTTTTATTTTTCACTTGTGTAACCTAAGTAAAAATACGCAATTAAAATTCGCTAACACTGCGGTCACTGGCAAAGACGCCTGGGACTTGATCGTCTCTAAAATTTTGTCGGTTATTTGGCAGACATTGAACATATCATTTTCACTTTCTAAGCAATTAAATTAATCTGGTATTCAAAAATTAAATTTAGAGAAAATTCTGGTTAACTAGACTGATAATTGTTTGTGCATGTTTGTGGAAGGTAGCAAATTTAAAATTCCACAGCGTCATAGAAATGTTTATTCCCACTTGTCAACTACTTGTTGCACAGCAATTAAACTTTAAATTCCATGGACTGGATTGTATACTGAGGAAGGGCTTGTTGCACCCCATTGCAAATGGGTGAAGGGGGGGATGGGGTCAGCCAACCACCACTTAATTGGTGCACACCACTTTAATTGTTTATGCTTTGACCTTTGAAATAATATGAGGTGGGACTTTCAGTCATCTTTAGGAGGATGCACTGACTTATCGAGTTGCAGGCCAACCAGAGCCAACAAGTTGCATATTGACAGTGCCAGAAGGCACTGTTGATGGTGAGGAGGAGCTGGGGAGGGTGCTGAGTGGAGCATGTCGGAAAGGGCACTGATGAAGATCGGATTTGGGGAAAAATTTTTGGGAGGAGTCACAGATTGACGGAGGCTCCACACACCCTTGCTTAAAAGCCCTGATGAATTATCACTTAAAAGCCTGAATTGGATCACACGTGACCCGCCTGAAGCAGGCCCCACCAATCATAAAATTATGGATCATTGTGTGGGCATGTCACCAAGCACATAGTTTTTTCCAGGTCTGTCCATTTGTTTGCCCATCCAGAGGTGACCCCTAAAATTCAGTCTGCATTTTCATTTGGTTAAAGTGAATTATTGACTTTTTTTTCATGTAATGATAATGAAAATTATTTTGAGTTTAATTAATAACAAGATTCCATCAAATTCTACCCTCAGTCTTGTTGGTATGCTGGAGGTATTCTAGTTTTGTGGTGCATTCGTTTTAGTTCCCAAAGGGGAGGTATATCATTAAGCAATAATGAGTCCATTCACTCTCTGGAAGTCTGGTTGGAGTACAAATTATATTGAAGGAAAATACCCAACTGGTTGTGATATTGTTACCCAATTCCTAATGACAGAATAAGAAGCATAAGAATTGATAATAAACCTATCAATTCTTAGTATTCTGTTTTAGATGGTATTGTATCCATTAAAGACCAAATGTTAAACATTATTTCCCTGAATCTTCCAGTTGGTGAAGATTCGTAATAACTTGTATGAACAGCATTTTGTCAGCATTGCTGTCAGTAACTGTCCCACTGCTGCTGGCAACGTGATGTGGGGGAACTGTTTCAGGTTCTCACACCAAGCATGGGAGAGAAACAGCCTGTGATTCAAGGACTAGCTCCTCAGACTCAGACAGTTCTAAATATGGGACACATTTTCTTTGTTTGATCACTCCTGTAACTGACTTTGCCCAGGCGTTTGAGGGACCTGCAGGGCAATGTGGTACTTTATGCTGTTGTTTCAATGTTGTACCAGTCTGGGACATGAATAAACATTTCTTCCAAACTGTTTTATGTCCTATGGTTTTTATATATCCAGCTTGAATTTAGAACTTTCATATCACTGAGTAAGTGTGGAATCTGAACCTGCTGCCCAAATTATCTTGAAATACATATCTCACCAATTAAAGCATTTGTGTATAAAGTCTTTTGTGTTAGATCTAAATAAAAATAGTTAGAGTTTTTAAACAGTAAGCGCTGCACTTGCAATTGGTCCAGTGCTAGTGTACTATTGTTAAATCTGCATTGTACTGAATGTATTGTTACAGTTACAACTGCATGTTTCTATTTTAGCATGACACAAGACTCATGAGAAGGGTGTTTGACAAATGATTTCCCTTTAGTTTGGAAAGAAAATGATTGCATCCTTTCTTTGCACGATGAACCGTGAACAAAGGATACATTGATCCATTTCAGTAGGGTGAACTGAAATGGATATATGCAGGGATAATGGGAACTGCAGATGCTGGAGAATCCAAGATAATAAAGTGTGAAGCTGGATGAACACAGCAGGCCAAGCAGCATCTCAGGAGCACAAATATATGCAGGCTTGTCAGTTTGCCAAACAGTTTTTGATACATTTCAGCATCAGTTGTATGAAGCCAATCAAATTCTGAAATGTCTTAACAGGTAAGAGATATGACTCAAGAACCTTGTGGACGATTATCTTTCATTAAAGAGCCAAAATCGACCAGAGGTCTTGTCCAACATGCAATCTGCAACCTAAATATTACTTTACCCCTTTACAGCAAGGTAAAGCATATCTCTTTTTCTGTATTTAACAAAAATATCACAGCTTAATGTATTGTTTCATAACACATTCTCAATTAAACTGCCAATTGTAATCTAAGCTATCGGTGATGCTGATTTGAGTTTTCAACAATATGTATTAAGTCATAATTCTTCTTTGGATGTCAAATAACACTTTAAATGAGCCCCACACCTTCACTTGTCTGCCACTGGATAGTGTGAGCAATCCTTGTGGCCAAGGCAGTGCTCCCCCCAATGATATGAATTTGTAGCCTATTGCCAATCATTTTCTAGCCACTTATATTGTATCTGCCGAGAGACCTGAAAGTGAGGTTTATTTGTGACATATTGAATATTTCATTGCAATAATGTACCAATATGGAGTGTTGAATTTTGATCAGACAGGACACAACAGAGGTACTTAACATTTTTCCAGAAAATTGTTTCTTTTTACTTTTGCACCAGCACCTAAGCCCTTAAGCTTTTGTGTTTTCTGAATGTGTCAGTTGGCGGTCACCCCTTTGTGGAAGCAGAATATTTTGACAAGCTTCTTGCAGGCTGAGCCTCCTATGTAGGAGTGCCCTGATATTTTTGGCTTTACAGAAACAACACGAGCAGCAAAGTTTGGGCGTTAGTTTTATGAATTTTTCTGGAACTGTTTGTCACAGGAGAAGTACACGATTGCATTGAATATCGAACAATTCATTTCCAATTTGCCTTGCCAGTGTTGATGCTCAGCACAAACCACCTCCCATCCAACTTCATTTGCCGCTCTCAACATTTACCCTAATCACCCTTTTGTCCTTCACATTTATATCAAGGTACTCTTCAAAGGCATTGCACAATTTGCCTCATCTATCCATGTGGTAGCAAGTTCATAGTCTCTCAGTAAGAAAGGCTCCTTTGATATTTACTAAGATCCTAGGATTTATTACTTACCATAAAGAGGCATTATTCATTAGAGATTGTAGGAACTGCAGCTGCTGGAGAATCTGAGATAACAAGGTGTAGAGCTGGATGAACACAGCAGACCTGGCAGCATCAGAGGAACAGAAAGACTGACGTTTTGGGTGAAGGGTCTAGGCCCCAAACGTCAGCCTTCCGGCTCCTCTGCTGCTTGGCCTGCTGTGTTCATCCAGCTCTACACCTTGTTATCTCATTATTCATTAGAGGTTGTGTTTTGGAAACATCTAGCCCGATCTTGGGGCTCACTGCATAAACTGGAAAAAGAAACTCACTGTTCTATTAGAGATAATGGGAACTGCAGATGCTAGAGAATCCGAGATAACAAGGTCTGGAGCTGGATGAACACAGCACGCCAAGCAGCATGTTATCACTTGTTTTATTCAGCAAGGTTCCCATTCATTCTGCATTAGCTTTGGAAAGCATTCGATTTCAAGAGAATTGCCGAGCTTCTAACTGAGCACTGAACAACTGGAGCCACATTTTTATAACATAACTAGTGGAAGAAGAGAGGAGCACCAAAATGCTGCAAGAGATACCTGAGCAACCAGAGACCACAAGGACAGGCACACAATAGCCTAGCCATAGCCATCCAGCATCATCTGTATGCTGATATGCATTTTCTGAGGTGTTTTATCTGAGTTAGCTGTGTTTCAGAAATGAAACGTCGTAAAAGCTTTACAGGATTGTTAGATCCACTAAGATTCCTGTGACTGTGGCATTGCTTGAAGTAAGTGTCAAGTATGTGCATTCTACTCGAAAAACGTATAGTTTATATGCAAAATCACACCTAATTGCACATGACTCAATGACGTGTTTGAGGCTAGCATAATGTTTTCAGACTTCATCAGTCTAGTGTCTCAGCTTTCAGGTTGGCTACAATGTAACAAGCAAGGGATTAATGTGTCTCCCCCACGGCTCTTGCTGTTTCTTAGGAGCACAATAGGTTCTGCGTATCATGAAGCAATTGTAAGAGAAGAAGTAGTAAGCAATGCTCTAAAGAATGTCTGTGAAGATTCCAGTGTCAAGATTAGGTCTAGTGAATGTGAGTGCATACTGCAAAACACTATCTTGTAAATTGTGATAAGCATTGTTATAAGCTTCAGAACTTTGCTATGAGTGAATGATGATTGATAAGAACCCATGGAGAGTGATGGTATTACAAATGTTGAGGCAACATGTGAAAACTACTGCTACAACCTGAAAAACCAACTCCTTCTCATAAATTAACAGGTGACAAGAGCAACATTTATTTGGTAATTTCAGCTGATCTGCCTCCTCAAGGTCTAATTAAACCCTTCACTGCTTCCAGCTAGATATTGTATCCTAAATATGAGCATCAACATTAGGTTACCACTGTCATACAAATAAGAAACACTGTATTGTTCTTCTGTGAAAGATTACATTGATTCATTAGCTTTGCAGTATTGCTTAAGTTCTTAACCATACATTCAATTTATGGTCGTGTACACTTCTGTTTACTCTTTAGACTGCTTTAAAATTTGCACATACCACCCGAGGATTGGAAGTTTAAAATTTCAATGGCTACTGCAAAGCATTATGAGATTTTTTTAAATGCAGATGGCCCATCTTTTAAGGTACCCAAGTCCTGGGCTGGACAAAGGATGGGCTGGTTTTACAAGAATTTACAAAGTTGTAGGCTGCTGGAGGAAACTGTGTGAATGTTGCTTTCTACGACTGTCATGAGGGATGCTTACACATCATTATCCATCTGGTACTGCAAACAGGGTTCTAGTGTCACCTACTTAGAATGGGAATGGAGTCAGTTTTTTTTTATAAATCATCTAATCCTTTAATCTCTAGGTGAAGGTCCAACCACAACATTGCCATATATGCAGTTTAGATGTTATTGATTTTGCATGAGTTCCCAACAAACCCCTGCAAAAGACGCTGTGGTGTTTGATCAGTGACTGAAGGTTGAGTTGATTGGCTTGCCCAGAATATATATCAAAATGAAGAAAAGTTCACAAATGCTCCCTGCAGCTAAACTTCATAATACCTACTCTTTCAACATGACCTATACATGTGGACATTTTAAAAAGTGGAGAATATGGATGGATCAATTGTTTAATTCTTTAGAACTGCAGTTTTTGAAAGTGATCAGATGCGGTGTTCTCCCACACTCTACATTATAATTGCAAACTTTTTCGAGGATGATACAGATATAGCAAGCCCAGCTGTTGTGTGGGCTGTATGTTTCAGCCTCACGCTGGGGGTAGACCTTTAATGTTTCTAGGATTAGAATAGTCAGGTGATTGTTTTTTGACTTGACCCGATGGGCTAAATGGCCTTTCTTAGTGCTGCAGATGTCTGTGATTCTGATACAGGGTTTGCAACTGTGTGTGTGGTGAGTGCAACCCCTACAGCTCTGTTGGAGGAAACACAGCTCTCTCGAAATGCTGCAGTTGCAGTCCATCGAGCATAATGGATGCCTGGTCCGATTGTAGATATAAGGGAGAAGAGACTGAGGATAGAGTCTTTAATGAGTTTGAGTGAATTGGAGAATTTGAGACGTTTGCTGTGAGTAATGGCAGGTGACTTTGCTTCTGGAATTTGTTGCCATGAATGCCCAGGGAATGACTTCACTGTGATGTCTGGGACGAACAATTTGCTAATGTTTCCTGTTCTGACCTTGTTCTCCCACTGCAGTCAGCATTTCCCATTTTTAAAATTTCAATAACTGTGTTCACCTGCAACTTGCATTATTTATTTTAGGCCATCAGTGTATCTACATTAGTCTTAGTGAAGTTAATGCTTTGTTGCATTTTGCTCCCTTTTAAAAATACATGCTCAGATTTTTAAAGATTATGCATCTGTTTGAATATAGAAATTGTGTCCTTGCTGCACTGCATTCCAGATTTTTCACTCTTCTAGATACCACTGATCCATCTCTTCCTAACCTTTACCCTCATCCTAACAAGCAGTATGTAAAATAGCCATGTTTTGATTCCAGCAGGCTTCAGGTACAGCCCATTATGTCATCGTGCTTCATATCACAAGCCAACAAGCTTTCCTTACTGGCTCGATTTCCTTACCTCAAAGCTGTCTTTCTTTACCCAACACTTTCTCAGCCACGTGATCAATACAGCAGGAAGGAGAAGCTGATAGCCTGACATTTTGACTCTTAAAACTGGACCTCCCACTGGCGGTGAAGGATAATCATGGTTTTAGTGTAAAGGGAAAAATTGTTAGTCCATGCAGGTAGCAATTACTGAAATAAATGGAGCAGAAAATGATAACTAACTGCCTGGCTGAAATATAGACGTAGAGTGACTTGTTGAACAGTAATCTGAATAGTTTGCAGCAGCCTGCAATGCCTTTTAAATAGTATATTTGACAGCATGTAGGTGGTGACAGATTGGATGTGGTAATATTTAAGCTTCATTTGTCAGGCATTGAACTATTCCTCCACTGTATTCATCTAAGAGTAGAAATGTGTGTTGATCATGTGCAAAATATTTAAAAGTACTACTTACACGTATAAAGGAACTGCAAATATGGTATTCAGGAAATCCAAACTGCCAATTTAAAATTCTTCTTTTTCTGCTATCTATTACTAACACTTTTTGCTCACCTGTCGAGTAAATTTTGTTTTTATTTCCTTTCTCATTACTCAGAATAAGTCAAATTACTAAACAGCTCATTAAAACTAAAGACCTTGCATGTTATGTTGTATTATACATCTTTAACAAATAGTCTTATCAATACAGGATGGATCCAGTTTTTTCTTTGTGAACTTCATGCTGAAGCTTGCCTTGTTATGTATTGGATAGAACTTCTCTGGAATAATTAGTAATGCTGACGAGCTTGATGCTCTTTTTAGTTCTTATTTTTAACTCAGCCTTTTTCTGATTATTCCATGCTTTGCTTGCTCTTTTTCTTTCTGTTATCAACTTTGGATGGAAAGGAGTCAGATTCAGATCAGGAACAAGAGGAAGAGGTAATTCTAACACTAGTAAACCATTGCTGCCTAATTATATCATCACTAACATTCCAACAAGGCCTGGAATTGATTCCAAAATGAAAATGTGCTGTTTCCAAAAATTAGATGTTTCAACAGCAGTATTATCTCGTGTTAATTGTCCATTGATTCCCAGCATCAGCTTTTTCTTGCCTTTAATTAAGAAGTTTAAATTTGAGTTCAAAAGAGATAATGAGAATTGCAGCAATGCTCTGCACAAATTGAAGCTGCCATCACTTCACCAGTTGCAACAGAGACTGCCCCTTCTTTGATCAATTTATTCAATGGTTTTCTGTCCTCTCCATCTGTTCTAAAATAATTAAGTTGGTCTTGGGATGTAGTCCTACAGGGATCAGTCACCCTTCACCATTTCAATCATTTGTCTGTCATCCAGTTGTAATCATTATAAGTCTGCCTGCAAGTTATTTAACCACATCAGAACCAACCTTAATCCTCTCCTTCGCTTTTGCCTATTTATGCATTTGGAGCAAGTCAATGATCAGCAGTCAAGATCTGGAAACCTTGCCAAATAATTACTGTCTAGCCCTAGGAATCTGAAGTCATTATTGTACCAGTCCAACTGCTATTGCTAAGAATTGCTTAAATAAAAAGAAACAGGAGCCTGTTCTGTTATTCACGAAGATGTCATTGGTTGATCTGAAAATGTCCATAACTACTTTTATGCATGCCTCATTATCTTTGACACCCTTGCAGACCCAATTTATTTCTTTCAACCTTGACTGCATTCATTGATGCAGACTCTTCTACTCTCTGGGGTAGAGAATTCCATAACTTATCAACACCCTGATAGAAAATGTTCCTCCTCATTTCTTTTGCAATCTGGAAGACGACGTTTTGAAGTTAATTCCACACAACATAGGAACTAGCCATATGTTTTCCTGATCTGTATGATTCAGTGATTGGATTAGTTCAGGCCTATATATTCAGTCTTAAAGTGTCAAGAGTGACTGCTGCAGATGTTATTGTTTGAGTATTTAAAGCAACAATATATTGTTCTGGAGTGTTTTTCACAGACTGGACACTGAACAGGAGGTGAGAAGAACAGACTGAGGATCAAAAGCATTGAAGAACAGAAGGATTAATCTAAGACAAGTTGAGTTAGGTGAAAAACTGAAGTTATTGGAAGAGGGATTATAAGTGATACTGATATAAAAGTGCACTGATAGCACAGTATGGCATGGCAAGTGGCATTTTCTCCTATTTTGAATATGGAGGGAGTTGGTGATGCAGTCTGATTTGTACAGCTGGCAAAAACAGTGAAGCAACATTGAGAGAATTTGAAGGCAAGCACAAGTCTCTTAAAGTCAGTTCTCCATGGCATGAGAACATTTATAGCTAGTTATGACCATGATTAGGATAAAAAAGGTTATATGTATGTGATGGCATTCTGCATAAAGTTTAAGAGCAAAAAACGTGTAGCCAGTGAGGTGATCATTGTAGAAATCAAGCCTTGAGCTAATGAAAGCATACAAATCATATTGGCAGCTAAAGGGGAGAAGCAGTGGTCAACAATGTTTCACTTCTGAAATTTAGTGATCTTGATAGAAATCAAGTGACCAAAATACCAGCCCACCCATGATGTTAAACAAGCTGCATTTGGATATCACACGGACCACAAGTGATGCTTGCCAGGCTTCTACGTGATTCAGGAGGTCAACAGACACTTCAGTGTATATTCTAAGAAGGAGAGGTACTCATTTAGGAACCACTGCCAGATGCTACAACTTTGGATCCCTCTGTAAGGAGGATAAAGGAATTTTCCCCAACTTTACCTTCACCCTCTTTTACAATGCTGTGATCCCCATCATATCTTGTTTAACCATTGTAGAAGGTTGGGACCTGGTCCCAATCAAACCATCCACTCCTCCGCATTCCCAACAAGGCTCTGGCAGTGTGGTTTGTTGCTCCCTGATCCCATGCTCAGTCGTGTGGCTGAACAGATGCAGGCCATTCTTCTTTGGAATGGTGTACAGCCAGATATTGTCACTCACGTTGGCACAAATGACCTCTGTAGAAAGGGGTATGACGAAAATAGGGAAATAACCGAGAAGCTAAACAATTACTTTGTGTCTATCTTCAAAGAAGATGATAGAAGAAATTCTCCATTAACAATAGAGATCCAAGGTACTAGTGAGAATGAGAAAATGAAAGAGATTATAATTAGTTTAACAGAAAGTAGCATTGGAGTAATTAATGGGACTGAAAGTTGACAAACCCCATGGACACACGGATCTACATTTCACACTGTGTTAAAAGACAGAACAATAGTGTGGCAGATGTATTGGTGATAATGAGTAAAAATTCTATTGGTTCAGGAACACGCCTTTAGATTTTGAGCTTCCGAATGTAACCCCACTATTTAAGAAAGAAGGGAGAGAGAAGACGGGGAACTACAGACCTTTATTGGCCTAATGCCAGTAGTAGGAACAAGTACTAAACTCTGTTAGACAGAATGTGATTATCATGGTGGAGTTTAACCTACATTATAGACTGGGAAAATCAGATGGGGATAAAAGTAATATAGGTCAAGAATTCATTGAATGCTTTTCAGACAGTTTCTTAAACCAGCATGCTATGGCACCAAACTGAGAGCAGTCTATAGGAGACCCAGTTTTGAGATGCAGTGAGAGCAGCTCTGGGTGGCAGGAACATAGAACATAGAACATTACAGCACAGTACAGGCCCTTCGGCCCTTGATGTTGTGCTGACCTGTCATACCAATATGAAGCCCATCTAACCTACAGTATTCCATGTACGTCCATATGCTTGTCCAATGATGACTTAAATGTACATAAAGTTGGTGAATCTACTACTGTTGCAGGCAAATTGTTCCATTCCCTTACTACTCTGAGTAAAGAAACTACCTCTGACATCTGTCCTATATCTTTGACCCCTCAATTTAAAGCTATGCCCCCTCGTGCTCACCGTCACCATCCCAGGAAAAAGGCTCTCCCTATCCACCCTATCTAGCCATCTGATTATTTTATATGTCTCAATTAAGTCACCTCTCAACCTTCTTCTCTCTAACGAAAACAGCCTCAAGTCCCTCAGCCTTTCCTCGTAAGACCTTCCCTCCATACCATCCTAGTAAATCTCCTCTGTACCCTTTCCAAAGCTTCCACATCCTTCTTATAATGCGGTGACCAGAACTGTACACAATACTCCAAGTGCGGCCCCACCAGAGTTTTGTACAGCCTCACCATAACCTCTTGGTTCTGGACCTCGATCCCTCTACTAATAAAAGCTAAAACACTGTATGCCTTCTTAACAGCGCTGTCAACCTGGGTGGCAACTTTCAAGGATCTGTGTACATGGACACCAAGATCTCTCTGCTCATCTACACTACCAAGAATCTTACCATTAGCCCTGTACTTTGCCTTCCGGTTACTCCGACCAAAGTGCATCACCTCACACTTGTCCACATTAAACTCCATTTTCCACCTCTCAGCCTAGCTCTGCACCTTATCTATGTCTCTCTGTAACCTACAGCATCCTTCGTCACTGTGCACAACTCCACCAACATTAGTGTCGTCTACAAATTTACTAACCCATCCTTCTACGCCCTCATCCAGGTCATTTATAAAAATGACAAACTGCAATGGATCCAACACTGACCCTTGCGGTGCACCACTAGTAACTGGTCTCCAGGATGAACAATTCCCATCAACTGCCACCCTCTGTCTTCAGCAAGCCAATTTCTGATCCAAACTGCTATATCTCCCACAATCTCATTCCTCCGCATTTTGTACAATAGCCTATTGTGGGGAACCTTATCGAACGCCTTGCTGAAATCCATATACACCACATCAACTGGTTTACTCTCATCTACCTGTTTGGTCACCTTCTCATAGAATTCAATAAGGTTTGTGAGGCACGACCTTCCCTTCACAAAATCGTGCTGACTATCCCTAATCAATTTTTATTCTTTTCTAGATAGTTAGAAATCCTATCTCTTATAACCTTTTCCAACACTTTACCAACAACTGAGGTAAGGCTCACTGGCTTATAATTACCAGGGTTGTCTCTACTCCGCTTCTTGAACAGGGGAACCACATTTGCTATCCTCCAGTCGTCTGGACTATTCCTGTAGACCGTGACGAGTTAAAGATCAATGCTAAAGGCTCAGCAATCTCCTCCCTGACTTCCCAGAGGATCCTAGGATAAATCCCATCCGGCCCAGGGGATTTATCTATCTTCACATTCTGTAGGATTTCTAATACCTCTTCCTTGTGAACCTCAAACCCACCTAGTCTAGTAGCCTATATCTCCGTATTCTCCTCGACAACATTGTCGTTTTCTAGAGTGAATACTGTCGAAAAATATTCACTTAGTGCTTCCCCCATCTCCTCTGACTCCACACACAACATCCCACTGCTATCGTTGATTGACCCTAATCTTACTTTCGTCATTCTTTTATTCCTTAAATACCTATAGAAAGCCTTAGGGTTTACCCTGATCCTATCCGCTACCAACTTCTCATGTCTCCTCCTGGCTCTTCTGAGCTCTCTCTTTAGGTCTTTCCTGGCTACCTTGTAACCCTCAAGCGCCCTAACTGAGCCTTCACATCTCATCCCAACATAAACCACCTCCTTCCTCTTGACCAGTGATTCTACTTCCTTCGTAAACCACAGCCCCCGCACTCTACAGCTTCCTCCCTGCCTGACAGGTACATACTTGACTAGGACACACAGGAGCTTTTCCTTGAATAAGCTCCACATTTCTAACGTGCCCATCCCCTGCAGTTTCCTTCCCCATCCTATGCTCCCTAAATCTTGCCTAATCTCATCGTAATTGCCTTTCCCCCAGCTATAACTCTTGCTCAGTGGTATACACCTATCCCTTTCCATCACTCAAGTAAACATAACAGAATTGTGATCGCTATCACCAAAGTGCTCACCTACTTCCAAATCTAACACCTGGCCAGGCTCATTACCCAGTACAAAATCTAATGTGGCTTTGCCCCTTGTTGGCCTATCTACATACTGTGTCAGGAAGTCCTCCTGCACACACTGGACAAAAACTGACCCATCTATAGTACTCGAACTATAGTGTTCCCAGTCAATATTTGGAAAGTTGAAGTCCCCCATGACAACTCCCTGTCTCTCTCACTCCTATCGAGAATCATCTTTGCTATCCTTTTCTCTACATATCTGGAACTATTCGGAGGCGTATAGAAAACTCCCAACAGGGTGACCTCTCCTTTCCTGTTTCTAACCTCAGCCCATACTACCTCAGTTGACGAGTCTCCAAACATCCTTTCTGCAACTGTAATACTGTCCTTGACCAACAATGCCACACCTCCCCCTCTTTTACCATCTTCTCTGTTCTTACTGAAACATCTAAATCCTGGAACCTGCAACAACCATTCCAGTCCCTGCTCTATCCATGTCTCTGAAATGGCCACAACATCGAAGTCCCAGGTGCCAACCCATGGTGCAAGTTCACCCACCTTATTCCGGATGCTCCTGGCGTTGAAGTAGACACACTTCAAACCAACTTCTTGCTTGCCGGTGCCATCTTGCGTCCCTGAAACTTTATTCCGGACCTCCCTACTCTCAACCTTTTCTGTACTCGAACTACAATTTTGGTTCCCATCCCCCTGCTGAATTAGTTTAAACCCACCCAAATAGCCTTCGCGAATTTCCCCCCCAGGATATTGGTACCCCTCTGGTTCAGTATCGGTACCCCTCTGGTTCATAACATAATGGTCCATGACATAATTAAATTTTACATGCAACGTAAGTGTGGGTCCAAGACTGTTATTTTGAATTTAAACACGGGGAATCATGAGGGTACGAAAGCAGAGCTTAACAAAAGTGATCTGATTATTTAAATAAAGAAGCAGGCCAATAGAGTTGCAGTGGCATGTAGGGGAATATTTCAGAAAGCACTGGATAGGTACATTTCAGCAGATAAGAAAAATTCCAATTGACCCACCGTCCATGCTTAACTTAAGTCAAAATCGGACAAAACTCATAGACAAATTGGTCAAAGATAGGTGGCAGGTCAGAAGATTGAACAGAAAATATTTAAAAGCAGACAGTACAAACAGATTAAGAAGGGAGAGTTTGCCTATCAGAGAAAATTAGCTTCAAATAGATGGGAAAGTTTTCTTCAGATTCTTTATAAAAGGAGTTAAACACATATAGATCCTACAGAAAATAAGTCTGCCTCAAAAGATAGTGAATTCAGAATTTTTAGGGCAGGTCTTGATTACCAGGGGATGAAATATTGCCAAGGATATGCAATAATGTAGAGTTGAAGAGAAAACCTGATCAGCTCTGACTGTATAGCAGAGCTGGTTTGAAGGGCTGAATGATGCACAGTTGTGGCTTGTTCATGTGTGATAACAGAATGTTCAAAGTAATGATCTATAGAGGCAGAATCGACATGAATGTACAAAAGTGCAGTCATGTTTGACAGATCTGTTAGGATGTTGGCAGTAGAATAGATGAGGGGAAACCAGTTGATGTGGTGTTTTTGAATTTTTAGAAGGATATTGATTAAGCTACTTAGGAGGCTGGTATACAAACTTAGAGAACATTGGATAGTATATACTATACTGGCATTGACTAAAGTTTGGTTATCAGAAAGAAAATAGAATGTGGGAGCAATGGGATATTCTCAGGTTGGCAGGCTGCCACTAGGAGGGTCCTGAAAGAATCAACGCTTGGACCACAGCAGTTTGTAATCTATATCTATGAGTTAGAAGTGGGATCCAAATGTAATATTTTCAAGCTTACAAATACCACAAAGCCAGGCGATAATTTGAGTTGTGGAGCGAATGAATGCAGACCTCAAGGGATTTTTGACAAGCTGAGCGAATGGAGAAGGGCATGGCAGATCGGATACAATGTGTATATCTGTGAGGTCATCTAGTTTGATAGGAAGACCAAACGTGCAGCATGTCTTTTAAATAGTAAGAGATTGGCAAATGTTGACATTCATGAGGATCTGACTGTCCTTGTTCATAAGTCAGTGAAAACTAGAATGCAAGTGGAACAAGCAATTAGAGAGGTAAAAGGAATGTTGGGTTTTGACAAAAGAGAATTTCAGTACAAGGGCAAATATATTTTTGTTTTAATTTTATAGAGATTTGGTGAGATCACAAAGCAAGTATTGTGCACAGTTTTGTAGCATTGTTAATGAAAGGGTATACTTGCCATCGAGGTAGTGCAATGGAAATTCATCAGTCTGATTGCTGGGATGGTGAGATATTGAGGATTGGGCCTGTATCATCTAGAGTTTAGAGGAATGAGTGGAGATTTCTGGAGGCTTACAGATCTTTTAAATGAATGGAGAGGACAAATTAAGGAAGGCTGTTTCTTCTGGCTGCAGGAAGGCCAAAAACCAGGGATGCATGCTCTGAATAAGGGCAATTCATTTAGGACTCAGATGAAGAGGAACTTGTTTAATTGTAGTCAATCTTTGGAATTCTCTAACCTTAGAGGGTCGTGGAAACTTGGTCACTAAGACAGATTTAAGGATTTCTAGTCATAAATATAAGGGTTATAGGGATCCTGTATGAAAATGGTGATGACACCCATGATCAACCATGATTTGGAATGTCAGAACAGGTTGAAGGGCTGAATAGCCTATTCTTGATCATTTGCTCCTATGACATAATTTGTAGATTTAACTGACTCATTTTATTGGTAAATGCAGAATGCTTAAGTTGTATCATCTTAATGATTTATAGCACTGTGTGAAAATAACAGTGCTGAATTTATTGCCACAATCCTTTTCCTGATCCCCACAAAACTGTTTGACACATTGTGAAAATGATTGAACAGTGAACCCGTGAGTTTAATTCATAAATAAGAACTTTCTGTAAATTCCCATCTCCCAACGAAATCTTGAGATCTCTGCAGTGTGGGCACAATTAATCAACTGATACACCAGAAAGCAACCTAATCAACGGTCTTTAATTACATAGCTAAAGGTCACTTGGAAAGTCTAAGAAGATCTTTAACGTTGATTTTGTGGGATCAAACAGTGCATGCACGGTCATGTTAGCACCTCAGAATTCCACCCACCCAATTCCAGTCTAGTTGTCATGCCCACCACTTTAATGTTCACCTTCAGGCATAATTGAATTCAAACATGTTGCTTGATTCTGCAGATCCCCTGTTTCCTCTTTCACTCACCAAGAATTCCAAGCTCTCATTGTATGTTCATGAAAATAGGTCTCCTGTCTTGTAGGAGACATAGGATATGCAGCGATACTGCCGGCGTGTGCTGCAATAAAGCTATTGCACATTAGCATTTGAATGGGCAAAACCTAAATTTTCTGTTTTCTTTAGAATTTGGCCAATCACCTAAGACAGGAATATCACTGGCATGCCTGCCAAGAAATCTGTTTGATGTCCCCCACAGCCCAGTGATGATCAGATAAATTTTCAATCAAGTGTGCTATTCCACCTTTCTACCATTCTCCGAAGAAATCAGATTGCCTTGACGTAAAAGGGTAGAATTTTGACAATGGTTCCCAATATCCTGAGTAGAAACTCCAGGGAAATAGAAGATTTGGCCATTTACTCTGTCTGTGCCAAATCACCTGCTAAATTTACAGCAGATCTTGAGTACCTTTCAGAGAATTTCCAAATGCATGAGCCATGCACAGTGTGGAACTGGGGATTCAGGTGAATTCAGAATTAAAGAAAATGGTCCTTGCGAAACAGGTGAATTACATAAAGTATCCCAAGATTGATTCTTCAAGGACCACTTTTTAAGATAAATAAGAATGGATAAGGTTTTCACTGGTGGATAGGGTAGGAGAGGAGGAGGGAACGGCAAATATTGCATTGAGAATTCTCAATTAATTTCCAATATTCCATTATATTTTCGATCTGTTTTGCTATCCACAGAAGTAGCTGTAAAATTAGGAAACTACCAGAATGCACCATTAAAATCAGAGCTAATTCAAAATGGTACATTTTCTGGCCTTGTTTTAATATTCGCACATTATTTTATTGATAGCTATTGATTTACTGTCACTGATTACTTGGTCTTTAAGCATGTGGTGAATAAGATACATGTGTATATGTGCTATTATTGCTACTAGATTTTCACGTTTTGGTTTTGTGTGCAGACTAAGGTATAATATCTGTACATTAAAAGATTAGAAAACATTGAAAAAAACAGTTATATTAACAATATTCTGTCTTCGGTTCATATAAGTAGCCATGACACACTAGGTAAAGATTTGAAATCATCCCAGGATGACTGTCTCCCAGCATTGCTGGGTACTGCCTCTGGGGAACTATTTGACATGTGTTTCATATTTTCACATACTAGTGTGGCTGAAATAAGGAATTGGGAAGTATGTTGCGGGGAGGGGTGGTATTGCTGCATGAATTCACATTCTGTCATTGTTTCTACTAAGTTATTCCATCCACCCATTAAACCTTTATAACCAGCTCTGACTGATGGTGTATATCATATACTTATTTTCTACTTTTATTATTTTACAGGTAACTGGAAAAGAAGATAAATGTAAGGGTACTTTCTATTGTAAAATTAGTACTAAAATCAATATTAGAATATGAAATCTTCAAAGTAGTTTAACAACCTGTTACTAATGCTTATAACAGTAATTCTGTTAATAACTTTAATTTTTAAAAAACTAGAATTGTACTTTGCTTACTTAAAGAATTACTAGCTAAATAATCAGTATATCATCTAAGCGTCCACTTTCCTTTGACATCCCTTAGAGTCCTGCTGTGCCTGTTGCGCTCATTATGAAATCCATTCATTTTTTTTCATGTTTCTCTTGTTAACTTTCATGCTCGTTGATGAGCAGGGGACATGCCTCTTCCATGTCTCCACTTGACATTTATTTCCATTATATTTAAGTGTTCCAATAGCAGGATGGCAGCTCCTGTGGTGAAGTACAGTTTTGGTTTTCCATATTTAAACTGAACATGGTATAAAGAATACTAAATTTAATATTGGATTTCAAGACAATATTATGGAACTGGGAATGTCAGCAAATTAGAATTAAAAGTAAATGGTCCTTCCAGAAGATATCAACACAAGTCAATAGGTGAACTATATAAAGTATCCCAGCATCGATGACAGCACAAGTGCTGTAGTACTTTCAATGCTATTTTTACAAAAGCTGTTTCCCCCAATTATTTTGACAGAGGCTGTTCTGTTAAATGTGTAATAGCAGTAATAATTTCCGTTTTTATATGGAGAACCATATAGCCTAAAATGGTCCCGTCACGTGCTCTGGCAGTCAAGTTTACAACCTGTTTTTGTTGCACAGATATCGGGCAGCAATGAGGAAATAGTCATCATATATGCTATTATCAGCATGCAGTTGTTTAAATGTATTATTTCAGTTTCTCTTGTAAAAGATCTCCAATATCAAGCTGTCAATGCCAAAAGCGCACATTGGCTGCAAATTTAGCCCCACCTGCAACCTGAGAAAAGTAGCCTTGTCGCCCTTCACCACTTGCTGATATTTTCCAGATCTAATTATATCTTTTGAGTGCGCAGGAAAATGCAGGCATCTGTGCAACTAAAACGCTAATACTGTCTGAACAGGGATATACAATCATATAACACCTTTCAGGAAATAAGACATTCATAGGCATATTCTCATTCAAAATTGATATCCAGCCACATGTGTGATATATAAGGGCAGTCAATCAAGAACATAAACAAAGGATTAAGTGGTGAAGAGGAGAGAAGGATGGCGAGGTTTAGGGAAGTATTTCCAGAGTTTGTGGGATCTAGGCAGTGAAAGAAATGGCTTTCAAGGTGTGTAGTGAAAACGTGGAATGCATCAAAAGCTAGAATCAGAGGAATGCACAGATCTCAGAGGGTTGGAGGAGCTTACAGAAATTGGAGAGAATGGAAGCATCTAAAAACAGGGATGAAAATTTTAAAATCTCAGCTAACTTAAGAGATAAAGATGCAATAAAAATCTGATGTAAGTATAAATTTAGCATACTGATTTATAGTGTGCAGACAATGGTCAGATATTGTGACTGAACCTTTGCTCCTGTTTGAAAACAATAATCTGTTAACTGTTCAAAATTCCAAACTTCATGATGAAATGACAGTAAGCCTCGTTGCATGAGATTGGCCCAGAATTTCTGATAGGAAGATAGTTGCTGAAGGGTAGAGTGGGGTTGTGTGTCAGGGCCATGTGGAGATTCTAATACGGCTGACCCCACAGGAATTTTCCAGGAAGATGAAACTTCTGGCAGAAATGTCCCAACATCTAGAACTTTGTGAGAAAATTCCCAGCTCTGTGTTAGCATGAGAGACTTTAGAATTCTCCGATTTATGTACCTGAATAGTTAGTTCAGAAAAGTCAAAGCATTTAAAACCTGTTCTAACTCCTGACAAACTTTAAAATTAAACCTCCACCATTCTCATTGGCCACCTTACCCCCTTCAGGCAATTCTTTCACCATCACCATCCCTCTCTCCCCACCCAACCCCACTTCAAACTGGACCTATCTCAGGCCCATCTGATCCAGAACTGCTTCTCACCTTACCCTCCCACCGCCACTGCTTGTGGGCCCGAGTCCACTCAACACCAACTTTTACTCCCACTATCATCAGACTAGCCTACTCTGGACCCAGCCCTTCCTGAAGACCCACTCCTAGGCCCCTGACTGGATTCTTTGTCCCTCTCCTCTATGAATGGACTGGAATCTCTATGGCTCAGCATCACCCACATCCCTCGTGCTCCACCCCCACTCATATTAATTCACTAACATATTTAAAATCTGTCTAAATGTCAAAACAATTGCACTTACCAGTAAAATACAATTACTGATATAAACATGAGAATGTAGTTTCCCTTGACTGCCCTATATTTTATGAGGATTCCACAGGATTAACGGCATGTCGCTCATTTGAGCCCTAAACCATCAGACATTTTTGCAAGAGCACCATCGAACAGTGATTGCTGCCCAAATTGAATTCAGGCTATTAGCCAATTCCCCCTAATTTATAAGTATCAGTTATAATTTTCTTCGGAACATCGAACATAGAACATGACAGCGCAGTACAGGCCCTTCGGCCCTCGATGTTGCACCGACCTGTGAAATCAATCTAAAGCCCATCTAAGCTACACTATTTCATTATCATCCATATGTTTATCCAATGACCATTTAAATACCCTTAAAGTTGGCAAGTCTACTACAGTTGCAGGCAGGGCATGCCACTCCCTTACTACTCTCTGAGTAAAGAACCTACCTCTGACATCTGTCCTATATCTATCACCCCTAAATTGAAAGCTACGTCCCCTCGTGCTAGCCATCTCCATCCAAGGCAAAAGGCTGTCACTGTTCACCCTGTATCTTCCTCTGATCATCTTGTATGTCTCTATTAAGTCGCTTCTTAACCTCCTTCTCCCTAACGAAAACAGCCTCAAGTCCCTCAGCCTTTCCTTATAAGACCTTCCCTCGATACCAGGCAACATCCTGGTAAATCTCCTCTGCACCCTTTCCAATGCTTCCACATCCTTCCTATAATGCGGCGACAAGAACTGTACGCACTACTCCAAGTGTGGCCGCACTAGAGTTTTGTACAGCTGCAACGTGACCTCATGGCTCCGAAACTCAATCCCTCTACCAGTAAAACCTAACACACCGAATGCCTTCTTAACTATCCTATCAATCTGGGTGGCAGCTTTCAGGGATCTGTGCACATGGACACTGAGATCTCTCTGCTCATCCACACTACCAAGAATCTTACCATTAGCCCAGTGCTCTGTATTCCTGTTACAAAATTGCCCTATTCTTAATTGCTGGTTAAAAAAAAAAGCAGCTCTTGCAGTAAATATTATAGATGGCAGAAGAAGATTTGAATTTAAGTATTGTTTCCACAAAAATCCCAGCAGTGACACTGTTTTAATAATGTTTGTTGCAAATTATGGACATAACCAAATGAATTTCCTTTCATATTTAATATTATTACTAGTGACTTACATCAATATGATCAGAAGTTGGAGGAACTGTATCTTATTTCAAAACATTATCAACAAAACCAAAGAATATTTAAAGATAAATATTGAATATTGATATTTATGCAGTAAATGGAAAGAGTGGACCTGTAACAGTACTCCTATCGGGCATTTAATCTAACGTGTGTTTGAAATCATTAATAAATGTAAGGATATTCCAAATTTATTAATGCATAAAATGATTTTTATGGAAGATTACTGAAGGATTCATTACTGTAAATATAATTAAATATTAATACAATAAAGGAAAAATACAAAAACAATTACAGTGAAATGCAGTTGTTATAAAATAATTTGTAGATGCAGCAGTAGCACTAGCAATCCTTTTTAGACAGAAGGCAGAAAGAAATATTATTGGTCTGGAATTATGCAAACCTAGAATGAAACTACTATTCCACAGTTTGTTGCCAGAGTTGATTTTTTCTGCATTTAGAAATTACTGAGTTCTGTTACTGTTTCAACGGACCCCAGAGTTTAAAAGCCAGGAGGGAAAACGTATCGACACTTCATCAAATGCTGCACTGAGGATGTTGCCAAGCATGGTAACGATAACTAACCTGTGCAAATTTACAATCTGTGGTCCACATTGGGTTCAGAATTGAGAAGGTTACTTACACGTACACTGAGTGGTGGCCTGTCATGCATGTTGGGTCCACTTGAACCAGTTATTGAGCCGTTCCTTTGGGCCTAGAATATTACATTGCCAGCTGTCCTGTCCATGCAAGGATCAGATCCCTCCTACCAAACAGAACTAATGGCCATGTAGAAGCCTAGAGCTTCTCAGCCTTTCAAAACCAAGGAGCCCACCAGAGTGCCCTTGCCTTTGCCAGTTAACTTGAGTTGAGGCCCAAAACACAGGTTGGTTGGACCACTGGAACATTGCATTACATGAATGCTGGGTACACATCATTGACTTTGAAACTGAAGTTAAATTGTTTTTCAAATAATCTCCAAAATTTTGAAAGACTGTGTGAGGCTGATTTTCAGTTTTCTGAAAGCAGAAAACTGGTGGTAGCATCTCACCCAGTTCCCCACCCCGTCCGTGTAACCCCATATTTACCATGGTTAGTCCACATAGCCTATCCATCTCACGACACCGTGAGCAATTTAGCATGGTCAGTCCATCTAACTTGCACATCTTTGGACCGTGGGAGTAAACGGGAGCACCTAGGAGAAACCCAGCCAGACATGGGGAGGATGTGCAAACTCCACAAACAAAGTCACCCTGAGGGAGAAATTTAGCCCAGGTCCCTGGCGCAGTGAAGCAACATTGCTCACCACTGTGTTACCATGCCATCCATATCTACCTGTCTCTGAGAGCGCATAGAATGCAACCTCATGGTTAATGGCTTTGACTGTATGCACAATGTATCTTTTGAAAGAAGATTCCTTGAACATGATTCTTTATCTCCTACTGTGACGTGTTAAAATAAAATACTATTAAATAGATGACAGGATAGATAGGAAGAGATGTATCATATATGTATAGAGTCATCCAGCAGGGAAACGGACCCTTCAGTCCAACTAGTCCATGCTGACCAGATATCCTAAATTTATCGAGCCCCATTTGCCAGCACTTGGCCCATATCCTACTAAACCCTTCCCATTCATGTACCTATCCAGGTGCCTTTTAAATGTTGTAATCGTACCAGCCTCCACCACTTCCTCTGGCAGCTCCTTCCACCACCACCCTTTGTGAGGAAAAAAGTGGCTCCTTCGGTGCCTTTAAAATCTTTCCCTCTCACCTTAAACTTATGCCATCTAATTTTTGAACTGCCCCACCCCAGGGAAAAGTCCTTACCTATTTACTCTATCCATGCCCCTTACGATTTCATAAACTTCTGTAAGATCACCCATCAGCCTTCGATGCTCCAAATAGCCTCAGCCTCTCCAACTCAAACTTTCCAAACCTGGCAACATTTTGGTACACCTTTTCTGAACCCTTTCAAGTTTCACAACATCCTTCCTGTATCAGGGAGACCAAAATTGAACACAGTGTTCCCAAAGCTGTTGAACCAATGTCCTGTACAGACATAACATGATCTCCCAACTTCTATACTCAAGGAACTGACCAATAAAGACAGTTGTACCAAACGCTGTCTGAGCTACCCTGTTGACCTGCGACTCCACTTTCAAGGAACTATTAACTTGAATTCCAAGATCTCTTTGTTTGGCAACACTCCCCCGGGTCTTACCATTAATTGTATAAATCTTGCCCTGATTTGCCTTTCCAAAATGTAGCACCTCATGAAAATGGATATGAGTATATAGATTGAGTTATCATTGAAAACCCCATTAGGAGGATAATTAGGATGACAAGAAATGCTATTTTTAATAATATGCAGATATTAATTGGCATTTCCACCATCATATATATTCCTGTTTAATTCATTCTGTTGATAATAAGTTCCAATGTCTTGATCCAACAACAATAAAGGATATACTGATTGTTCATCATAAAGATTATTTTCTCATACTAACCTATTTCAATAGTATAAGCGTATAAATAGCATTTTTTTGAAATGAAGTTCTTACTTGTCCTGTGGCATTACCAGTAGTTCATATCATGGCAAATGTGTGTACATTGAGCCAGGTTAGATGTTCTGAAAGAACTGTTATTGTATTGTAACTTTGTCACTATGTAGCTTATGAATTTTTGAGCATAGGTAACATTAGCAGCTTATATAAAATTACAATTCCATAAATTATTAAATTGCCTTACTCTACCAGATACAATATACACAAAATAAGATTTAAAAAACATATTTCAACTTTTAAATCAATCAAGCTGTCACATTTTCAGTCCTTTAAGAGTGGAGACCATTTTATGCGCAACATTTAGCAAGTTTCAATAAATGTGCATATCTATGAATTGCCTGTCCTGTTTTTACATATCTGGCATCAAAGATCACTGTACTTCACCACAATGTCACTTAACATTGTCAAAAGTTGCCTTTGTTATTTAATGCTTACATAAGGCTGCATGTCTGGTGCTGTCCAAACTTTAGTTTTGCATGGAAATAACTTGGCTTAAGCGTTCTGTGTGTTTGTGTGAGTGTTTCAAAATTTTCATTTTGCAATATTCACCATTTTCTTTCTGAATTCACCAACTTGTTACATTTCTGATCTTTGAGTAGATCTTCTTTGGTTTGTCCATTTTTATTAATTTTGTTGTTGATTTGCAAAAGACTTTTTTTTGTTTAGTTGTCAGAACAACTAGGATGTTCCAAGGAAAGGATCTTACTTAATTTAAATAGCTTTTTCTTTACTATGTGCATTAAGGTTTGAGATTCTTCTTGTTGAAATGCCGGTTTGCAGCTGGTTCAGACAGGATGATTTTCATTGCAGTTTTTCAGTTTTAGTTCCTCAACAAAAAAAAAGTTTTACTTTAAAATCTTTAGATATAGAGGGCGACAAATGTTGTTCTGACAGTTTGCTAGTACTGGCTTTCTTTAAGAGGAAATCAGCTTTCTGTGGTTTCTGATCTTTTCCTTTAGACCTGAATCTGTTACATCCAAACAATCTTGAGATGCCTATCTTTGTGTAAATCCACTGCTCCTATTTATTTCAGTTTGTTGATTTGTTGGTGTCCTGATTTAATTCAATTTGTTATTGTTTTACTGTTGTACGTGGTGTGGATGTGGTCTGGTGAAAATAAAGCAAGTTATTTCCTGCCTATTTCTTTCCAATTTTGAGTTGGCTTTGCTTTGGCGGTTGTACCCACCCTCCGACCTTGTGGATCCCTGTCTACCATCAAAAGAAAATCCATTTTTATTTTGACCAATCACTTCAGACTCTGTATTGTGTCATCCCAGTTACATTTTCCAATCTCTGTTTTTTGTTTTGAATCCCATTTAAAAAAAAACGGAATCATTTCTGTCCAAAATGAAGATGGAGAGGCGGAGACCGAATCTGCTGAGATTTCTTCCATCATAAAATCGCATCTTATCCATGATGCCCCTGTACTAGCAAGCCCTGACTTGCTTTCTGATGTGTCTGACATGAAACAAGATTTAATCAAAGTGACTAAAATTTTAAAGACTGACTCGATGGCAGGAAGTAAAGGAAGCCCCATTGAGGTGAAAGAGTTTGCAAAAGCAGCCGAAGAAGAATCAGGTGAGCCATTTGAAATTGTAGAGAAAGTCAAGGAAGACTTGGAAAAAGTGAGCAAGATTTTAAGAAGTGGGACATACACAGGTGAAGAAGCCTTTCAAGATGTCATTGGTGCTGAAAGAGATGAAGATTTATCTGAGGAAGACTGGATTATTATTAGCGATGAAGAAATCGAAGAGGTGAAACGAGAGATACCAGCAGAGGTCTGTGAACCTATATTTGTAGAACACAGGATTGACAGAGGAACCATAGAGACAATTGAGAAAGACATGAGTGGCATGCTGAATTATTTGGACAATGACTTAGATACATTCTTGACACACGAAGTAGTGATACCTCCAGCAGTCTGCCAAATAGATATGGTTCAAGAAAGAATTGATGCAACGATTGTTACCAAAGAAAGTAAAAAGGGAACATATCACGTGATTTCAGAATCGGTAGACTCCAAAGAGGGGAAAGAGCATGAATTACCTCTCAAAATCAAAGACGAAACTAAGTTAGTTCCTGGAAAAACAAAACCTGTGTTTCACAGGTTTAAGGAAGAAAACACAACAATGTATTTTAAGGATCCTGCATTTCAAGGCTTAGCTACAGATGATAGGTCAGACCTTAGAAAAATGCAAGGGAATGTTATCACTGAATCTGACTTCACGAAGGTAGAGAAGGAAGAATCAACGTTAGTGCCTCCAACAGTTGCAGATGATAATTCACCCCTCGTGGAAGAAACTCCAATTGGTTCAATAAAGGAGAAGGTAAAAGCTCTCCAGAAACGTGTGGAAGCAGAGGAAGGACAACGTAGACAAACTAAAGCACCAGTAAAGGATGAGATTCCCGCAGCATCAGCAAAACGTGTAATAAACAAAGAGACCCCAGTTTCTTCCACTGTTACAGAACGACTTGAAGAAACAATGTCAGTGCGTGAACTGATGAAAGCATTCCAGTCAGGACAGGATCCATCCAAGAAAATGTCTCGGCTGTTCGAACACACGTCTGAAACTTGGCAGACTTTGAAAGAAGTAAAGAAACCTGAACCATCTCATGCTGAAGGTCAACAAAGTCAACCTGATTTACTCTCCCATACAGTTGGTAAGGAAGCTAAGGCAGATGAGTTAGAATCTCCATCAAAAGAATCTCAGTCAGAAATGTTCAAACAAGATATCCCACACAGCGAGTACAATGGCACAGTTCCAATTGGTCCAATTTCATATGACAGTGGGGAGGTAAGAAAAGAAGTTCCAGCAAAGAAAAAGACACCAACAAGCAAAGATAAACAGCCAATAACCATATCAGTTGAAAAAAATGATCTGAGTTTTGCAACCTCTGAGAAATATGAATCTGTTTTTCTTGAGGATATTGAAAAGCAAGCTGAAATACACTGTAGCAGAATAGCTGTAAATGCAGATTTACAGATCAGTCCAGACAGAAAAACATCAACTGATTTCACGGATGTCATCAAAGAAGAGTTAGAGGATAATGACAAATATCAGCAATTTAGGAAAATTTCAGACACTCCAGAAGCAGAACTCTATCTTGAACAAGTAGTGACTAGTCCACTTCACCATGATCTGAATATTAGTTTCCCACAAGAATATGTGAAGGATAGTTTTACACCAGATGTATCGTTGCAAAATGGTGCCCTTGATGACAGCTCAGAAAGCCTAAAACATGAAGGCATTGCTGACTCTCCCAGCTTTAGCTTAGGTGATGGCACACCTCAGATTAGCTCCGAAGAGAGTTACAAACATGAAGGTCTTGCAGAGACTCCTGAAACAAGCCCTGAAAGTCTGTCCCTTTCACCAAAGAAAACGGAAGATGAAACACAAGAAAAACATGATGCTGGAGATTTTGTCAAAACAGAAAGTAAGGACCAAAACGTTCAGAAAGACGCGCCTTCGGGACAGACCACAGATATTATTGTTGCCCCAGAAAAGGAAGGTGATCTTGTTACAAAATCACCTGCCATGACTGGGGAGCTTGTAGATAACAGTTCATTGCAAGAGAAAATGCAAACATCTGAAAATATTGTCTCAACTGGAGTAGTTTCTGACAAAAAAGACACAAAAGATTTTATTGATGGAACTGATGCTGAACTGACAACAGACTCTGGCTGCGTAGAATATGATGACTTTCAATCAACGGAGGTGACCCAAGCCACGTCGCTTTTAGATGAAGTGGATGAGCAGACCACTAGTGAATCATTCTCTGCTCTTAAAGCTGCGGATGATACTAGTGAAAAAGATGGTTTTCTACAGGAAGAAATAGCATATTTTCCCATTCTGGGTATACATGGTGTTTCATTGGGAAGTCAGCTTGAAGACAAAGATGCAAACCTTTCTCTTTCCACATCAGAAGGAAAAACAGATATCGCTTTGAGAGAAAAGGATCAAAAAGTAGATTCACCTGCTAGCCCCTCAATTTCACCAGGGCACATGGTGAGAAGTCAAGGATTAGAATTATGCCTTACTGGCGTATCATTAGATAGTCTTAGCCCAATGACAGATGAACCCATTGTCAGTCACAAAGATTCTCTAGAAGCAAGTCCCACACAGGATGATATTGACACAACTTCTCACAAATCTCCAGATTCACTTGAACCAAGCCCGATAAAAGAATCACCATGTCCAGATTCACTTGAAAATAGCCCTGTGGAACAGAAGTTAAGTGCAGCCCTTTCTAGTGCACAGCAAAATGAGAAGGCAGTTTCCGCCATAGTGACTGAGAAAAAAATGGAGACAGTAGATATTTCTTTGGATACTACATCTGTAAGGAGTAGACTTTTCAGAGATATGCGGGGAGAAGGCCCTATTAACAGAGAGACAAGGAAACTTTTGTCACCTGAAGGAAGTGCAGAAGAAGATAGTTTGGATCAAGTATCACAAATGGAAAGTTCAGGAAAGAGCCCTCTTTCACCAGAAACTCCAAGCTCTGAGGAGATCAGCTATGAAATCACACCTAAAACACCTGATACACATATTCTGTCAGTAGCTGAGAAGCCTATTGCAATCCCTGAAATCCAAGAGGAAATTGATGATTATTCACCAGAGAGTGAGTCAAAGAAAAGCTTTACACCAGAAGAAGAAATGTTTAAAATGGCAGCCAAAATTAAAACATTTGATGAACTAGAAGAGGATGCTAGGCTAAAGCGTGAAGGTAAAAAGGAGCAAAAAGAATCTGAATTATCTCCAACTACTCCTATAACTAATGTAGATGAAGCAGAGGTAATACTTGTGTCTCATGTTGAACATAGAAAGAGCTCCTCATCTTCAGAAAGTGAGCCAGAACTAACTCAGCTAAGCAAAGAGGCTGATTATGGACTGAGTTTGGAACCAGTTATTCGCGTTGAACCTCCATCTCCACTTCCCCCTGGAGTTGATGGTTCTAGCCCTGAAGATGCAGAGTTTCGCCCCACTGTAGGCAAAAAATATACTTTTAAGATAATTAATGATGAAAAGGAAACAAGTGCCCAAGTAGCAGAAGATGATAATGACGTAGACATAAAAATAGAAAACAGAAGTTTGGACACAGATTGCAATGTTCTAGTTGATTCACGATCTTGTGAAGCAGTTCCTAAAGTTGTCGTAACTGGTGGAGGTAATGAAATTGATCATTTTTCTGAAGTCTGTTCTTTTACAGCTACTGATGAGTCTATTGAAGAAATTAGCTCTTCAGAAGCATCACGTTTCATACCTGAAATGCAAGAGGATGATTTCTTAACTGAGGAAGATGTCCAACGTCTTGAGCGAGCTGCGGAAAAGAGAGATAAGTTATGGGTGGACGGTCTACCTGAAGATTCTCAAGTAAAAACAACTGGCAGAAAGCAACTAAGCCAAGAGGCAGCTGTGGAAGCAGCCGCATCAATTGACTGTGCAGAATATAAAGGAATCTTTTCAGATGAAACCACATTCCAGGACATAATCTCGAGGCAAGAAGCTGAAGAACAGCTAAGCAAAATAATAATAACAAAAACAGATGTTGATCTTGATGAATGGAATACTATTAGAGAAGATGATGAAGCATTTGCTGCCCGTCTTAAAGAGGAAGAACAGAAAATATTTGGCCTAATGGTTGACAAACAGTCTCGGGGTGCTACTCCAGATACAACACCGGTAAGAACGCCCACTGAGGATGGTACGCCAATCAATGAAAAAAACCCTTTCTTGTTTCAAGAAGGAAAACTGTTTGAGATGACCAGAAGTGGAGCTATTGATATGAGCAAAAGGACTTATGGAGATGAAAGTTTCCATTTTTTCCAAATTGGAGAAAATCAAGCTGATGAAGCTTTAAAAGAAGAATCAAAAGTAGAGAAAATTGAAGAGGAGATGAAGTCTCCTGAAATTGAATGTATACCTGAAAGATTTGCTCATACTCAGCCTCATACTGAGTCTCAATACAGTTTGTTACCAGATTCAGTGCCCAGTATCGAATCTGGCATTCAATCCCCTACTGAGTCACATTGTACAGATGAACAAATAGCTACAAAAAATGAGCAAAAATCACGAATTCCAATCAAAATGGGCATTTCTGCAGCAACCAAGCCTTCAAAAAGGGACTGTTCAATTCCTGAAGTGGCTGAAGTAAAACCTTTCAACTTTGATCATGAAGTGGATGCTGTTACCTCGCCTGAGTCAGCAATGACTCATGTCCAGTTAGATTTTTCCACAGTGACTCGAACGGTTTGTTCACAGCAGGCTGGAAAAAGTGATGATGATTCATCAGACTCATCACCTGAAGAGCAACGTTCAGTTATTGAGATTCCTACTGCAATCGTTCAACAAACTTCTCAGACAGAGGCAAAATCAAAGCTTCCTGTCAGGCATACTGCTGTTGTAACTGCAATACCTCGAGCACCAGCTACGCCTGAGGACAAGGCTCCTTCACCAGCTCGTTCATCTCTATCAAGTGTTCAAGAAGGATCTGCAGATGATACAGTAAGGTCAAAATCTAGAATTCCTGTTAAGGCTGTTGCGCACAGATTAGACCACAGCTCTTCACCCACAATGCCAGAAGCAAAAAAGATTTCAGAGTCCATCAAAATCCATGAGGTGAAATCTAGATTGCCAGTAAGACAGGAACCACGAAGCAAGTCAGAGTCTGATGCTATCAATTCAGCAGAGAGGAAATTTAAATTCTTCAATAAGGGCAAGAGTTGCGATGCTGAACCTGATGCGAAAGAGCTAATTGACCAGTCTAGTGCTGGATCAGAAACAGCCGAAAGTACTAAACCAAAAGTATTCCAATCAAGACTTCCAGTAAAAACGAAAGCTAGCCACAGTCCACAACTTGCAACAAGTTCTTCAAAAGGCAACAAGGATAAGTTCTTTGAACTTTATAAGCATTCCATTGAATTTTTTGAAGAGATAAGTGATGAGGCTTCAAAGTTGGTAGATCGTTTGACAGAGGAAGAACGAGATCATGAGGCGTTATCAGATGATGATAGCAGTGCTGTAGATAGTTCTGTTGTTGAAACTGAGCAGCCCAGTGAAATACAACAGCCCCTTCCTGAAGACCTGTTTGATGTGAGGCCTATCTGGGATGAATCTGTTGAAACCCAGATTGAAAGAATTCCTGAAGAAAATGGCCACGATCACTTTGAAGGTACCAGCCATCTACTGAGGTTCTTTGTGCTATAGAGCACCAAAATGTGTAGATAGCTTTGCAGTTCATTCAGTTAAAGCTTGTGATTGTTCATGTGTTTCTGTGAGTCTGTGTTGTGGCTTTGTGATTCTCCTGTTTTGTGATGTGCTACTAGACTGATCTCAAGATTGGCAAGGAGGAAAGGGAAAGAGGGGGCATCAGATTTAGATCGGACAAAAACACTGGCAATTTATTAATAGGAACTAGCATTAGTAGCGAAACGATCTGTGATTATTTTGAATTTGGTTTCCCATTTTATACAAGAAGTGTTGTGGAACTGAACAGGGCTCAAGCCATCGCAGCTAATTATCAGGGGTCTGATTTTAACTCCTATATGTTGACGGCTTTAAGAATGTTAAAATCAGGCCCAGAGTGTCAAATGCGATTCAGACTTGAATTTCACAATCGGTTCATAAAATAAATGATTGTTCATTAAGAACACTTCTTTGATGAATATATTTTCAGAATTTTGCAAAATATATTTTAAAAGTGTTCAACTATAGTATAATGCAATAAGTTCCATTTATATAACCTGTTTCATAAACCTTCTTTATTTAAACTGGGAAAATTGAAATTCAAAAAGAGACCACTGCAAATCCAGCTTCATTGGTAATGGAGAGACAATGATATTACTTACACTGACATTACCAGTTTGGAGTGAGATAGAAAAGTGAGCTATTTCATTATGCACCTACTCAAAAGAAAGGTTTGAGTGCTAAGGATTATAGAAACATCAATGCATCATCTCCAACTAAGGTGTTTATTATTCCTTATCAATATTAAAAAATTGATGGAAAGGGCATCTGTGGTGCAGTGGTGGTGTCTCTACCTCTGAGCCGGGAGGTTTGCTTCAAGTCCCACCTGCTTTAGAGGTATGCAATAACATCCCTGATCAGGTTGATTAGGATTTATCTAACATTGGATGGGAAAATGCTACTGGTGTTTGGGTCAAGCTAAATCACCTTACCAAATAAACCTTAGTTAACATAATGCTTGAAACTGGTACACGGTCATTTTCCCCTGGCTTAAATAAAATTGCACAAGTAGTATTCCCTTCAAAAGTTCTATTTTATATAATAAAAGCACTATTTTACAAAAAAAATTGACATGTTTACAATTAACATGCCTTTTATTCAAATACCAGAAGCTCTCCCCTTACCTTACTAAGGAAGTTGAAGGGAGTGGTATTTTTCTCACAGGAAGTTATAAGCAAAGTGTGATAGGAAATGATTATAGACAGAAAAAAAATTGACATTTTTGACATTTGTTACATAAAGGATTTGGCATTGAAAGAGCAGCTTAGTGGTTGAGGGTCCAAGTTCTACCATGACAAATTATGGAATTGACCTCAATAAATGGCGCTGGCGTGAATGAGCTTGGAGGCTGTAGAATTTTGGGGGGAGAAAAGTGATTCAATAACATCCATCAATAAGGAGAACCTGCCATCTCTCCTCAATCTGATTTACACATTACTCCAGACCTACACAATGCAGTGAGTCAGTAATGTCCCAGAGAAATTAGAGAGATTTTGTAAATACTGTCTTGCCGGTGTTGCCCACATCCCAGGAATAACTATTAAAAATGCCAGATGTTTAATCGAGATGTGCTTTTTTCACCTGCAGAGTACTTCAAGTAGATACCTTCCATGATATTTGCAATATATGCAGATATTTTTGCCAAGCATGAACGGTGACACCAAAGTATATATTGAAACATAAAAATTATGCGATTGCTTACCATGGTGTAACAATATGTTTTTTTAAATTTACATTTCAAAGTAAAGGAGCACACCTGATTTAAAATTTGAAATTATGTCTCGAGTCTTCAAGCCAAAACTCTGTAGTATGTGTGATTGCGAGAACCTAACTATCAATTTGATACTGAGATTCCTAAGCATAATCCACATACAAGAGGTTAAATTGTCACGGGAATTCTCCCAGTCAGGTGCTGAGCTCCGACAGAGGAGTGGTGAAGCCAGTACGTGATAACATGGATGATTTTTACAAAGTGGTAGTTTTACCACCCAAGTGACATTAGCTAAGTGGGAGTTCCTTTGCAGAGGTTTCATCCTTGTATATTTCAATCCACATTGGTAGGGCGAATAAAGCATCTCACTCAATTGTATTCAATTTTTTGTTCTTGGGTTGGTGCACAGAGAGAGGAGAAACTTGGCTGCTTAAACCCAACTTTAAAAATAGCTTCCCACACATTGCATTTTTGGTCCGGGGAGCCTAGACTCGAGTGGGAATTGGGCTGAAACTGGAAGCACAGAGGAAGCTGTTGTTACCCAGACAGGGTGGATCAAAAAGTTGCCTGGGGACTCTGGTGTTCTTCATTTCATAAGAAATTTCATAAGAAATAATAAGCTAAATACTTCCTTTTTAGAAAAAGGATTAAAAGATTAAAACACACAGCATTCCTCCTGCTATCACCCCTCATCCAGTATCCTTACTGATCCATACCCTGTACATACCCTCCTAGACCCCACACCCTCCATACCTACTTGTGCCCCTCTTCACACCTCTCGTACTAATCTCTGCCCTGAATCTGCAAAGCATGGCCCACCATTCATTCTGTACCACACTTTTTATTTTTATCTATGTTCTGTCCGTACACCTCAGAGCTGCCACAGCCTCCACATGAACTTCTAGCTTTGAAAAATCGCACTCATTCATAAAAACAATTGATACATTAAAATTATTTCAAATAATCCATTATTTTAGAAAAAATACATTTCACTTAGGTTCTTTATTCCTTGTACAACCAAACATTTCTGCAGTGATTATAATGCGATCAGCCAGATGGGCCTCATAGAATGAGTTCTCAGATCAGATTAATAGCCCCAGTCAGGAAACCCTGACTGACAGATAAGAGCAGGAGTCTGCAGTTCCCATTATCTCTGACACAATTTTAACCTCACTGCGAAGCCTCTTCCAGGGATGCCTAACCTGAAAAAGTTACCCTCCTCCCTCCGGACCAACCTCAGGGAATCTCTCTCCCACTGCAACTCTCTTGTAATCCCCCTCTCTCCCTATTTATTCCAGAACCCTCTCCCCATCCCCCTCTCTGATGAAGGATCTAGGCCAGAAACGTCAGCTTTTGTGCTCCTGAGATGCTGCTTGGCCCGCTGTGTTCATCCAGCTTCACACTTTGTTATCTTGGATTCTCCAGCATCTGCAGTTCCCATTATCACTGTCTCAGAAAACCTGTTCAGTCTGAAACCTGGCTCTGAGGGAGCTAGATCAGTGTCAACGACTCTCCTTGTAAATAAAAGATGATTGGTGACAGGATAATGACCTCTGGAGTTATTTCAATTTCTGTTTTATAAACAGTTTGCACTGTCTATCAATGTTTGATAGACATCACATTGTGAAAATGATAGTTTGGGGCATCACTCATACAAACAAGTCTTAGATTGATTATGTCAGCAGGAGCAGTGAAATACCTTGTCAGTGTTGTTTGTTTTAACTCCATACTGTACATTTTTGTGAACAGTTCTTTGACAGCATTGTTGGTTTTGTCAGTCCCAATCATCATCTCAGTCATCAACAAAGTGATGGAAGGAGTGGTCGTCAGTGCTTTTTGGTAGCAATAACCTACTCAATTATACTCAATTTCTGGTCCACCAGGACTATTCCGCTTATTACAACCTTGGTGAAAACCTGGACAAAAGTGCTGGACTCCAGAGGTGAGAGGAGTGAGTGGCATTTAATTAACTGTGGCATCAAGGTGCCATAGCAAAACAGGGGTCCATGGAAATTAGGAGCAAAATGTTTTGCTGGTCATACCTAGCACAAACGAAAGATAGCTGTGGTTGTTTAAAATCAATTATCTCATCGTTTGGCCATCACTGCGGTTTTTTTTCAAGTTATTAGGCTCAATAACATTCCTCTGCCATGACATCGAAAACGTGGATGTTTGCTGATGATTACATAATGTTCGGTACCATTCATGACTCCTCAGATACCGAAGCAGTCCATGTCCTGGATGACATTCAAGCTTGATCTGAAAAGTGACAATTAATACCCAAAAAAGGGCCAGGTATTGACTATCTCCGACAAATGAAGATCAAACCAATGACCCTTGAATGCCTTACCACTGCTGAATTCCACACTGTCAAAATCCTGTGGTTACAATTGACCAGAAACTGAGCTCAACTAGCTATATACATAGAAACATAGAAGGTAGGAGGAGAAGGAGGCAGTTCAGCCCTTCAAGCCTGCTGTGCCATTCATCATGATTGTGGCTGATCGTCCAACTCGGCCGAATCCCTGCTTTCTCCCCATAACTTTGATCCCATTCACCCCAAGTGCTATACTAGCCACCTCTTGAATACATTCAATGTTTTGGCATCAACTACCTCCTGTGGTAATGAATTCCACAGGCTCATTGCTCTTTGGATGTAGAAATGTCCCCTCATCTCTGGCCTAAGTGGTCTACCTTGAATCCTCAGACTGTTACCCCCATCAACAACATCTTCCCTACATCTACATACTGCAGCTGGCCAAGTAAATAGTATACGCAGCCAGAGATTAGGAGTTCTGTGCCAGACAACGCATCTCCTTTCTCCCCAGTGGTTACCAATCATCTACAAAGCAGAATTCGGATGTGTGTTGGAATATTATCTGTTTGCATTGATGAATGAACCTTCAACATTCAAGGGGCTTGACACTATCCAAGACAAAACACCCTATTTCAACATGTACTACCTTCATCACTGATCCAAATACTTGCAGTGTGCTTATCTACATGATGAATTGATTAACTCACCAAGACTCTAAAGATAGCATCTTCGAAACACATCAAATAGAAGGATAAGGCAGTAGATGCCTGGGAACGTCGTACTTAGTTCAGCAAATTTCTGGTCAGTAGTGACCTTAGAATGTTGAGAGTGGAGGATTCACTGATGGTAATACCATTGAATTATGGGACACTTGTTAGATTATCTCTTGGTCAAAAAGCCTGACACTTGTGTGGCTAAAATTTTACACACCATTCATTAGTCCAAGCCTAAATGTGGTCCAGATCTTGCTGCATTTGGATAATGCTTGTTTCAGTATTTGAAGAGTTGCAAAGTCACTGAATGTTATGCAGTCCCACTTGAGGTCTTATGATGGAGGGAAGGTCATTGATGAAGTAGCCTGAAGATAGTTGGGCCTAGGGTAGTACAATGAGGAACTCTACAGCGATGTCCTTTGGCTGATATGATTGATAGTCATTAACCAAATTACTTTATACTGCATTTCCTGATGCCACATTCGGTCAAATGCTGCTTTTGTGTCAACAGCAGTTACACTCGCTTTTGGATTTCAGCTCTTTTGTTCATGTTTGGACCAAGACTGTAATGAGGTTAGGATTTGAGTAGGCCAGGTAGAGCCCAAATTCAGCATCAACAAGCAGAGTATTGAGCACTGTCAATAGCAACTCCCTTCGCTTTTCTGAGGATTGATAGCAGAGTGATAGGGAAATAATTGGCCAGGTTGGAGTCCTCCTGCTTTTGTGGATAGGATATACCTGGGCAATGTTCCACATCAGCATGGAGATCCCAATGTTGTAGCTGTACTGGAGCGGCTTGGCTAAGGGCATGGCAAGTTCTGGAGCACGCATCATCTGTACTATCTGTCCAAGAATGTTGTCAGGGCCCATTGCCTCAATAATTGTCAATGCTTTCGGCTGTTCCTCGATATCATGCAAATGTGGAAGTAAATTGCCGTTCCAACATCCGTGTGGTGTCAACATCCTGCAGCTCGCTTCTTAGTAGTATTGTGAATGAGCCTGCACCTCAAGTTCTGCAACAGTTTAAACAAATCACCTCCCCACCATGTTATCCAGGATGGTTAGGGATGGACGGTATCTGATGACCAAGTCAGTAGTACCCCACATTTTGTGAATCCATTTTTAAAAATGGGCTTTTTAATACATATTTTTACAATGGCAGAGGACAGTTCCCACCCCCAAAGGAATACTTTACTTCTTCAAAAGGCTACAGTAACTCTAAAAGAAATGCACTGAAAACAGATGTGTTCTTACTTTGCATAATATCCTGGGTTCAAACTGCAGTGACTCCAAAATCCAATTTCGTTGTAGCCAGCTGATCATGTAAATAGCTCTGATTCTGATTTAAGTAGCCCGATACCTTTTGGGGACTGCACAAGCATGAACTATAGATTGCCCCAATCCTGCAGCCACAACATTCAGAAGTGGTAGGTTTGGGAGTGGGATTTGAGATTTGTCAACTTCTCAAGGTTTTGCTGTCTGTTATGGGAAAATCCGAGCTTCTGTGTTGTAACTGTGGTTTGAATACTTTCACTCAAACAGTAGTGTTTTCTGATTGGATTGGTGGAATCTAATGCCATGTATCTTCCAGGTGAAGTTTATAGTAATGTTGAGACGTTCACCATTGTTGCCTTAATGGGATCCAGACATGATACTAATATGCAAACTTCAAACTTCCAATGGGCAAAATTATGCTGCCCAACATATTGTATGAATACCTATAAGATTGATCTTATCATTGGAGACTTGGGCTCAACATCCTGTACTTGCCCAGAAATTGAATCTGGAATAGCTACACCTGTGAATCACTGGTTTAGGACATGGATTGGGAATGTTTAATAGCAGAAGTTATATTGGAAAGCCTTTAAAATTTTCTTAAATTCAAAATAGTGAGCAGTGCCCAATCCCTCCTTTCCCACATATCTAAACTCTTCAGAGTCCACCTCAAAAATTCCCCACCTCACTCCAGCATCAGCCTACCCCACCACCCCATCTAAGTTCAAGAGAATAAACACGTCAACATACTTAGAAAATGGAAGGAAGTCCAATAACTGTCAACAATTCAATAAAGTCACAAAACCAATTACTTTGCCACCTGTTTAATTTTAAGTGCATTTTACATTCAAGACATTTTTCAAATTTGCTTACATTAATTAAAGATCACGCAGTTTTACAAACAAGTTTTTAAAAGTCTTTTAAAGACTAAAAGATGTCTAACATATTATATGAAAATAATATTTCATTATAATTAGTTATATTGATATATAATTCACAACAAATAGTTTTACCTGAATATAATGCACACCAAATGTTTGGTAACCTTGCACTGTCTTTACAATACAATGATGCAAGTCCCTCAAAAGACTACTCGCATGCTCTGATCTATGTTTAAGTTGTGGGTTACAATTTGCACTCAAATTCCAAAATCAGTTTATCTATTTAAAGGTTTGACCAATAGACCACGCAAGACAGTCTGGTGCATTGACTCCGGAAACTTTGCGTAATATATAAATAATACCTACTAAGCAGGGCAGTGATTTTACAGGTACACTACAACTCTCGCTTTCTGGTCCAGCTTAGGGAAAGGATTGAAATTCAGTCTAATATTCAGCAAGTCTTCTGCTTCCATTTAGACAGTGGATAACTTTACAGTCAAACTTGATCTATGCAGTGGTGACAGAAAGTTGCTTAAAGCCTAAATCCATGACATGATGAATTACCTCCTTTCATTCTGGACTAGATTAAGTGAGGTTTATTGCCAGTCGGTTTAAGGGAAGCATGATCACTCTCTAACTAGCTCTTAAACATTAAGCAAGATGGACATTGACTGAAGACACTTCCCAGTATCTACTGATTGATTCTTTAAGTTGTCAATTATCCATCAGCCCATTCTCCTCACTATGGTCTGTTGACTTTTGATGGTTTGTAATGCGTTTTCCTCTTTTGTTTGAGGGCATGTATGCAGTCACGACCCAAGATTGATATCCTTGAGAACAGGTCTCAATGCTAGCCCAATGGTGAAGGTAGCGTTAAATCAGATGTTTATAATTGACCAGTGATCATGGGAACTGCAGATGCTGGAGAATCCAAGATAATAAAATGTGAGGCTGGATGAACACAGCAGGCCCAGCAGCATCTCAGGAGCACAAAAGCTGACGTTTCGGGCCTAGACCCTGAATTGACCAGCCATCTTTTCTTAGAGGCCAGTTATTAAATAACTTCTTCCGTGCCTATGGTTTCAAATGTTTGTAACAAGTTTCTTATTATTCTTAAACAAAAAATAAGCAAAAGAAATGGTGGAAAAATGTCGCTTATAACTCAAAATTAAATACACTAACATAGAAAATCACAAAATACTAATTTAAACAAATTGTTATACAAAGTATGTAAAAAGACTGCAGTGGTGAAATATTCTTCAATACATGCTCTTAAGTGATGAAAATCTACAGGATTATAAAATTGCAAGTTGACTTGAATACCAGGTTATATTCAGTCAAAAGATTAAGTTTAGTTGTGTATAACTGCTTCACTTCTAAAATATTTATTTAATAGACGAAGAAGACAGTTGTTATAATTTCTTGATAAGAGCTCATGAGCTGAAAGATTGCTACCTCAGCTTTATTCAGCCTTGGAAGTCTGGATGTTCTCACCATCATGAAATGGAAAGTAAAGAACTTGATGTAAAATCTTCTTTTTAGTCGAGAGTATCTTTTGTATTTCTTCACTCCAAACTGGCTTGTCAGTGTTATTTAACTTTACAACCATACTTAAAGGGAAAGACTTGATTTAGTAGTCCACTTTCTGAACAATATTTATCAATTGCATTCTTGCCATAGAATACCTATTTTACCCTAACTGTTTTACACAAGTTGTTGCTGTTTCTTCTTTTCTTAATTTAAGCTGTAGATGCTCAGGAGGACTCTGAAAGAGCTGAGCAAAGGCTGTACATTATTGCTGACCACCTTGGATTCAGCTGGACAGGTAAAACTCAATAAGCAGTATCTTTGTGCATTAATTTCAGAACAGTGCTGCTATTGAAGATTGGACTACCATTTGAAATGAGATCAAATATTGGGCTCACTTTTGTTTGTTTTGTCTTTTCCCTTTCTTCTTTTAGTTTCCATATTTCACACGTTATGCAGTTGACAATACAATTTGGTCTGTTTGTTCCTTCTGTAAATGCTTATAGGGAGAATTACATTAGTTTAATTGATCAACTACTTGTTGAAATGGAATTGTCTGGATTCCTCTCTCTACTGTCACATATTGGCACAGCTGAGTCTGAAAGTTCACTGTATTGGGAATGGTATTTATAAATCTATGAAATATTACTCAACACCCCGTTCAGTGGAGGAGCAAAACTCTCCACAACCAAAACCCTACACAAAAGATTGGATTTAAGAAAATTCATAAATGCTAATGTGTTGGAAGTGAAGCTTCAGTCAGTCTGCAGTTTACCCATCCCAATCTTGCTTCCATCAGAATTTTACCAGCGGTGGAGGTAGTGTGCCAATTCAGGCCCACTTCCAGCACTTTGTCCCATCACCACTGGGATTTAACTGGAGATTTCCTTGACCAGGTCAGTGGTGGTCAGAAAGGGGATTTGCCCTTAAGTCTTTGGGCCAGTAGGAGTGCCCTTGCAAGGCGCTATCCTCACCAGAGCTCCCCTGTCCTCTGAGGCCTGTCAAACCATGACCCCTCAACCATGTTGTCAGAGCCTGGCTGTTGTCTTCAGGACAGATTCCAGCATCTGCAATAATTTGTTCCTGCCTGGCAGAACCTCAGTTACCTCAATGTAACACAGCTTGCCTCCCTCAAACTCTGAGGGCTGTACTGACAGTTGCCACTGCTCCCAGTGATGCTGCTGGTGCTGGAGATTTGCAAGCCTCTGTTTGCCTGACAGTTCTCTAAGGCAGGTATTCGTGCCCAGGGGAGATAACGTAAATATAAGAGTGATGTTAACAGTGACAGGGGAGTCTAGAACCAAGGGTCACAGTCTAAGGATAAGGAATAGACCTTTTGGGTCATAGATGAGGAAGAATTTTTTCACCCAGAGAGGTGAACATATGGAATTCGCTGCTACAGGAAACTATTGAGGCCAAAACATCCAAGATTTTCAAAACAGATGTAGAGACAGCTCTTAGGACTAAAGGAATCGAGGGATAGGAAGAGAAATGCAGAACAGGATGCCGATTTGGATGATCAGCCATGATTCTATTGAATGGTGGAGCTGGCCCAAAACACTGAATGGCCTACATTTCATGTTGCTACATTTGATGCCTTGAGGAAGGGAAGTGTCACCTCAAATATATTAATGGCCAGTTGGTTATTAAGTGGCTATGGAGCAGCTGTTCTTTGGCTTGGTGACCTCAACCACCACTTCTCCACATCTTACTCTCCCCCAACGCCACCCAGATTTTTACCCCAAGGCAACATTCTGTGAAATCTAGCCTTTGGTTGCAATGACATAGACACTGACATTTCCATGATCAGTGATACCTCTTCAAATGGTAATTGGTCGTGCTGTTGCCCTCAATAAGTCCCACTCAAGATGTGATGGTCAATATCAATGAATGAATGAAAGAGCAGGTGGTACTTGTTTCTCAACTAGAATTGACAGATTTAAAAAGGACTTTTTAAAAATGCTGCTTAATATACTAACTGTTGTGGGCTGCTTCATCTCAATCCACATCATGTAAGCTCTTAGTCTAAGAGTTAGTTTTTACTGACTTCTTTTTAAAATAAAGACACTTAGATCCTGAATTTCCCAAGTGTTCATTATAAATTACTGGGTATTCAGCAGAACTACTGAAGAAGTGGTCAAAGCAGTAATTAACTCATTTCTTGGGAATTCTGCCAGTCTCTCATTGAATTTCTAGCAGGAAATGAAGAGAGCCTCTACAGAATTTCCAGATCATTAACTTTTACTGAAATTCTAATAAATGATCTCTCAATGCTACATGCGCTATAAAACTGAAAGTTATTGCAGCCTGAATTTATATTTTTGTTCAGAATATCAGTGATTTAACAATTTCCTTGCATCAGAGTCTCTAGCTCAGCTTCCATTTGATTTTTTTTGTCCAGTTTACTGTCCTGTTTAAACTGAAGATTAATATTCTTAGTTTTTACACTGACAACTGGATTATTTCATCGTCGCTCTGATCTGTGGGCATTCATTTTGGAAATGAGGAGCTACATTTATCATCTGTTAATTAGCAATGGGTAGAAAGTCTCTTTTGAGATGCTAGAAAACGTGCAGAATCAACACCCCAGGGAAGAACCAAGATATCCCCATTATGAAGTTGTAGAAATATCATGTTATATGTGGAAAATATGGGGTGAAATCTTAGTCAAAATTGGAGCAATCTCTGAATATATTTGCCTTTATTGATTAATGTTGCATGAACCATAAGCTACAATCACTACCTGTGGATTGTCCCAAAACGTTCCAGAAGGACAGTAAATAATCCTCCTCATTCAAGAAAGAGTCCTTTTCTCTCATTTAGAAATTAAGTTAAATCTCCTTTTGGGTCTTCATGATGTGCAATAGATAGAGAATTTATCTGGCTCTTACTTGGAGAATAATATCTTGATAAACCTAGCACTAATGTTATAACCTTGAATTTTTGAGAACAGTTCGGAGTTTGAGGGGAAAAGAATAGGTTGGCAGAACACATAGCATTTGCAATAATTTGAAAGTAATTACATGCCTACATTTGCAGTGTTTTTTAATGTTATTTATTTTGAAAAAAGACCCTTGTAAATTCTGAGTGTATTGTTTGTAAATACTTTTGCTTTTATTTTAGAGCTTGCCAGGGATCTGGATTTCAGTGAGGAACAGATTCACCAAATCAGAATTGAAAACCCAAATTCATTGGTAGACCAGAGCCACGCACTGTTGAAATATTGGATAGAAAGAGATGGCAAGAACGCTTCGGGTAGTACATTTTTTTTGTTTGAATTGCTTACAATGTGTCTGTAAAAGTCAGTATCAGGAGAAGAGAAATTCAATATCAATCATAGGTTTAGAAATATTGCAATCCTCCAACAGTGTTGGTTTTTCTAGTGGTAATAGTTAACTGTTTCTAGTTGACTATATTGGTCAGTAAAACATTGTGATCTACAGCACCTGAAATTAGAGTTTTAAAATTATGTTATATGTGTCAGGACTTCGCACAGAATTGATCATTTATTCCATTGTCAGCACTTCTCAGACCAGCCTGATTTCCTCTCATTATATCTCTGCCAACTGTTTCATCGCCAAATTGCTACTCCAGTCCTTCATGATTCCTCATCCATTGTTCACTCCTGTCATCTAACTCAGGTTTGTTCAAGGAAATCCAATCCTTTCAGCCACTCTGGGTGCTCCTCCTGGTGTCCTCGAATGGATCCAACATGGCAACCCGCATGTGGCTTAGGAATAGTAAAATCCTTATCTTTCACCAATCTTCCCACATTTCTACACATTTGGAGCTAACCACAGGGAGCGACGGCTTATCCCATGAACCTCACCAAACACTGCCCTAATAATCATTGCTCCATTTTGCATTTTCATCCAGATTGCCAGCCCAGTTCTGAGCAAGCTTCAGGTCACCCTCAACCTATCATGGATGATCATATCGGCATCTAAACTTTGACTAAAGTTGACTCATTCTTCCTTTCAAATAGTCTCCAAGTTTGGATATACTGTCCCTAGAAACATACCCATAGAAAACTGCTGGCTCGGTGCCTTGGCGTCCAAGAGAAAGTAACACTGTGGTCTTCCAAGTGCAACTTCCAAGCCATGAGACTGCCTGGTGAACTAAGCAATGATCTAGCTTATCACATTTCAGCTGGTGTCTGACTAGTGCCTTGTATATCATATCCTTGAGCCATCTAGCCATGATTTTGTTTTTACATTGGATATGGGTGTCACTGGCAAGACCTGTATTTCTTAGTCATTGCTCATTATCCATGAGAACGTGTTGGCGAGCCACGTTCCTGAAGTGCTGCAGTCCATCTGAAAAAGGCATACAGTGACGTTAGAAAGGAAGGACCAAGTCTTGGATCTGGTAACAGTGAAGGAACGACAATATATTTCTAAGTTAGGATGGCCTGATAGTTGTGGCTGAGTGGTTAAGGCGATGGTTTAAAAATCCACTGAAATCTCACCTTGTCAGTTCAAATCCTACTGACTACGTTTGTCTGCATTTCTGTCTTTAACCATAAGAAGTAGAAACAGAAGTAGGCCATTAAGCTCATCGAATCTGCTTCATCATTCAGTGAGGTCATGGTTGACCTAATTATCCTCAACTTCTCTCTTCTGCATTTTTTGCATATCCCTTGATTCCCTTTACAGCTTAAAAATCTGCCCATCTCAACCTCAATATACTCAATGATCCATCCTCAACAACCCTTGACGGTAAGGAATTCCACGGATGCACCACCCTCTGAGGGGAGAAATCCCTCCTCACCTGTCGTAAACTGGTGAGCTCATATTCTGAGATTATGCCCTCTAGTCCTCGACTTTCCCAAAGGGGACAACAACCTTTCAGCATCTACCCTGTCACATCCCCCTAAGTATCTTGTATGTTTCAATCAGGTAATTTCTCATTCTATGAAATTCCATTGAATCTCGGCCCAACCTACTCAACCTCCTCTCATAAGATAGTCCAACCCTACCTGCTATCAGCCTAGTGAACCTTCTCTGGACTGCCTCCAATGCCAGTATACCTTTCTTCAGATAAAGGCCCCAAACTGCTTATCACATTTCAGCTGGTGTCTGACTAGTGCCTTGTATAGTTTTGTCAAAACCTCTCTTCTCTCCCAAACTATGATCTTACATTGTTCGTTATAAATTACGGGGACCAACATTTTGTTTTTGGTTGACAGGAAAAATGAAAAAGCAGAGTATTACTTAAATGGAGAGCATCTTTGAAATTCTAAGGTGCAGAGGTATCCAAGTATTCAAGTGGGTGAGTCACAACAAGTTAGTGTGCAGGTGTGGCATGTAATCAGGAAGGCTACTGGGATGCTGTCCTACATTGAGAAGAATTTACCACAAAATGAGGGATGTCATGATTCAGTTCTACAAGGCATTGGTGAGACCACATCATGATACTACGTACAGTTTTGATCTGCTTACTTAAGGAAGGATGTAAATGCATTGAAAGCAGTTCAGAGGTGGTTTATTAGTTTAATACCTAGAATAAATGAATTGCCTTCTGAGGAGACTTTGAATGGACTGTCTTGTTTTCACTGGCGTTTAGATGAGTCCAGGATGATCTGATTGAAGCCTATTAGATTCTGAATGGTCTTAACAAGATAGAAATGGTAAGGATGTTTCCTCTTGTGGATTCAGTTCAGACCCAGGGGACATTGCTTTAAAATTAAAAGTTACCCTCCAAAAACTGAGATGGGGAAGAACTTTTTCTGAGGGTTGTGCAACTTTGGAAGTCTCTACCTTTGGAAGTCATTAAATCTCTTCAGGCAGAGATAAATAGATCCTTGTTAGACAGGTGAATCAAAGATTATCAGGCTAGATGAGATTGTAGAATTTGAAACAGAAATAGATCATCTGTAATCATATCAAATGGTAGAGTTGTGTTGAGGGGCTAAATGGTCTACTTCTGCTATTATTTTGTATGTATGTACATTTATATATGAAGAGTAAGTCACAGATCATGGTGTCCCCAGATGTCATGTTGTCCTTGTCATTCTAGCTGGTACAGATTGTAGATTTGGATTGCACTATTGATTGAACCTTGACACATTGGTGTTATACATCTTGTATATGATGCACTTTACTGCCACTGTCACTTTGAGAGGGAATGAATGTTTACCTTAGTGGATATGCTGCCAATCAAGTGGGCTACTTGTCTTGAATAATATTGAGTTTCTTGAATTTTGATGGAGCTGCACACATCTAGACAATTAGAGATCTTCCATCACACATCTGACTCATGCCTTACAGCTGGTAGACTTTGGCCACAAGAGCAGGTCTGTGCTGAGTGGCTCACCTTCTATCTCTACACAGTATTTATCTGGCTGGAAAAATTCAACATACCAAGATTTTTTTACTTGGTATCTATATGTATAAGGCCAAGCATCCTCTGTATACTGTTAACAGACTTTTAACTTTACCTGGCAGTTTCAAAGACTGGTGCATGAATGCCTGCAGGTCCCTCTGTTCCTCCTTATTATTTACATTTACATCAGTTGGTTAACATTGCCTCTCCTCATTCATCCTACTGAAATTCAGTTATTTGCATTAACCTTCATCTGCCATGAGACTGCCTGGTGAACTAAGCAATGATCTACTGAATGACCTCCTGTTACTATTCTCTTGACTATTAACTACATTTGAGCCGTGACTAATTTTGCTCCAGATTATTATTTCTAAATATACTGGTTCCACTGATATTAAGCTGATGCCCTGTAATTTCCAGGTGTTTCCCTCTTTTTTTTTTGGAAATGGTTGTAAAATTTACAGATCTACCTGACTGCTGTTGCTGAATTGAAAGATTGTGGTCGGAGTCTGCAATCTCCATCCTTTCTTCCCCCAGCAATCTCGAAAGCATTTCATTCAGACCCAGGTGAATTTCCTACATTGTGCACTGCCAACTTATTTGGTACTTTCTTCTTATCTATTTTCATTCAGTCCAATAGCACCATTTGCAGTGGCAATCTTATGTTCCAAAATGATGGTTTGTGTCATGGTGGTAAACTTTGTCTTAAGCATTACCTGATGTTGTGCTGGAGCTCTGTTCCGGCCTGGCAAACTCTTGTCATGTTTACTCCAGACGTAGACAGTAAGTTGCTCATCATCTTGATCAGCTGAGATTTTATTTTCCTCTACTTGCTTCTTCTAATGCATTTCCAAACCCAGGCTCTAGAGCCTGGCATCAACAGCTTTCTTCCCAATTATCAATGTCAACATCTTCATCTATCTTTTGCAACCACCTGTGCATTGAGGCATGCTTGCCTGTGAGGTGACGATCCAGTGACAGGCTTACTATACAGAAGGTCATTAGGTATAAGCTGACATCTATCTCATGAACATAAGCAGTGCAGAAGTCATCAGCTTAACAATAATTATATGCTAATGGTATTCGCACACTCTACAATTTATGAATTGGTGACCTGGTCCTGCAGAAGGGATACCGTGGATATGTCTAATACAGCAAAGGTGGAAACTATTTACTTACTGAACACATTATCGTTGTGGAGGATATCTGAGCCCAAGAATGAGGAATTAAAGTAAACCATTCAGCACTTCAAGCCTGCTCTGCACTAGAATCAAGAAATCTAAGGGTTGAGGTACATAATTCTTTGAACTTTGTGTCACAGGTAGATAGGTTGTTAAGAAGACATTTAGCGTGCTTGCCTTCATTGATCAGACCTTTGAGTATAGAAGTTGGGACGTTACGTTGAGATTGTACAGGGTGTTGATGAGGCCACTTCTGGAGTACTGCTTGCAGTTTTGGTCGACCAATTATAGGAAGGATTTTATCAAATTTGAGGGAGTTGAGAAAGGATTTACCAGGATGTGGGAGACAATAAGTGCTGCAGATACTGGAAGTCAGAGTCTATAGGTGTGAGGCTGGAAAAGAACAGTAGGTCGGACAGCATCCGCGGAGGAGGGAAGTCAACGTTTTTGGGCTAACCATTACCCAAGGAAAACCAACCATGCTGGGCCATCAACCAACCCGATCTTCTGGTTACCATCCGTTTTAATTTCCCCTCCCACTCACCTGACAACATGTCCATCCTTGGCGTCCTCCATGCTCAGAGTGAGAACAAATATAAACTAGAGGAACAACACCCGATATTTCACCTTGGGAACTTATAGCACAATGGCTTCATAACTGCCTTCTCCAGGATGTTGCCAGGAATGAAGGGTTTGAGTTATAAAAATAAGCTGGATAGTCTTGGACAGCTTTCACTGGAGCTTAGGGGGTTATGGGGTGATCTTATAGAGGTTTATAAAATCTGAAGGACATGGATAAGTTGAATACCAAGGTTCATTTCCCTAGGATGGGGGAGTTCAAAGTTAGGGGACATGTTTTTAGGGTGGAAGTGCAGAAAGTTTAAGAAGAACATGAGGGGAAACTTTTATTCTTTACATGGAGTGGTTCATATCATATGGTCATCAAGATATATAGGATGGTAACAGACTCTTCAGTCCAACTTGTCCATGCCAACCAGATACCCTGTATAAGTCTAGTCCCATTTGTCAACATTGGGCCCATATCCCTCTGAACCTTTCCTCTTCATATACCCATCCAGATGTCTTTTAAATGTTGTATTTGCAACAGCCGCCACCAGTTCCTCTGGCAACTTATTCCATATATGCATCACGCTGTATGTGAGAAAGTTGCCCCTTAGGTCTCTTTTAAATCTTTCCCCTCACCTTAAACCTATGCCTCTAGTTTTGGGCTCTCCACCCCAGGAAAAAGACCTTGTCTATCTACCCCACCCATGCCCATCATGATTTTATAAACCTCTATAAGGTCATTCCCTCAGCCTCCAAAGCTCTAGGGGAAATAGCCCCAGCCTCTCCAAGCCTGGTAACATCCTGGTAAGTTTTTTCTGAACCCGTGCATGTGGTATGAACCGCCAGAAGTATTGGATGCAAGTACAGTTACGATATTTAAAGGACATTTGATAAATACATAAATAAGAAAGATTTGGAAGGACATGGGTCAAGTGAAGGCAAGTGGAACCAGCTTAGTTTGGGAACATGGTCGGTGCATCATGGCAGCTTAGTGGTTAGCACTGCTGCCTCACGGTACCAGGGACCCAGATTTGATTCTACCCTCAGGCGACTGTCTGTGTGGAGTTTGGTCATTCTGCACACATCTGCATGGGTTCCCTCCAGGTGATCCAGTTATCTCCCACAGTCCAAAGATGTGCGGGTTAGGTGGATTCACCATGCTAAACTGCCCGTTGCATCCAAGGATGTGCAGGGTAGATAGATTAGCAATGGGGAAATGTGGAGTTAGGGTGATAGGATCGGGGTTGGGTCTGGATTGGATGCCCTTTAAAGGATCGGAATGGACTTCATGAGCCGGAAGGCCTGCTACCCCACTATAGGAGTTCTAGGACGAGTTGGGCTGAAGGGTCAGTTTCCATGCTGTATGACTCTATGGCTGATCTGATTTTAACTTCAGCTCCACATTCCTGAATATTCCTAATAATCTTTCATCGCCTTGGTAATCAAGAATCCATCTACCTCTATCTTAAGGATGTTTAAAGATCCTACATCCACTGTCTTTTGAGCAAGAGAATTCCAAAGACGTCCAATGGTCTGAGAGAGAAAAAAATGTTTTCTTGTGTCCTTTTTAAATGGACACCCCTTATTTTTAAACTATGATCCCTAGTTCTAGATTTTCCCGCAAGAAGAAACATCCTTTTGACATCTACCTGATCACGCCCCCTCACTGGCATCACTGATTCTTATGAATTCCAGAGCCTGCCCAGCCTTTCCACATGGGCCAATCCATTCACTCCAGGTATTAATTTCATAAACCTTCTCTGAACTGCATCCATTGCATTAATATCCTTGTATATGTACAGTAACCAGTACTGTACACAGTACCCCAGAGCAATGTCCTGGTTGACTGAAGAATTCAATTCCACTCACAGTAAACTATAACATTCTATTAGCTTCCTTGCTTACGTAACTTCGATAATCTTAGATGCAGCGCCTTGTCACATGCCTTCTGGAAATCTAAATGCAATACATCCACTGGCTCTCCTTTACCTACACCATAAGTTACTTCTCCAAAGAATTCGAAAAATTTAGTTAAATATGATTTCCCTTTTATAAAACCCATGTTGTCTTTGCCTGACCACTTTGAAATAATTCAAGTGCCCTGTTATAACATCGTAAATCATAGCTGTAACGTTTTCTCCATGACAGAGGAGTGCGTGGTGGTCATAGGCTTAGTAGACTTGCAGTTTGGTGTCTTCAGTCAGGCTGCTGCTGTTTAATGATCTCATTCAGTTTGGCCATAATAGCCGTAGCTTTTAGGCTCTGTGTTGATTTTAGAATCGCGTAAAAGATTGCTAATGATTATGTAGTCTTGATATGTGGAGTTGTCAACAACCTCCAGCATCGCATTGACAAAGTTGGTAGATGATAGTATGGTGACATCCTTGTGTGTGACATTTGTGTCTCTGATGTAGCTAATCAAACTGAGCTCTTTAATGGCATGAGAGAGCCTATCTATTTGCCACTGAAGGCGTTCCATACTTTGGAATGCAAGTGTGCCATTGTCAGCAGAGAGTAAATCTCAGATGAAGACTTGATGCATGTTTGGTTTTGGGTAACAGATGAGAAGGGCTGAACAACATCCTGGCACTTTGGTTAGATAAACAGCCCTCCTCTGTAGGTGACCTGAATGTATACCATCACCAAGGAGAAAAAATTTATCCGCAAGTGTTGCTGACAGAACACAACTCAGTTTGACCCCCACTGCAGATATCAAAAGGGCTTCCCAACTGTCACTTCATAGCTGACCTTGTTCATCATATTGTCCTGAAAATATAAATCTCATTGAGCAGTTTCAGTTTTCAGTACCTCTTTTAAGGATCAGGTCTGCTGAAAATGTTTGCTTCTGCCAATGTCTCTGCGATCTTTTTCCACTGATTCTTCTTTATTGCTTAATTAAGATTTAGGGGCTCTTATCTCAATTCATAACCATTTGCTTTGTTTGTCGCTCACAATGCTGGAATTTCCCCAGTCCATAAGTTCTGAGACATTGTTATCATCCAGCTCTTGGATCTCTTTTGCAAACTTTCCTATCATTCATTAATACCTTGTGGTGATGGATCACTAGTTTCTTTTCAATGATGTGATACTCAAAATCTTTAAAACATCCAACTGTCTCATCAAAGCAGATAAATTTGGGTCAGATCTTTCCTGCTTCTACTTGGAGGACTCTTTTTAATGTGTATATTACCTTTAACTCTCAAAGATGCCTCCTTAATCTCATGGTTTACTGAGACCAGCTGCAGTTCTTCATAACTCCTCAATCCCAGGATCACACAATCATTTATTTCAGTGATGTAGAACATAAGTTTGTATGTTTTCATGTTGGTTGCTCTGACTTGGGTCATGCTTATCTAGTGAACCACAATACCACTATATGCCATCAGCATGATATTGCTCAGTTTCAAGGCATTATTCTTTGGAGATCTTTTTAATTTCAAATTTTCACACAAGATCTTCTTGTACAATCTGAGCAGAATACTTGGTTCTCTGTGCTGGAGTGTCAATCCTCACCTTCAGGCATATGGCTTTGGATTTATTTCTCATCCCTGTCCCAATGTAGATTGTTGTATGAATTTCTTTTCTCTGGGAGCTGTCACATTTCAAGCAGTTGTATGTTTCCTGTGTCTGTTGTATCATCAAATGTTTTTATTCATGTTTGGTTTATTTCTTCCACATTCATCTCTGCCTCAGGTAATGCCTTTACAATCATCATCTTTTGTTCTGCACACCTTTGCCAATGATTGGCCTTTCCACAAGATCTACAGCTTGATCCACAGAAATGCATATGCTCTTGTAAACTTGTGGGTCATTTATAGAACTTGCATATCTTTCTGTCTTTCCAGTGTGCATTCTTTTGTTGCTATTTCACTGCATCCACTCTGCTGCCTTTCTCTTGTCTTAACTGAATGCTAGCTATTTGGGTAGCCAGTGTATTCATGTCTCTAATTGTGGCTTTATGATATCTGTGATCTCATGAGCTTGTCTTTACCAATCATTGCTCTTGTACATCAGGGTTTGCCAAGCTCCTATGTGAGCTGATCTTCTATCCTTTTGTCTGTTTCTTTGAATTTGCACTTGCTGTCGACATTCATAATCTCGTAAATAAATTTTCAACAAACTCACCTGGTTCCTGCTTCAAGCTTTCAAATTCATGCAAGTGGATCCAGTGGTTGCCTGTGGCTGAAGCTGAATGCTGATTTCTCTCTCTCTCTCTCTCTCTCTCTTCTCCCCCCCCCCCCCCCCCCCCCACCCCCCAGTTTTGTCTGGGTTGTTAATGTCATCCTCTCATGTCCCAGCTACTTAATGGATATAACCCTTTGCCTCCGGGCCTCAAAAGCATTTCACTAGTGCCTTTTGGAAAAGATTCCACTTCTTTGTTTAAACTGCTCATCTACCTTCACGGCTTCATCAGCCTCCCAAATTGTCCTCGGCTGGACTTGTGCACTCAGTGCTGGGGTGGCAGCCATTTTGTTTTGCATGCATCACTCCGTTCTTTTTCTCTGACTCAGGCATGAACTTGGTTTGATTTTTCGCAGTCTAAATCAGCATTTTACCTTGTTTACAATTCATGGGTTTTATCCAGCAGATACATGTTCACATTATTTAAGCCTTGTGGTTCTCAGTCGGTCAAAATAATCACACCTTTAGACACGTGCAGGAGTTTCATCAGATGACATAACATGCTGCAAACAATTTAGTGCAGTTGTGAGTAATGTGGCACTCTGCATTTTTATGCACAAGAGCAAATACTTGTGAAGTGAAATTGGAATAATACAACAATTGAACAGCCACTGCTTTGTTTTCATACATTCTCTTTGCCCCTCATTTCATTTCTCAGTTCTTCCCTAAACATTTGTGTTCAGCTAAAGTTATTGGATTAATTATATAGGCTTGTTATTACAGGTACCTAGTTTTGCCTACTAGGTAAGTATGCTGTTTCTTCTAGATGTTGTTCAATATTTGTAAAAGCTCTTTTGTCTGTTGACCTAAACCCTGAGACATCGGCAGCATTTTGATAAGATGTTTAATTAATTATTCCTTTTCTTTCCACCCAAATTTGCCCTACTAGATTGGTTGAGAAATTTAATGTGAAACCACAGACTCCTTCCTGGCAGAGTGAAATTTTCAACAAAAATAATTTCAAGCTGGTTTGAGCCTTGATACTTATTGAGTTGAAACTTAGCATGAAGATAAAGAAAAACACTTTCTCTCACTTTGTACATTGATTTCAGTTCACTGACAGGTGTAAATTAGTAATTTATTAAATGTGTAACGTGTCAATATTTTTACTCTTATTGTTGCAAGATGAAAAGCTAATGGAGACATTGACCAAAATTAATCGAATGGATATTATCAGTTTATTGGAAACTACACAGATATCACCCAGTAGAGAGCATGCTTCCCGCACTTACGCAGAGATTGAACAAACAATAGCACTGGATCACAGTGAAGGTAAATGCAATTCCTAAAATTTAAGAGAACTAGCACTTAGTTACACCTGCATGAAAATCAATTCACGGAGATTTATAGTATAGGTGGAAAATGCTGATGATGAATAAATAATCCGTTGCATGGCAAAATTTTCATTGACTTCTTTCAGTGGATAGTGTGCAGAACAATTGACCCAATCTGCAAACACCAGTTTTCTATCAATGCCAAAAATGCAAAATACTTCCAATTTGAAATTACAAAGAAACATATGGAAATTGAAATATATTTGTATTCAGTACAACTGCAAAACTGGGTCAGACATGCTGCCGTAAATGTCAAGTTGCACTTGCCAGTGACAGCAGGGATAAAGAAAGGTCAATTTGATTAAATATTGGCATTCGGCCCTTACGTTCATGGGGCACCTCTAAGTCACCCGTCCTTTGCAGTCCCCTGAGGGTTGTCACGGTGTTGTTCATAAATAGCAAGAGTTGCAGTCATTGGTTTCTTTAGGAAGTGGACCAAGGTAGAATTTTATTTTGCTCTTGTGGTTCAAAGTACTGACCTTATTTTGGGCAGGTACTGATATGGCAGTCAACAAGACCCAGCAAAAACCCCAAAAGGGGTCACATTGTAACCCTTTCAGCTGTTCCTTTTAAGTTTTATGTATTTTATTAAGCACAATTATCATTCCTTTAAAGAAACTTAATGGATTGCATTTGTATGGTGATTCCATCCTTTCACTTCATAAATTGAGCCTGCATAGCTGACTCTTCCTACAGCAAATAAATAGCTGATGGCCCTTTAATTGGCTTGAGTCAGGAGCTCCTGCATGTTGGCATCTGGAGTTCGAGGCCTATGCTTTGGGTATTTGACAGCTAGTGTAATTCAAATTCTGTTGATAAAAATCTAGAATATAAAGTTCATCTTAATAATAGTGACCATAAAACTACTCGTGATTGTCATGAAAACCCATTCTGAAATATATCTGACATCCTTACTGTATGGCTTTACACCCACTGTCATGTGGTTAAGTCCTAAATGTTCTCTGAAATGGCATAATAAGCCCCTCAGTTCATGGACAGTTTGGAATAGGCAGGAAATCCTAGCCTTGACAATGATGCTCACCTCCAGTGGAAGACTAACTAATAGTAAACAAGTAGAGTAAACCTGATTCCCACCATGGTATTTCATATCTATTCTCCAAAAATGGTGACCATTTAAAGGCCACTGCTAAATCACCGCTCTGAGTCTGCCTTCTAGTGAGTTAGTGCTATACCTAATGGTTTTTCATTGTCAGACCTAAAACTTGTTCATTTTTAGAATTGATAAATAGGATAAAATAGTCATTGGTATTTTAAATGCATATCTATTGAACGCACAGTCACAAAGGGCAACTAGAGTAAATATTCCGACCTATAAACACATTGCTTTTCCTAGAATTGTTCATCGTAGCAACTAATAGTAAGCACTGCTTTTCGACTTTCAGGTTTCTCTGCACTTTCAGATGACCTGTGCAGCCCAAAGACCATGCGATTTGGACAGCCAGCTTCTAGAGAGCTATATAGTGATCTAGCTCAAGCAGTTCATGAGCGCCATGGCGAATGCTTTCAAACACAACCACCCCTCGTCTCAGAGGAAGATAGTTCCATCAGTTGCTGTAAACCTCAGGAAGAAAGCCCCCAGGCCACAGCAAAGCCACAAGATCAGTCAAAGGAGTCAGCGGATGAACAAGACTTGATACTAGTTCAAAAGGGAAAAGAAGCTGAAGCAAAGGAGAAGTCACTTTCTGACACTCAGGAAGGATCCATGTAAGGTTTCATGTAGTTCAAGTTCAGAAGGCTTCTATGTCCAAAATGGTTGCCAAATTAGTTTTCAATTTTTTTTCTTGTTTTATTTCAATTACACATTGGATGCTTATGCAAGTACTGTTTTGCCACTGGGCAGGATGGCTGAGAGTTAGTGAAGAATTTCATAGGAACTCAGTTAAGTATTCATACAAGAACATTATTGATCATAACTTCTATCCTTTAGTAGCTGCGAGTTTGAGTTTCTGATGTGGGAAGTTTCACAGTGGAAAACATTACAGAGGAAGTAAACTGCTTAACTCACTTCTGTCAGCGATCCTTTAATGTCTTCATATCCTTCAGCAGAAAACAAAAGATTGAAATTAAAGATAGCTACAGCTGACAGTGTATTATGGTTTAATTATGATGCAACGTCATAAGAATTGAACTTAGAAGTTTGATATTTTTCCACAAAAGCATTCATTTTGGTAAGAGTAGTTGTTAACCTGTGAGGTTTCTTCTGAAATGTGATTTTCACTAATCCAGCTTCTCTGTGGCTAGTTCAGGAGTTGGCCTGGAGCCAGTTTGAACTTCAAACATTTTCTTGCCACTTGGATTCACAATATAGGGCTTAAAAACATAGTTTACAAGAAGTTATATTAATTGACAACTTAGAAAACTGTATAAATGTCAACTATGTAATACAAAGCAAGTATAATTCTCAACCAAAGTGGTGATTATTTGTTGTTATTTATAGTAGTTAGGTCTTTCCATCAATATCTTTTTTGACAATCCATAAAGTAAATCACAAATTAGTGCAAGGAGAAATCAGGTGATATAAAAATGTGTTCAGACATGGGTTTAGAACAAATTCACAAAACTAAATGTTAACCTGAAGTAGGGGTGTGGTGCATGGAGTTGACAGCAGAAAGGAAGTGCCCAGGATAGCAGCACGATTATACCTAGGGAAGTTGTATACCCTGCCATCTTTTTAAATGTCCCAACACTGATTTGCACTTGAGGTTGGCAGGAAATCTGGAAACTAAGAACAGGAAATCATGAGGCTGCAAGGTGGTGCCAGGGACACGTGGAAACAAGCCCCGATTTCATCCAAAGAAACCTCCAGCTGCTGATTTCTTGGGTGTTTTTCTTCACTATTGTTGCTGGAGTTGCTGGGCCAGTATCAACCAGATTAGATGAAAATTTGCTAGATTATGAGTGATCTGAATTTGATTGTATTGTACTTTCATTGATGGCCAGTTTGGAAACCAACTCAAGTGCACAATAATGGGTCATTTTGAAAGTTTAATTTAAACTGTAAATCGCACAGTTGAACATTAAAACATCAATTAGTGCAGCTTTATGGCTTTTACTGCCATTGGTTAAATTTATTAGAAACTCAGATTAGTGAGGGACACTTTTTGGCTATTATTTATAATAGCCAAAATGTTGAAATACTTGCTTGTCATGATTTTTTTTCTGTACAGACTGAGGAAACAAGAGTCTGCAGAATCTGATGGGAAATTCGCTGATTTGCAAAGAGGAAGAGATGAGGAACTGGAGGAGCAAGAGGCAATCGAACAGCCCACAGAGATGGTAACGCTGAGGATAGAGGAAGAAAGCCCCATTGTTCAGGAACCTGATGAAGCTCAAGTTTGGGAGGGTTTGCAAGCTTCCCAAGCAACTGGCCCCACTATTGTGGAAACAACAGAGGACCTACCAGAAAACACTAAAAAGGCCTTTGAGGAGAAAACCCTTGAAAAGGTAAGATTGCCACAGCAAGATTGAAATGTACTGAACACTTTGAATGAAAAGAATCATGATGTAAGAGAAACCAAGGGCAGAATCTTATAGGGGCCTGAACGACATAGTTTTTGGCAAGGTTTGTGGCAGAAATGTGCAAGATATTTCATGAGGCATATCTTAACATTGAAAACAACTTGCTGCATCTTACATGCTCTGCCAAAAGGCGTAGCAAGTTTCCCATTAGGCAATAGTGCAATGTCAATTAGGAGCAACCGAAAATTGTCCTGAAATGCCTTACAAACGTGGCAAGTCATCTAATTAATATTAAGCCAGCCTGCCAGATAAGCTAGACATCAAGAGTTCTTGACACAGAAATTAGAGCATGTACCTGTACATGTACACTTGGCGTGGAACCTCAATATTGGATGCTGGGCCACATGAAATATTGGCATTTGATGTAGGTCCATAAGAAACCTCATGGACACATCTCCGATCCATTTACAGTGTGCTTTGACACTTCAATCCTGTACCTTGAACTACACCATCAGCTGTCACTGTATTGCTACAGCAAAGGTTCTCTGCATTAAGGGACATGTACCTAGCTCAAGGATTGGACCAGGCTGCATTTCCAGCATGCCTAAGTGCATACTAACTCTGACCCTACCTGGATGCTGAAAGCTTTGCCTTCCATTTTCGATCTGTTCCCTCAGCCAGAGGTACTAGGCTCTCAGTACTGTTGCATTTCCTTGCTTTTCAGCACAGAAAAAGTCACAAAGCCAGGACATTTGTCATGGTTGTCATCAGGCCTCAGTCAAGTCAAAAGGGATTGCTTCCAGGCAAAGCATCCCAGCACAGTAAGTCAGGGACAGGGGTTTGGACCTGGTCAGTAGCTGTTCAAGGTGGTCAGAGTCATGATGCTTCCCACATAAAATGTGAGCAGTCAAATGTTGGCCATTCCTCATTTTGACTTTTTCTGTCCTGCTGGGAGCTGTTTTTCTTCTGGACCGAGAGATAGGCTGGTATTAAGGGAGATGAAAGTGAGTGACACAGTTATCACTGTGATGCAGTTGCAGAGGTGCCCCAAGCGAATGATCGTGCAGAACAGAGGCCAGGCAGGGTTAGTCGTGTCAGGGCTGGCATGTGTAATGTCTGAGGAAAAATGTCAGAGGCAGTAGTGAGAATTGCAGGACATGAGCCTCAATGAGATGTGGGCAAAGTGGGGCAGAGATACCAAACGTGAGGCAATGGAGAGAAGATGCTGGTGGAGCAGGGAAGGAAATCGACCTTCTTCCTACACAGCTTTGTAAGGATGTGCTGGAGAGCCTGCACTGATATAGGTGGAAAGCTTGGATCAGACTGGCATCATCTGAAATTGTGACCTCTTCCCTTGCCTTAGGGGAGTAAGACACCCTGTCCTGCTGGACTTCCAGATCTCTCTCTCAAAGCAGAACACCAGATTTACCCTGTCTGCTATGTCCAGGGCAAACATCAGAAACTGTACAGTGCAGCTGTAGACTGCTATGTCCGGGGGCACTATGCCTTTTAAAAATGGCGCCAGTAGCAGGGGTGTGGTCAGTTCTGTGAAATCCTGTCCCAGGCTTGGTAAGATGTGGTCAGAATCAGATCTGAGGAATGCCACTGGGACAGGTTAAGTCATAAGTGAGATGAGTTTGGTAAGGTACAGAGTGAGCACTCACCAGGCCTCATGGCGAGAAACCCACCAAAAAAAACTCAACTGGCACCAGCACACAGCCAAGTAAGCATAAGGTTCAGCCCAACGATTTTTATATTGGCTTTTGTTTAGTTTGGGTACAAGAAGATTAGCATCTATCAGTTGGCTTTCTGCTTTTACATAACTAACTCTTGTTCCTTTTTCTCAGAGTTATGGACCCATAAAAATATAATATTGACAAATTACAAACACAAGGTATCAGCTCTGACTACCCAGAATCTTAACTGAGCAACTAATAGTATGAATGTACCCAGTATTAGAAGATTAGCAATATCAATGAACAGTGTTATTACTGTTGCTAATCGATTTTTCGCTTATCAGCTTATTTAGTAATTATTGATATTTGAGCTGTATGATTTTCACCTTCAGGTGGAAATTTTGCAATGCTTTTTTTTGGACATGCTTCTTTCTACTGATCACAAAGAACTTGTCTTCATCCAAAGTACTGTTCCCTGGATCCTAACAAGCATCAAGTTCTTTACACCCATTTTCCTTATGCTTACTGAGTTGCATCACTCCCAGTGCTTGAACACCTTTATATTTAAATGTTCAGATCTGTCTGTGCCTCATCCCTCATTTTTTTCTGGAATCTCCACCAGCCCAACATCTCTCCAAATCCATTGTTTTGTTTTGTTATTTTCAGTCGGGCCTAGTTCTGTTCCCTTCTTGTTTCCTTCCAGTTTTTGGAATTCTATCCTTTAATCCTTTCTACCTCTCCACTTCTCTATTTTAGTGTAGGAGTCTCTTAGAATCATGTCACCTCCATCACATTTTTAACCACCTGTAATTTTCTGGTTCAGTTTCAATTTTTGTCTGACTATGCTTCTGTGGAGAACTTTAGGCAAGTTATCAAATGATATTGTATAATTTTTTATGCTGGTGAAAAGGTATTTTCTTAGATGGTATCAGCATTCTATCAGAACAAGATTTTAACAATGGCTGCGTTTTATTTCAAGATGTTTTTCTCAATATCAGCATAACAGTCTATAATGTAAGAATTAGCGATCTTACCATTATTAAGGTCACATCCACCCTTCCTAAGGACAATAATGCATGTATCCTTTTGCAATATAAAATTATTCTTGCCATAAATTAACTTCACTTTAAAATAGACTGTATTTATGTTAGCCAGAGACTTAAATGTGTCTGTTCAATTTGAAATTAATCTGAATTTAAAGTAATTGAAAATAATTTGAATATGCACAACAATATTGGTGGCCACAGATATTGTGCCACTGATTCTTATTTCAGCTGTGTCATTGTGAAAGAAATATCAGATATTTTCCATCTTCACATATAGACAAACGGAGTATCAATGGGAATGTCATTCCCAGTTCACCTTTACATTTCAGACTGTTTAGAATAGTATTGTGTGAAAGTTTTGTAACCAGTTATTAGTAGACCCTTGTCATGAAGGAGCTCCGTAAAGGAAGAAAGCCATTAGACATTTTAAATACGAACATAAAGATTAGCCATAAAGTATTTCACAATTTTTTAAAAAATTCATATTTTATTCCATAGATTTTATTAATAATTTTAACACTACAATGCTGTTAAGATTCAATTTGCATTTGGAGAAAGCCTTTCATATCCTCAGAATACTCTTTAGTATCAATAATGTAATTTAGTTGATTAATGTCAGATGAAGGAAAGTAAATATATTACAATCAGAAATCCACAACACATTGGTTACTTGAAATAATTCCTTCCAAAAAACGAGAAGAATATGTCAAAGAGCAAGTTAAAAAGAATAAGCCTTTCTGGTATATAATAGCATGAGACTTCAGTTTGTCAGCTTTGCAACCCTGTCTACTTGACTGCCTTCACTAGGAAATAGCAGAAGAATTGGGGGCTCTGGAAAGCAGTTCTGATGAGGAGACAGTAACCACCAGGGTCATCCGCCGGCGGGTGATCATTCAGGTACCCAACTGGAATGTTAGTCTTTGATCAAGCATAGAATGTGCTAGCTTTCAATTTAATTCAAGCTATTTTTGTGCGCGGAATTAGAAGTATTCATTTTCTCCACTAATGCATGCTAGGGTTCGTGGCATGGTGTGAGTAGTGTGGTTCCTAGCGTTTAATGAACTTTTGAATGAGGTCACCTGTATTAAGGCATAGAAAGAGAACTCCTTGCTTATTTATTTCTTTATACTTTTGTTTTGAATGGTGTGTCTTTTGATGTTCTCTGCTACTGATCATTTTGATTTTCATTTGAAATTTGCTGTTTTTGTGATTACATAAAATACATCTGTGCATGAAGTTATGATTAATTGACCCCAGTTAATTTTGCAAATAAAACCCATCAGGGGAAGGAAGGAATATTTGTATTTTCAGGTATTGGTATGAAATTTGAATATCGATCAACAATTCCTTTTGTCTTTCATGTAAACAGAATTTAGAAATATTCTACTTAATTAGAAATGGTCCATCATTATCATGTGACACTTCATCTTATTATATTTCAGTAGCATACTGAGGGGGATTGGGGGGAGGTGGTGATGACAGATTTGAAGGGCAGGGTGATGTTGAAAGATGCTTATTCACCCATCAGTTTCATTTATGTTGACATGTACCAATTTTTCGGACATTTGCATCTTCTATTTGTTTAAACTGTAATTTTTTTGGATGGAGCTATGTTTTCTTTTGTTAATTAACTTAAGGTGTAGAAAATGCTGAAGTAGAACATTTTATAAACCTTATTGGTTTATAAAACCATTTGGTCCCTCCAGCCTTTCAGCTCTTTTATTTTTACCCCTTTCAGTTGCTGAAAGTGTGAGCTATTATTATGATCACAATTGCAATTGGGCTTGCTGAAGTTTGGTGAACAATGTAATGAACAATCCCTCCTTAAAAATGAAATTGAATAATTCACAAATATACAGAACAAAAATTGAGAAAGAGGGTTAATAATTGGGTAAAGTAAATGTCAAATCAGGCAGGTGGAGTGAAAAGAGGGAGCAGACTTGGAATTAAGAAAGCCATAAAAAGGACAAAGTCAGATTTAAAAATAAAATGACAATAGACAATAGGTTCTGGAGTAGGCCATTCGGTCCTTCGAGCCAGCACCACCATTCATTATGATCATGGCTGAGCATCCACAATCAGTATCCTGTTCCTGTCTTATCCCCATAACCCTTGATTCCACTATCTTTAAGAGCTCTGTCCATCTCTTTCTTGAAAGTATCCAGAGAGTTGGCCTCCACTGCCTTCTGGGGCAGAGCATTCCATATATCCACCACTCTCTGGGTGAAGAAGTTTTTCCTCAACTCTGTTCCAAATGGCCTACCCCTTATTTTTAAACTGTGTCCTCTGGTTCTGGACTCACCCATCAGCAGAAACATGCTTCCTGCCTCCAGAGTGTTCAATCCCTTAATAATCTTATACGTCTCAATCAGATCCCCTCTCATCCTCCTAAACTCAAGTGTATACAAGCCCAGTCGCTCCAATCTTTCAACATATGATAGTCCTGCCATTCCGGGAATTGACCTTGTGAACCTACGCTGCACCCCCTCAATAACAAGAATGTCCTGCCTCAAATTTGGAGACCAAAACTGCACGCAGTACTCCAGGTGCGGTCTCACCAGGGCCCTGTACAGCTGCAGAAGGGCCTCTTTGCTCCTATACTCAGTTCCTCTTGTGATGAAGGCCAGCAGGCCATTAGCTTTCTTCACTGCCTGCTGTACCTGCATGCTTGCTTTCATTTGCTGACATTTATAAAAACATCAACAATTCACAACCTGAAGGATCTCCATCTCACTAGTTGCTGGCCGATGTGCACATTATTCACCAGTCCTTTTTTTCCCTATGAAATTCTCACCCAACTTAAACAGAGGAAAAATGGGACACATGAGTCTTTGATCTTCCTATATGTCACACCTTACAGTCCATTGGTCACAGAATAACCACTTCTAAAGATTCGCTAGCAAAAGTAATGTAAACTTTTCAGATGAACTGAGCTACATATATTTTCCTCTGTTACTTTTACCAAGAAAGTAAAGATACCAGTGTGCGCAGTACAGCTTGTCATTTTATATTCACAACCAATTTTTACTAAAGAAGAACAACAGAGGAAAATATATTCCTTTTTTTTATTCTGTCACGTTTCAAGCTATCATTAATCCTTGTGCTATTGAACATTTGTTGTTTTTGTGCTCTTAGCATTTCAAACTGTTTCCTTGGGGATGGTGAAGTAAAAAGAATGTAACTAAGAATATCCTTATGCACTCAATTCCCATTCACTACAATATCAAGGCAGAGATAGTAGGAAATGCAGATGCTGGAGAATCTGAAATGACAAGGTGTAAAGCTGAATGAACATAGCAGCCAAGCAGCATCAGAGGAGCAGGAAGGCTGATGTTTTGGGCTTAGACCCTTCTTCAGAAATGAGGGAGGGGAAGGGTGTTCTGAAATAAATAGGGAGGGGGGGGAGCTGGATAGAAGATGGATAGAGGAGAAGATTGGTGGAGAGGAGACAGACAGGTCAAAGAGGCGGGGATGGACCCAGTAAAGGTGAGTGTAGGTGGGAAGGTAGGGATGAGGTAGGTCAGTCCAGGGAGGACGGACAGGTCAAGGTGCCGGGATGAGGCTAGTAGGTAGGAGATGGGGGAGATTTTGAAGCTTGTGAAGTCCACATTGATACCATTGGGCTGCAGGGTTCCCAGGCGGAATATGAGTTGCTGTTCCTGCAATCTTTGGGTGGCATCATTGTGGCACTGCAGAAGGCCCAGGATGGAAATGTCATCTGAGGAATGGGAGGGGGAGTTGAAATGGTTCACGACTGGGAGGTGCAGTTGTTTAGAGCGAACTGAGTGTAGGTGATCTGCAAAGTTGTCCCCAAGCCTCCGCTTGGTTTTCCCAATGTAGTGGAGGCCAAAATGGGAACAGCAGATACAGTATACCACGTTAGCAAATGTGCAGGTGAACACCTGCTTGATGTGGAATGTCTTCTTGGGGCCTGGGATGGGGGTGAGGGGACAGATGTAGCACTTCCTGCGGTTGCAGGGAAAAGTGCCGGATGTGGTGGGGCTGGAGGGGAGTGTGGAGCGCACAAGGGAGTCACAGAGAGAGTGGTCCGTCCCGAAAGCAGATAAGGGTGGAGAGGGAAAAATATCTTTGGTGGTGGGGTTGGATTGCAGATGGCAGAAGTGCCGGAGGATGATGCATTGTATCCGGAGGTTGGTGGGGTGGACCCCTGCTCCCAGGATGAGGCATTCCACTCCCATACATCTCAGATGTCCTCGTTTTTCAAGGAATGCAACTACCCCCCTCCAGTGGTCAAGAACGCCCTCGACTGTGTCTCCCACATTTCCTGCAATTCATCCCTCACACCCCCTCCCCGCAATAACAACCAAAACACAATCCCTGTCGTCTTCACGTACCACCCGAATATCTAGGCCCGAAACGTCAGCCTTCCTGCTCCTCTGATGCTGCTTGGCCCACTGTGTTCATCCAGCCCTACACCTTGGTTTCTCATAATATCAAGTCAGACTATTTTACTTTCAGTCATTTTCGTCTCTATTTCACCATGAGTGTCTTGAAACTTTCATCTGCATCTTCATCACTTTAACAGCGATCTTATCGGATCTTTTCTTAACAAACTGTCTAGCTCCTCCTTCCACAAACAAGAACTTGTCTGTAACTCCACAGCTTGCAATGTTTCAAATGTTAAGTTGCAAACACAGGACAGACTGATTCTTCTAGTCAAATTCCACTGGCTCTCCAACACCAACTGCATTGATATAAAGCTCTCATCTGCAAATCTGTATAGTTTTGCTTTGATTAATAACTGTTTACCTGCCACACAATTAAAACTATGTCCGACACTGATACTTTTATGGATGCCTGTACTTTGTCCTTTGTCTTCTGCACCATAATGTTAAAGCCTTCGTGTTCTTTCACTGAGCCCCTCTACTTTTCTCCATCTTTCTAAACTTGTCAAAGATTTTATCGAAATCCTTCTCTTTTCCATCATGGCCTTGGCCACTTCTCCATACTGTTACCTCACACCACTGTACACTCCCACAAATCACTTTGGGATTATTAACTATATTAATTACGGTTGATAGCAAATAAATGAGAGATCATTAATAGTTGTACAGGGAGGAGACTGAACTCCTAACAGGTAAGTGCAAGACTGAAGACAAGTGTTCAGTGATAATTAAACCTGTCTGTTTGTTAAAAAAAATGAAAGAACTGCCATTGCTGTAAATCAGGAACAAAAACAGAAGTCACTGGAAAAGCTCAGCAGGTCTGGCAGTATCTGTGAGGAAAGTTGTTCTACATGGATGCTGCCAGACCTGCTGAGCTTTTCCAGCGACTTCTGTTTTTGTTCCCGTCTATTTGTGCTTGCTCAGTTCTAGGTAATTTGCAAGATGTTACATCTTAAGTTTTGGATAAACCCACTTAATGGGAGAATCAGAATTTTCACCCAAATTAATCCATTGGTTATCTGTTGGAATGTGTTAAAATGGCACTGATCGTTGTGCCAATTATAGACATAATGAAGGAAAATTAAGGAAAAGAACAAAATATTAGAACATATTCAAATTCCAGAAAATCTGATTTAATGCACAACAGAATTTACGTTGTGCATAAACCAATAGAACTGCTTAAAGGAAGACAGAATCGCTGAATGCAACAACCAAAGCACCAGTAGAAATCTTGGGATTTCATGAAGTAAAAATTAATTGCACTTACTTTGAGTCTACAGTCCTGATGGTGCCTCTAATGATATAAATAGTAGTGTTGTATCTTCTGATTCTTCAAAAGGACTAGGGTAAATTTCAGAAAGATAGGGCAAGAAGTATGTGGTTTTGAAAAAGTCAACTTTCTAATATTGTCAAGTTAGCCAATGAATGTTTACTAAATAAAACCTGAAAGAACTGAGGATCTTGGAAATCCGGTACAGAAACAGAAGTGCTGAAAAGGCTCATCAGGCCTATCAGCATCTGAGAAGAGAAATCAGAGTTAATGTTTCAGGACCAATGACCCTTCCTCAGACCTGAATGTTTACTCTGCGATCACAGAAAAGGAGGGTTGTGACATATTATTCATACTATTTCAAAAATCCTACATTTACTTAAGATAGCCTTATGGAATCCTGAGTGACAAAGAAAATATCTTGAAGCGGTTTTAATGGCAAGAATGAATTTTCTCCCAAAAACACAACACAGTTCATTACATTACAGAATTTGTAAGATATAGATGGTGTGTTTTTGTAAAGTTACACTCGCCATTCCAACACAATTCATTACAAAATCACCCAATACAAGCAAAGATTGAGGAATTTCAGAAGTAATTTTAAACTCAGTGCAAATCATGATTGGCAGTCTTTTGCACTATTTTACGAGCTAAGCTGTGCCACAGAACTAGTCACACTATCTGATTGTATTAATCACCGTGGTGAATTTCTGTTAACTGCACCCATTTGTCAGCATTCAAGGAGGCTCTTAAAATTAGAAGATTTTTTAAGGTGGAAGGGAAATAGGAGGTATCTTTTACAAGCTTTTAAGTATTAAAAAGTATGTAATTTACAAAATAAAATCTATCATCCAGCAGTGAAACTCATAAATGTTCCTGCAAAGATTTTTGAAGACCTTTTCAAATATTTTGCTAGAACCTTTTGGAATAACACAATTTTTAGCTAAAAAAAATTGCTTATCTATTTAAGTGGAAACCAATTATGGTTTAAGACGCTCCCCGGTTGTGAACAATTTTTGGGTGGAACTTGTCGGAAACAGGAAGCAGGAGGTGGGAATAATACCACTGATGTGGTTATGCCTCCACCTATAGACTCCTGGCCTGGGCAAATCTTGTGAGGCTCTAAGCCACGAGCGGCCTGGAGGTGGGTAAGTGGGCTTGCCACCAATGGGATTAGGTGCAGAGGCGAAGTGGAGCCAGGCAGAGAGCATTTGTATTAAAAGACCTGTTTCTGTTTCCCAAAGCCCTGTCCCGGTGCTTCTGACATACTCAGCAGTTGACCTATCCAACGTTGAACTCCTTATCCACTTTACATCCCACCTCAACCAACAACCCTCGTCCGTTCCTCTGCTCAGCCCCTTGCTGTCTAACCAACTTTGTCCACTTTACGAACCAAACTCTCTCAACTAAAAGTCATTGAATAGCCCAGAAAATACCCAAGTAAATGAAGAGACTGTTGAATATAGGTTTGTGACCAATGTGAAGCTCTCATAATTATATTATACAGTTGAAATGCAGCCAAGAGCCCATAAAGCTCTCGGAGTAAAGAAACAGATTTCATAACTGTTATCTCAACATATGTCTTGATTCGTTCCTTAAAAGCAATAGGAAAAAAACGTGGCCAACATAATAAGCATAATCATTTCAATTACCTTTTAAACTTTTCCCACCTTTAGCCTTAGTTTACACCACCTTTAGCTGGGATCAAACAGAACAGCTGCTAAAGTCCAGTCACCTTTATCAAAATTAAATGAACTTATTTGGGGAAGATTCTTAATGAACCCAAAATGCTGTCAGTTGCTTCCTCCTTCGGAGTTTACATGCCCTGGAGCCAACTCCTGCAGCAATCTTCATGAAAATGGTTACATGGGAAACAGAAATGGGACATACACCTGTCCTGTTTAATGGGCAGATCATTTTGTTCAGTCCCGTTAAGGCTAATGAAAACCCAATCCTGTCTGTACATTGATCTGCAAATAAGTTTGAGCAGTCACTTGAATGGCAGATAAATGTTCAAAATCTAATGCAAATTTGTCACAATTTGGACTCAGTTTGTTGGTTCAACAAAAATCAGAAACTATCCTTAATAATTTGGTATTAATAAAGTGTTATTAATTTTCTAGGCTGATGACATGCTTGATGTTCTGCCAGAGTCCGTTACAGAAGAGCAATACACAGATGAACATGGAAATACCATTGTGAAAAAGGTAATGCAATGCTAATCTTGATTGGCCTTCCTTTTTCTATCATATAGGTGGAGATGTGGGCATTGATACATACAAGGCACCACACTAAATCGCTAACAGGAATCAAGGTACACTGAAGAGAAATGGTAAATTGTGCAAATGATTGGGTTGCTAGGCATTTGTTTTCTCATTTTCTCTTTCCTTTAGGTTACCAGAAAGATTATCAGGCGCTTAGTTTCACCCGATGGGACTGAAAAGGAGGAAGTCATCATGCAAGGTGCAGAGCAAGAACCAGTTACAGTTGAAGATGGAGATGGATATTCAAAAGTTTTAAAGCGGACTGTACTGAAAACTGATAGTGAACAGTCAGAGGTTAGCTTTAACACCCTTTTCCTGACTGACAAAATGTCTTCTGTTTCCTTGTCATTTTTTGTCAGTGATTTTGGTTGTGCCCCTTATAGATTGTGAGCATTGCTGCTGGGCCAGTTTTTTTTTTACCATTCTCAAGTCGCCCTTGAAAAGGTGGCAGTGAGCTGCCTCCTTGAATTGCTGCAGTCCATGTGCTGTACATTGACTCCCCATACCTTTAGGGAGGAAATTCCAGGATTTCAACTCAGTTGTAGTGTCAGAATGGCAATATATTTCCAAGTTAAGATGGTGAATGGCTTGGAGAGGAACTTAAAGGTGATGGTGTTCCCATGTATCTGCTGCCTTTGCCCTTCAAGATGGAAGAGGTAGTGTACTTGGAAGGTGCTGTCTAAAGATCTTTGGTGAATTTCTGCAGTGCATCTTGAAAATAGTACACACGGCTGCTACTGAGCATCAGTAGTGGAGGGACTGAATGTTTGAGGTTGTGGTGCCAATCGAACGGGCTGCTTTGTCCTGGATGGTGTCAAGTTTCTTGAATGGTGTCGGAGCTGCTCCCATCCAGGAAAGTGGCAAGTATTCCATCACACTCCTGACTTGTGGCTGGTGGACAGGCTTTGCAGAGTCAGTAGGTGAGTTGCTCATTGCAGTATTCCTAGTCTCTGACCTGCTGTTATAGCCACTGTATTGATATGACGAGTCCAGTTAAGCTTCTGGTCGATGTTGACAGAGATAGTGTTGATAGTGCAGATTCAATGATGGTAACACCATTGCACATCAGGAGTTGGCAGTTAGATGGTCTCTTATTGGGAATGGCCATTGCCAGGTATTTGTGTAGCGTGAATGTTACTTGTCAGCCCAAGCCTGAATATTGTCCAGATCTTGTTAAGTTTGAACATGGACTGCTTCAATATCTGAAGGAGTTGTGAATGATGCTGAACATTGTGCAATGTTTCTGTGTATCTCCACTTCTGACCTTACGATAAAGGGAAGGTCAGTGATAAAGCAGCTAAAGATGGTTGGACACTACCCTGAGGAACTCATGCAGAGATGTCCTTGAGCTGAGGTGAATGACTTCCAACAACCACAACTATCTTCCTATGTGCTGGATATAATTCCAACCAGTGGTGAGATCCATCCCTGCACTACCCCCCACCCCTGCCCAGTACCCATTGATTACAGTTTTGCATGGGCTCCTTGATGCTCCATTTGGTCAGGTGCAACTTTGAATGTCAAGGTTTGTCACTCTCATCTCACCTCTTTTATCTATACTTTAACAAAGGCTTCACAAAGAGGTCAGGCACTGAGTGGCCTTGGTGGAACTCAAACTGGGCATTACTGAGCAGATTACCGCTGAAAGGGTGCTGTTGGTGGTACTGTTGATGACACCTTCCATCACTTTACTGACGATCGAGTGTGGGCTGATGGGGTGGTAATTGACTGGGTTGGATTTATATTGCAGTTTGTGTATGGGACATAAATGGGTAACTTCTGACATTGTTGGGTAGATGGTGTAACTGTATTGGAAGTACTTGTCTAGGGGAGTGGCAAGTCCTGGAGCACAAGTCTATTGCTAGATTGTTGTCAGGGCCCATGGCCTTTGCAGTATCCAGTGCGTCCAACCATTTCTTGATATCATACGGAGTGAATCAACACGGCTGAAAACTGGCATCTTTGATGCCAGGAACCACTGGAGGAAGCTGAGATTGATCATCCACTTGGCAATTTGGCTGAAGTTTGTTCACTTGGGTTCAGCCTTATCTTTTGCACTGATGTGTTGGGCTCTTCCATCATTGAGATTGTTGTGGGTATAATTATGGAGCCTTCTCCTCCAGCAAGTCTTTTTACTTGTCCACCACCATTCACAACTGAATGTGGCAGAATTCTAGAGCTTAGATCTGGTCTATTGGTTTGAGGGTCACTTAGCTCCGGTTATCACTTGCTACTATGCTGTTTGGTGTGCAAGTAGTCTTGTTTGGTAGCTTCACCAGGTTGACACTTCATTTTTAGTTATGCCTAGTGCTGCCCCTGGCAGTCGCCGTTGAACCACGGTTAATCCCCTCAACTGATGGTAATTGTTGAGTGCCTGATCTGCCGGGCCATAAGGTTACATAGAGTATGATCATAATGCTTCTGATGGCTCACATAATGCTGTTGGTGGTGGACATTGAAATGACATTGACATTGAGATGTAAAATGGCTGCTAAGTTTGATTCAGTTGAAATGACCTAGAATATGTGGCATGAATAAATTTGTAACTGACATCAAAGGTCATTCTCAATTCGAAAACTCATACATACTTTATATTGTGGGTGCCCAGTCTGCAGTGGCCAGATCTGTTCAAAGTCTGTGCCAATTAGCACAGTTCTAGTGCCACACAACATGATGAAGCTTATTCCCAATGCTTATTCCCCCCATTCCCTTCATCTCCGCAAGGACTGCGTGGTGGCTACTCTGACTGATACAGGAGCAGGCAGATTGGTAAGGATGAAGTCAAGAATGTTTTCCCCTCTTCCTTACCCGTTTAGCAGCAATGTCCTTTAGGACCTGACTAACTCAATCAGTCACACAGCTGCCAGGCCACTTTTGGTGGTGGACATTGAAATGATATTGACATTGAGATGTAAAACAGCTGCTAAATTTGGTTCAGTTGAAATGACCTAGAATATGTGGCATGAATAAATTTGCAATTGACGTCAAAGGTCATTCTCAATTTGAAAACTCATGCATACTTTATATTCCATTAGGGATAGACAATAACTGCTGCCTAGCCAGTGACACCCTCATCCCGTGAATGAATAAAGAAAAGCTGAGGAAAGCCATTGATCTCAGTGTTCGTAACAGCATTGCAGTAACAGCTAATGTGTAACCACATCCTTACATCCGGAACAACTAACCCAGAAACTATGGGTGGAATTTGATCCCTAGCCCCTGCAGTGGCTGAGATCCAGCCTCCAGTTCTTTTTATTAACCCCTCTCCATAACTCACATCTCCTCCTTAATCACTTATGACCCGGGTTATTTATCAATTCTCAGCCTCTGGTAGGTGCCTTGCAGGTAACGGCCAGTGTTCCCAGTCGAGCTGACAGTCAGTGAAATGCTGCCAGACCTGCTGAGTTTTTCTGGCAATTCCTGATTTTGTTTCTGATTTCCAGCATCCACATTCTTTCTTTGATTTCTTTACCCTAACCATAAACCAGTCTTTATACTTTATCATTCCAGAGTATTTATATTCTTGAAATTGAGTTAATTCGATGTCAACATTGATGTGGTTATAGAGAGCACTCATCTTTGAATTATAATTCACGAAAAAACAAATGGCAGGTCTGGCAGCGTCATTGGAGAGAAAGCAGAGTTAACTTTTTGAGTCCAGTGACCCTTCCTCAGAAAATTTAGGTTGCCAAATAGATATTTATAAATAAGGAAAATTCAAACAATGACCCTTATTGAATTACACAGCTGAGGTGCCTGACCAGGGGCAGTAAGAACAATTTTTCTCACCCTGGTATGACAGAACTGGAGGCAGGGTTTAGCAATTAGCAAGGAGCCTTATTCATAGAATCATACAGTGTGGAAACAGGCCCTTCAGCCCGACAAGTCCACTCTGACCCTTGCGGCATCCGACCTAGACCCATCCCCCCACAACCCACCTAATCTACACATCCCTGAACACTACGGGCAATTTAGCTTGGCTAATCCACATAGTCTGCACATCTTTGGGCTGTGAGGGGAAACCACACAGACATGGGGAGAAATGTGCAAACTCCACACAGGGTGGACTCGAACCCAGGTCCCTGGTGCTGTGAGGTAGCAGTGCTAACCACACGTGGGCAGGCTTGCCAATGATTTTCCATCAAGGAAGTTTCCCCGGAGCAGGCCAGCGTGTGGAATGACTGTTTGTTTGCCTGCAGGCAATCAGTCTACACATTTAAGTCCCCAGTTAGATGCTGTTTAGAGTGCCCACCGTTATTTTGCCAGCACATATGGAAGCTACCCCCTGAATGGAGGCAGCCTCTCCATAACTGTCCAGAGGCTTCAGGCTTCACCATCCAACGACAGGGCTCGAAACACCAAAGATGTGGTCAAACACTGCTTCCAGAATTCTATATAGTTCATCAACATTTGAACTTTGATTGGAAGGCCGTTTGCTGGACTCCTCAGAAGAAAGAGTAGTAATTTTTACTCCTCCAAGAGCACCGCTGTTGAGATTTTCATCTCCCTGCAGGAGTGCAGTTTGGCAGGTACTAAAATAGTGCCCCTTCACCACACTGCTAAATTTATAATAGTTAACAGCCAAGTCTCCATTGCAGTTCAAATACTCTGATCCCTTCAAACGCCCATTTAAATCACGGCCACAATAATCTAAGTTTCCTTTTCACTGTCTGTCGTTTTATATGTTTTCAGCAATGTATGTATTCGTACGGTTTGTGATCCATTGCTGTCTTTACAGATTTTGTTTGCAGACCTGTGGAGTACTTAATCTCACTCAATTCTTCTGTGTATACCCACAGCTCACACTTTCTGAACCACAAGTGACTTCAGGCTCTGAATTCCAGTCTGAGCAGGTTGAGGGTCGCAAAGTCAGTAAGGTCATCAAGAAAACGGTGGTCCTTGGAGACAGGATGGAGAAACACCTTGGAGACCCCAAGTTGGCATCTGACCTTCCAACAGCCAAAGATGATTTTAATATGGTATAAATAACAACATCAAATCCTTATCATTTCTTTTCATTCAATGCATTTTCATAAAATATAGTTCAGAATAGAAATTGAAGAAGTAGATAAATTATTTTAATGTTAATTAGGCTGGTCACTTTAAAAATCCAATCAAGCCTTGGATCAGTACACAAATGCCTCGATTTAAGTGTGTGTGTGTGTGTGTGTGTGTGTGTGTGTGTGTGTGTGTGTGTGTTGGGGGGGGGGGGCGGGGGTACATAAAATTCTCAAATAACCTTCAAACCATCCTCCCACCCATTTTGATATGTCCATAATTTTATAATGGTAATTAATGATCACTTAATTGCTTTTCCTTCTTGGTTTCAATTTTGAGGTCAGTAGATAGAGTTCAACAGCAGGAGAAAAGCCTAAAAAGACATGCTGCTTTGGCCTCAGGAGGAAGGAAAGAGGTTTTTTTTCCATTCAGTGCCCTGCTGGGAACTTTCAGAACTGCCTGTAGTTCCAATCCTGTCCATTGTAGAGTCTGGAGCTGTTGAGAATAGACAACTCCCAGCCAGTCTGATTAACCTGCAGCTTCATAAGATCAGGGTGCTTCTGTGTCATTTCACTCATCCACTTTCAGAAACTGATTAAAAATCTGAAATCCGTTCATCGATCCCTACAACTGTGGTCCCCGAGAGAGCAGGAAATGTGATTTTAATTAGCTTCCATGGACTGCTACTGCTGTGCACAGATGGAGAAGGGAGATAGTGGAATACTAAGTGAAAAGGAAAGGGACTTGAGAACCTGAGAAAGGTGAGTGGCATCAGATGGCCTGCAGTTGGCAGAACGGCACTGTAAGTCCAGTAGTAAGCAAATGTTACTTGCACAATGAGCTAAATACTGTGTCCTATTCTCAACTGCCAAACAGCAATTATAATTTGTACTCTTCATATGTGACAGCAGGGTAGTATACAGCAAAAAGTGAGACACTTGTCTGGTACGCTAAAATGACCTCTGACAAAGTATTCGCTTCAAAACTTTAATGCAGATAACTCACAACAAAGGTTGGTAAGGTTACCTTGAAAGCAAGATCAGTGCCAGGCAACTGGCATTGTGTGTAACGTATGGTAAAATATTTCCAGAAATTTTTATCCTCATCATAACCCACTTGAGTATTGACTGTCCAGTGACAATGGTTCTGAATTCATTAATCATAAGAATTGTTATTAATGAAAGCAATCTGGGAAAAGAGGGTGAATACAGAAGGCCAGAAAAAGTGAAAGTGCTCAATTCTCACTTGATTCTGAACCATATGTTAAGTTGTGAAGCATCTTCTGCGGCCTGTTACAGACAAGGATAGAACTGGGTTTTGGTGGAGTGGTTTAATGGTTAAAAATCCCAAGTACTTTGAACCAGCTCCAACTGTTCAATTTCCACCAAGGGAATCAAGAAGCTCTTGAAACCAATAGATCCGTCTTGCAGACAAAAACCCATCCTGCCTGACCTCTCCTGCTCAGGGTAGACCCCTCCTACGAAGGATAAGTTTTGTTTCTTCTTTGGGACCTTCTGGAGTTAATGCTGCAGAACATAGGAAAAGCTAGATTCCTTTGTATCCCATGTGCCACCTCACCACCGCATGTACATTGACAAATAAAAATCTTCCCCAAATAACAGCACATATTCCGGTGGACACCTTGAAAACTGACAGTGGTTTCATTTTTTTTTTAAATCAATCGACGTTTTAAATGTTGGATTCGTAAATATTCTTCTTAGAATAACTCAATGAATGATAAGGTGATTGATTAAGTAAGCCGAAATAAGGAATCTCATTCAAACTTTTATGGATCACTTTAACGCTAAAATTACGGTCAAATTTTTGAATCTTTGGACCTGCATGACCATTGTGCCCGTTTTGTTTTGGTTCTTTGAAAGATTTATTTATTTTGAACATGCAGCAATGTGTGTGGCTCTTTTTTTATATATTTGTGTTGTTTTCCTTCTGCCCAGGCTCTAAGTTTTGCAGGGAACCATGGAAAGGTTCATATACCAAATGTAGCTCAAAGAGAGATTGTAAAAGAGGATGGATCAGTTATTAAAAGGTTTGGGTTCCTCTGTAGTGGTCTTGTTTTCTTTTCAGTAGGTAGTATTACTAACATATTAAAACACGGTGAATGTCTGCTTGCACCTCATCGCCAATGAGCAAGCAGTATTTTGAAAGTGGTAAAAATGGGGCCAATTAACAATAACATGATTGGTAGATGCTGACAATTAATCTAGAGGGACTGCATGCTGTGATTTGAAACCTGCTGGTGTATTTTAAGTTGTTTTGTTGCTCTGAGATGCTTTTTACCACAGCTGTTATACTATGAAAGCCATATGGAGGGTGCTGGCAATGAAACTGACTATGATAATTTGTGGGGGGAAAGAGAGAAACACAAAAGATAAATCTACTGCAGTATGACACATTTTCTATGTTTATGTTTAAAATATAGATTGAGAAGCCATTTAATTAAATGTTCAGAAAACGAACCTCCGTATAAAGGTTAGGTAAATAAATAGGATACCATACAAATCATTATTACAATCTCATTTTATATTAAATACTATTCAACCAACATTGAAACTGAGAAAGTGCATTACTTTAAAAATATACATACAGGAAAATTGACTAATTCCATTATACATGCTCTTAACTCATTATTTTCCTCCATGAATTAATAAATCAGATTTGCATGTATGCTATTTATGACAAAAACCAAGGGTAACTCAAAATTTCCACCCTTAAGTTTGTTTGGCTGAGAATTTTTCAATATTTTTCAATCCTGCCCAGTAGAGAATGACACATGATAATAAAATGTGAGGCTGGATGAACACAGCAGGCCCAGCAGCATCTCAAACGACGTTTCGGGCCTAGACCCTTCATCAGAGAGAATGACACGTACTGTGATTTAGTTCAACGGGTGCTAATTCTCTCGTTGGTACCAATCTGCCTTTTAAACCGTTAAATTTATTTTCCCCTGTTTCCCTTCTGAAAGAATAATATTATTTCACCTTCCTCTGGTTCTGCTTTGGTTGTGTTGGCGTTCATGACTAACGTCTGTGTTGTGCCAGTGTGTTTTTCTGAATGGGTTAACAAAGTGTGAATGACTAGATGATCTGTTTTTTTTTGTTTGTGAAGTTGATTGAAGGCTAGATATTGGCTAGGACACAAGTGATAATTCCCCTGACTTTATTATTAATAGGTATTTTTCTCTACAGTTTTCTTATAACCAAATGTTTTATCATTTTAATGTTATAATTCTTTATTTTGAATTTGTGTACCAGATGGCAGACTTGTTCCCTGTAAACTCTGTCATGTTCCTAATCTAGTTTAATCTAAATCATAATACTCTGATCCTTGTGGCTAGATATATTTACTTTATCTTTCAACGCAGTTAAATTGTTTGTTCCATCCTGGTAAGCAGTCACTGGATTTTCTCAAGGAATGTCTATTCTTTATAACAGGAGCCCTCAGGACATTAGTAGGTATGTTACCGGGCTAATAAACAAGAACCAAAAAAAGTCCATAGGCACAAGCTCAAACCCCACCAGCACAATTGGAGCTTTTAACTTAAAATAATTAAATACAGTTTGGAATAATAAAGTAGTAGTAGCAGTTATTGAAAACATGAAACGATTAGGTGTTTTTTGTAATGATAGAAGATGTGCTGTCCCTACCTGAAATGGATGCCAAGTACTGAACATGATATTTCTATTGAAATGCTTTCAGCTGCTTAGGCCAAGCGCCAGAATTTTACTTCCCGAAATCAGCTGCTTCTTTTCAATGTTCCTTTAAGATATTTTTAATATCTCTTAATCGACTGTGAAGTGCCTTGAAAACAAAAACAAAGTTGCTGGAAAACCTCAGCAGGTCGGGCAGCATCTGTGAAGGAGAAGGAGTTAATGTTTCTGGTAACCCTTCCTCACCGGACCCGAAACATTAACTCTGTTTTGTCCTTCACAGATGCTGCCAGACCTGCTAAGATTTTCCAGCAACTTTGTTTTTGTTCCTGATTTATGTCATCCACAGTTCTTTTTGTTTTTATTAAGTGGAATGGCCTTGGAAAGCTTTATTATGTTAAAGATGCTTCATAAAGGGAAGTTGTTCTTGTTTGTATAACCAACGCTTTGTGCAGAATTGCTTCCTTCTTGTGGGCCAGACTTTCATGGACTGGATGGGAAAGTTGCGTTGAACTTTTAAAAGGTCCTTGCCTGCCACATTTTGTTCCACTTTGGGATGGAATTGGGTCCACCAAGGATGTAGGGTCATATGACACTGGAGATAGGCAGTGTGCCAGACCAGTAGGCAGAAACACTTCCCTCCGTTTACTCCAACAGTTTAAATGATAAATTTCTGTTTGCCAAACCCTCAACCTCGCCCTGCCTCTTAACCTCTCTGTCTCAGTTTCCCCTCAAAATCCCTATTTACTTCCATGCCTCCATATTGTCTCCATACCCACAAACTCCCATTTTTCCTTTGTGTCTCTCATGTATCCACCAAATACTGTTACTGTGGGCTGTGGGTCAGCCTTAGAAGCTATGTTTCTGAAACAGATTAAAATGAAATTAAGCTTCTAATAGTCTAACATAGGTCTCATTCAAATACATTACATACTGAAGCAAAAAGCTTGCAGTCATAAAACCCATTTTAAAATTTAATCCACTTATAGTCAATCTGTTGTAAGAACTAACCTCAAATCTCCAATAAACTCAAAACAACTGTTAATCAGATTGTGAACATATTTCATTGCAGAGACAAGTAGTTGTGAAGCTTTTGAAACTCAGCCAAGCATTTGTTCTTCTGAAAAGCCATGAATTATGTCCACTTACAGAATGAGCCTGGGTTGGCTAGAATCATGGGCTGGGGATGACTGCAGCTGTGAGGGACTGGATGTGGTGTTAAACAGTCCATCCTCACAAGTGAATAACGCAGGGGCAGAATGCTGCATTTGGACTGACTGTCGCACCCTTATGCCATGTGGTGGAAATTGCCAGAAATAGAGACGGAGACTGGAATTAAGTGTCCTCTGCCATTTTGAAAAAGGTGCCCTAGCTAGTCTAGCTTTGAGAAAATTCAGAACTGAGCCTTTGTTATGATGAAGCCAAGTTTTTATCAGTCTTTCGATCACCTTTTCCACTTAGTTTTTGATGACCTCTGTGGCAAGGAGACAAATTCCCTTAAATCATCTCCATGAACGCTGCTTCCCCATATATTCCCATTAGCCATCAAAAAAATACAGTCACTCATTACTGTCATTGTTCTGTTCAGTTGATTAATCTGTTAGTATGGATCAGCTCCATATTTGGCAATGTATTTACTAACTGAATTGCTGTGCTGGTCAACATTTCTCTCCCATGGTACTCCCAGACCTGAAGGAACTGTGTAATCAGTTGATCTGTGTTGCTGCAACTCTTTGAAATACATTTCCCTGTGTATTGATGTAGTGTGTATCTAACACCTGAAATATTCTTTTTAAAAGGGGTCTGCTCTGGAGTAAGATTCGATATGGGCTAATCCTGTCACTTATTTTTTGGAGATAGTCAATTAAACTATTCTATCTTTGATTCTGCTTTTTGTTGAGAATGGTGAAATTCTTTTGTAGCTGTACTAAATCTAGTGAATTGCTGGTACTAGATATTTCAGACTTCTTTTAGTGTGCCAAAACATGAAATCTAAAAATAAGTACCTTTGGTCGTAAGGTTATTGCCTAGCTCCAACGAACGCCATCATGTAAAACTATTCACAGTGAATCACGGGTGACAGTGCATAGAGTTTTGTACTCAATAAGCTATAATGAGAATCTTCGTGTTAAGTCAAAGTTTTGATATAATGCAGAAGCTGCATTTTTTGTGTCCAATCATGTATGAATAGAACTTAGATTTTAGTTCCATACACTGTTAATTCATATATTATATACTTTACAGATCAGAATAAACTCTCCTTTTTTTTTGCTGGCTTTAAGATTTAGTAAGTGACTCATTCGATGACTGTTTTTTAAATAATCCTGACAGTTCTTTCCTGAACTGTTCATGGACATTACTTCTTCTCAAATAATTAGCAAAGTGGCTGTTTGGAAAACAGTTATATCCATGATTTAGGAAATAGTTTGCGGTAGGTTTTGAACCATTGTATGAGTATGTTTAGCAGAACACATACCACATTGATCTCCAAATTTTATTAGGCTCCTTCATAAATTGCTAGGTCCTTAACTGACACATTGAAGGAGCTGTTGCCTTAGATAACTGGTTGGAATATTTGAAAGAAATAGCTAAGACAAACTACCATACAAGCAATGCTATTTCAGCTTGGACATGAGCTATTCCACTGAGTCTTAGAGGTCTAAAGCACTGTAAAAGGCCATTCAGCCCATGAAGTCTGTACCAGTCAAAGAAAACACCTAACCTAATCCCATTTGCCAGCACTTGCTTTGTAGCCTTGAATGCTTTGGAATTGCTGAGTTGAAATGCTTCACGTCTATTTTATAGCAGAAGAGTGAATTCAGCACATATCCACAAGTTTCTCCCATTTTCCCAAAAAAATACTGCAGCTGCTGGAATCTGTACTGAAAACAAAAAATGCTGGAAATCACAAGGGTAGAGACAGGTAGAGAGTCTAGATTACTCTTCTTCAGAGCATTATCTGATGAAGCGTTATCTGGACTCAAAAATGTTAGCTTGCTCTCTCACCACAGATGCTGTCTGACTCACTGTGATTTTGATTGTCTTTTTCTGTTTTCAGCTTTTCCCTTTTTTTTCTTATCACTGACTTCATTAATCTTAAATGCAAAATTTGTTCCCCTTTAAAAAAGAATTGAGCAAATCCCTGAACATGCATCCAATGATAAGAATGCGTTGTTTCCCCTTTTGTTATCTGTCTACTATCCATGAGAATTCCTTATTTCCAGAATTTTTGCACGGTACACAGTGCAGTACAGGCAGCATTGTACACTAAAATCTGCTATGCCTAACAATTGAATAAAACAAGTGGCTTCAGTTTGGAGCAGAAAAATATATGCAAAATATATGCAAGCTATAGTTATATCTTGAATGTTATATGAAGTTCTTTTCTCATAGATCATAACAAGAGAAGGTTCTGGAGAAACTCAGCAGGTCTGGTAACATCTAGAGAGAAATCACCAGCGTGAACGTTTCAGGTTCAGTCTGACTTCTACAGAATTGAAGGGGGCTAGAAAATAATCATCTTTTATTCAGTTGATAAAACAGATGGAAAAACAAGTAGGACAGATTCGGAGGGTGCCCAGAGAAAAAGCCAAAGGAAATGCTAGTGGTAGCAGCAGAATGATATAAATGCAGAATTGGTGTTAATGGTCAGTGTTAATAACAGAGAATAGGTCAGCTCTGTTGAGAGCAAACCCATGCAAACAAGATACTGGTATGGTGAGGAAGTGAGTAGAATTAAAATGGAGGACAGTGTTATTGAAACTGTTGAACTCAGTGGTGAGTCCTAAAGGTTATAAAGTATCTAAGCCATAAAAGAAATTAAGTGTTGTTCCTACAGCCTGTTTTGGGCTTTGTTGCAGGAGGCCTAGGACAGAAAGGTAACTGAGAGCAAGGTAGTGTCTTAAAATGGCAAGCAACCTGGAGGTCAGGGCCATTCTTACAAACAGAAGGGAGGTGTTCCACAAAGCAGTTACCCTGTTTTGTTTTGTTTCAGCAACGTAGAGGAGACTGCATTGTGAGTAGTGAGCAGACTCGATTAAAAGAATTATAAGTAAATCACTGCTTGAAGGCATTTTTAAGGCTTAGATATTGAGGAGGGATGAGTGTTACACCTTGTGTGATTGCATGGGCAGGTGTCATGAAGAAGGGAGTAGTGAAGAGCTGTTAGGAGTGGTAGTGAAGTCAACCAGGGTATTGTGAAAGGACCAGCCCTTGTGGAATGCTGATGAGGGAGTGGAATAAAAAAACGTATTTGGTTTCTACATCCTGAAGGTGGTAGAAATGCAGAGAATCATCTTTTGAATGCAAAAGCTAGTAGGATGGAAATTGATGCCAAAGGCAAAACTATTATTTTTGGAGGGAGGGAAAGGGATGAGGGCTGCACCTATCCATTCACACTCTCGAGGGATTGATGAAAGATTAGTTACAAGTAGGAGCCCAATCTAGAATTGTCATTTAAATCGGAACACTTCTTCCAATTTCTGTCAATGCTTTTCCTTTTGTTTAAGCCCAAAACGTGAAAACTTGTTTAAGCTGTAAACTATTCATGGAATTCTCTGCTTTTCAAATAATTAGCAAAGTGCCAGTTCATAAAATATGAATCATATTTTAAAAGTCTCCACTGCATTTTGTTGTCCCAGTGCCTCCCTCTCCCTTTCACTCTTGCCATTTGCTGTCTTGTGTTTCTCACTCTGTGCCTTTTTCCAGGGCGACCATGAGTAAAGCTAGCACACAGAAGAGGACTGTGGTGAAGGATCAGGAGGGGAAGCATGTACACGAGGAAAGGCTGGAGGATGTGCCTGAAGCGCTACAAAAAGATGACCTGAAACTCGACCTGCAACAACTTCTTGGTCGCTTTTGTAATGAGGACTGGAAACAGGACGAAAAATAAACAGCTCAAATCTCACATATCTGTTCTGTCACTACTGCACAGTTTACTCACGTGGAGAAATTCTATATTCTTTTCCCATCTGAAGATGCTGGCGCTCCTGTGCAGAAAGGTAGATTTGAATTAGACTTTTCTCTTTACCATAAGTAAATTTGTGACCAAAGATGGCATCCATATCTTGGGTGACTTATACTGTTTGAACCTTAGAGCTTCCTCATGTGGCTGTGTTAGGAACATGCAAACATTGCTGCCTCCAAACTGCAACAACTGTTCTGAAATTCAGAAAATACTTTATCCACAGGCCTCTTCTCATTTTCTGTCGCTGAAGGACTTTACAACACAAATGTGTAAATAGCAAAAGTGTTTTGGCTTGTGAAATTAAGGTACGGCCTACCTTGACTACTCCAATCACAAGATCCTTTCTTCATTGCCGAATTGAGTGACTAAATGTCACCATAGTGACAGATTGAGTGTGTGCAGGCCGAGTAGGGAGCACTTAAGAATCTTACAGTCCCTCAGACTTTCTCAAAGCTTAATAAATATGCTAGCACCTGTACTTAATGTATCAGACATATCTCCGTTAATTGCATTAGTATGAATTTAAACGGTGGATGTGTGGCAGGCTACATTTTTGGTCGTGTATTTCATGCTGCCATACTTGTTTCGAGAAATTTGCAACGTTCTTCACTGCTTCCACCAAACACATAGTCTTGTATCTGTGATCTGGTACTTTCTACTGGCACCTGCACTGTAGATAACTGGAATTGGGTTGAACTTTACAACAGAAAAAAAAAGACAGAATCTTTTGGTTATTTCAGCATTATGTAACAAGACTGGCTTCTTTTTGTAAATGCATGTAGTATTTATAGCTGTTGTAATCATCTATACAGTTGTTTAACCATCTTTGCACTGGGAAAATGTTTTTGCTCGCTGCCTCAACAGCAACAAAAAATAGAAACAATAAAGAGAATCAATTATGGCAAATATATAGTATTTTTACTTGTTCAGTTCTGCCCTGCAGTGTGTTCATAAGATTTTATTGTAGATTTTTTTTAAGTTATTATGGTACAGAAAACTTGTTAATATGAGGATAATATTTGCTCAGTGCTCAGAAAGTTAAATAAAGGAAATTTAATTGACTCACTCAATCAGTGCAGGCAAAATGTCAATTTTGTTTCGTCAGTGTCAAGGCCTGCACAGACTGAATACAAGAACCATCAGAGAGAGTGTATAACTGTTTTAGCCATGCCATGTGGTGTTACATGCAGCACAGATGATGTCTCTGTAATTACATTTTGATTTATACTTTTTTTTGCTGTGTAATCAAAGAACTTCAGAACTGTGAGAAGGAGTGAATTTTAATTTGATGAATCAGCATCTTGTTTCCCATGGTGATAAAAATATTGTATATGATATCTATGAGGGCATGTATTAGAATAAAAATAAATGGAAGCAAACTTAAAACACTAACCAATACATAGCAACTGCAATGTGTAAAATGGCTGATTTAATTAAAATAAAATGTACAAGTGTTACATGTAACATGTCTGTGATTATCATTGTTTCCCCTGAAAGTCTGATGCTCATAAATCATTGCTGCTGTGTGAACTGGAGACTTTGCACCTGCGAGGATTAATCAGGTTTTGGTCATAAAATCAAAATGATATTCACACTTCCTTTTTAATGTCAAAGGATTACTTTATTTGGAACATGCAAAGTTCTTTTTACCATGTGTTCCAAAATACTTTGTCAGGTTTGTACAGTATTCTGAGGGAAAAGTTAGAGCAAAGATCTTAAAACACAGTTATACAGTGATACATGATGCTATTAGTTATTTGGATCACTAATGAAAATAGTATTGAGAAATTAGTGTTACAGAAATTTACAGTACAACACAAACAGCAATTTATCGAACACAAAGTTTTGCTGATGACCAGTGTCGGTGATTTTACGTAGAGTTTCAAAAAAGGCTGTTTACAGAGCTAAGGATGTTCTAAGAACTGACAACAATGACCATCATTTCTTTACACTGTTTATAATCTGTTAATTTGCTTTATTTAAAATATAAAATGATCTTTGATTTCCTATGGTGATAGCAAAATAAATTATCTTGTACTTTCCATCAGATACTTATGATAATCTATAAATTATTTCATTTTCACCCTCCATTTTTTTTTCCTCATTTTCATTCCATACTGTGTGTGTGGGCTGGAGACTTGCTGCTAAATTTGTGCTAGCACTGTACAGAAACCAGCTGTCCGTGGGTGTTTGAGTGACCCACAGTGTCTCATCCTCCTTTCTGGCAGAGAAGCCTCCAGCCTATACTTGGCACCACTGATAGTAAGCCTGAGAGTGGAAGACATGCTGTGCAGCCACTCCTGGAGTTGATTTCTCATCATACTACTCAGCCATTTGTTTTACATAAATATGACATTTCTCCAATTTAGATATAGCTCCAAAATGATACCATGTTTTAAACATGCATATAATTTCCTAAGGTGTACTTAGCCTGAAAGTAACACAGATTTCTTCATAGGAAACTATAATCCGACTAAGTTATTGCTGTTCATAAAGTAATTCATCTCAAATAGAGGCTGAGGGAACCCAGTATGTTGACTTATTTTGCTATCCATGTGTAAGATAACCTGAACTTTTTAAATAAATATAACGCATTCTGTACTGACAAAAGTCATAGCAAATGGCGTACAAACTCAAGCTTATTTCAAGGTCTTATTTGAACTAGAATAAGTGACATACACCCAATTTTTTTTAAAAAACAGGATATTATATGGTTTCCCAACAAAGTATGTTTCACTATTAGGTACTAAGGTATGTTAAAACCTCCCAAAGTAGTGTTAGAATTACTTGGCATACTGTGGAATACAGAAGACCACTCAACACCCTTGCAACGGTAACATTTTAATGGTGGTACATGACTGAAGACCTGAGAAGAATTGCTATGACAAAAGTAAATGTAATGAATACTTTTATTCAATACAGCTCACTTTGCCAAATTACTATCATCATAATAAAGCAAAATACTGTATTTGTTAACTCAGTTGCAGTATGATAAATTATTTTTGTAACCGTGTAAATTAGGCCATAACAGTCAATGCACGCTAATATCAACATGTATTGCTATATTATATGCTACCCATTCAAAGTATATGTAGTCTTCTTTTCTTATCTGTATATCTTCCAAGCTATATCAAAACCAGCAGTATAGAAACAAATAATTTCATGCTGTATTCTTTATGGAGTAAAATATTATTTTCACCAAATGGACAAGGAATCATTAGCAATTTATCAGAGATAATGGGAACTGCAGATGCTGGAGATTCCAAGATAATAAAATGTGAGGCTGGATGAACACAGCAGGCCTCTCTGATGAAGGGTCTAGGCCCGAAACGTCAGCTTTTGTGCTCCTGAGATGCTGCTTGGCCATTAGCAATTTATGCCTACTTTTCTGATGATAATGCATAACAAAGCACTTAGCATGCTTAAATATTGAAGCTATAACTATATGCCCATTTATTTTAACTGTTCAAGCAGGTAGATGTTTTATTCTGAGGTTACTTCAAGCTGAGTATCTCAGCGTTGACTCACCTGTCAGTTTATTTCCTTATTTGCTTTGACAACAATATTTTATCCACTTGTACTTTCTGTAGGAATAGATACTTGGGGTGTCTGTAATTTTATTGCTTAGCATGATATTACAATCTAAATTTTGATCATACTTTCACCTATGTTAGTATTTATTCTATGAATTTCAGTATAGGTTTAGTACAGCAGTAAGCCACCCACTTGGCAAATTATTAGCATTTCCTCATAAACAAAGTTAACAAAGTAACTCATTGTGACAATAACGAGAAATTTAAACACCAAAATGGTAAACATGTTAAATCTGATGTACAATTTCCTTAAACTTATGACTTGTTAAATCAGATTCAATAGAACTTATTCCAATTTTCTGTGCCACAATTGAGTAGGAGGTAGCTTTTACATTTAGTCATCTTATTTGTGTTGCCAGGATGAAGCATCAAACAGAACTAAGTCCCTTTGCATAAAGTCTTCCACATTCCCTTCTGCATGTCCAAGATGATGCTAATTACTGTTGCAATACAGCAGCAAAGTGCTAGGAAAGCAGTTAAATTACCAATTAATTTATTGTAGTGATGTTGGTAAGGGCTAATTGTTGGCAGAACAATAGGGAAACTCCTCTTTTGACAAAAGTGGAGTAGTTTGCATCTGCCCTGAAGAGGTGCTCAGTTTCAATTTAACAGAATCTGCAAATGTGCAGTCTGGATCATGTGCTTGGAATACTGCAACGAAACCCCAACCTTCTGACTCCGAGGTAGGTGAGTCACCGCTGTATCAAAATTTTCACCAGTATTAGTTGTCTGAAGAGCTGAGTATTCATAAATTTATTCATGCTTTGTGCAGTCTTCTATCCTTCATTCTTCATTGAATGTTTGCTGTTGTAACAGTTTCAAAGCACGGACAAAGTGACTGTTAAAATATGAATTTCTTAAATTTTTAAATCATCAAATATAAATTTACATCAATTAAACAAGTATTTGAGGTGATTATTTTAGCATTTAAGTATAAAGGTGTGACTGTGTTTTAGTTCAGCTCTAAATTTTGATAAGTTTGTTCCTAATTGATCAAGGCCACAAAATGTGGATGTTCAGCAACTTTTACTTTGAAGACAATATCGTATTGACTGTATGTTTGCACACTTCTGCCACTCGCTCTAGACTCCATTTCACTGAACACACAAATGTGTGTCTAATGTTTACAAGAATGCAGTGTATCCTTTAGTCCATTGGCTGGTTTGCTGTAGTCATGTGATCTCTACCTCTGCTGTTAGGAACTTTGTGCATGATCAGTAACAGCCATTAAATATACATCATGTAGAACATGGTGTGAGAGAGGTAGTGCTGAAATTATCTGGCTTACTGGAGCTGTAAGAGAGTTGGTTTCTAGTACAAATGAAAATGCAAGCAAAGTTCAATTAAAAATGCAAATTTTTAGGACTCTGTGAAAGCAAGCTCCTTAAAGAAGCAGCAAGGATGAAGTTCAAAAAATTCTGCAACTTTGAATTTTTGGGTGAATCAAAATGACTGTGCATATTCCACTCCCTACCCGTCTAAAACTGAAAGTCAATATGACATAGAATTGAATTTTTTCCCCCCACACTCTGGTTAAACTGTGAAACAACAATAGAATTTATATTTTTAAAAAATTATAGCATATAAGAGTTGCAAGTCTACTGCTGGCGCTAGGGAGATTTGCCATGATTGTGTTGAAGACAAGATCTGTGTGAAAAGCAGCAAACACAACTGGAAAGAGATTTCAGGTTTTGAACATACACTTTTGAACCCCATGTTAATGTGATTTATGAACAGCATTTCTTCAACGTTGAAGCTCCAGGAGAGCGGGAGAATTTTGATTTGAATAGCATTTATGAATTTAGCTAAATGGATTTGGACAATGAAAAGATTTTCTCATAAGTAACTATTATTTTAGGTAGAAGAAATCTTGCTTTGAGTACTTTTGCAGAGAGGAAAAATGTACTCAAGAAAACTTATTAAAATCTGCAAAAGACCTGAGGTTGTCAATCAGCCGCCAGGGTATAAGTGACAGTTAACTCAGTTGGCTGGACAGCTGGTTTGCAACAGCACAGATTAAATTCCCATACTGGCTGAGGCTACCATGAGGTTCTTGCCAGCTAAGCCTCATCCCTTGCCTGAGGCACAGTGACCCTCAGGTTAGACTCACCACCAATTGTTTCTCTCTAATGTGAGAAGAGCTCTATGGCCCTCTGTGACTTTATTTTTTATTACTGGACGAGGCTTTGCATTATGCTGAAAGACATTCAATGTCAAATTGGAACAAAATATTGGAAAGAAAGAAGGGAATATATTCAGAAAAGATAGCAGAAAGATCAAGGCCTAAGGATATAAAGTAAATATTATGGAAACACCACATGAAGGACAGCATATCCAATTTTGGGAAAGAAGTGCTGGAACTGTGGAAAAACTCAATCACATGTGCTTAGCCACAAAGAAGCCAGCCAAGCTTATAACATTGGTGCAGGAAATCGGTCAGCCAATGGATAACTAATGAATAACTTTACATCAGATGCAAGTTGGAGTCATCAGGTCTAAAGGTGGTAAATGATTTGTGAGTTTTAGAATGGTGATTGTAGAAGAGGAATATCAAATGAATGAGAAATACTGAATTGACATTGGTTTTTCATGCAACATAGTGGGTTTCACAGAGTTTAAGCACTTGAAAGTGAAAATTGTAGCTATATGAGAGTGCTATGCAGTGTGGGAACGAAGATCTAGTGTTCCAGAAATTTGACATTAAACAAATCAATTCATCGCAACTGAAACAAGGCAAAAGTTTGGACTATTAACCGTAAATACAATGGATGAGATTTGCCGTGTTTCACAGTCTAACAAGTATCCCAGAAGATTATAAAAATGTTTTTACAGGTCTTGAATGTCTTCTTGGTGAATATCATCTTAAAATGGTCAACAATATCAGACCATTGCAGCATCTACCAGAGAGAGTTCCAGCTGCACTGAAGTCCAATCTCAAAGAGAAGATGGAAAAGCCAGAAGTGAGTAATTAAGAATGTACCAACTGCTACTGACTGAATTAGAGGCCTAAGAGCAGTGAAAGAAACCTGACATGCTGAAAATATGATAATAAAATGTGAGGCTGGATGAACACAGCAGGCCCAGCAGCATCTCAGGAGCACAAAAGCTGACATTTCGGGCCTAGACCCTTCATCAGATAGGGGGATGGGGTGATGGTTCTGGAATAAATAGGGAGAGAGGGGGAGGCGGACCGAAGATGGAGAGAAAAGAAGATAGGTGGAGAGGAGAGTATAGGTGGGGAGGCAGGGAGGGGATAGGTCAGTCCAGGGAAGACGGACAGGTCAAGGAGGTGGGATGAGGTTAGTAAGTAGGAGATGGAGGTGCGGCTTGGGGTGGGAGGAAGGGATGGGTGAGAGGAAGAACAGGTTAGGGAGGCAGAGACAGGTTGGACTGGTTTTGGGATGCAGTGGGTGGAGAGGAAGAGCTGGGCTGGTTGTGTGGTGCAGTGGGGGGAGGGGACGAACTGGGCTGGTTTTGGGATGCGGTGGGGGAAGGAGAGATTTTGAAGCTGGTGAAGTCCACATTGATACCATTGGGTTGCAGCGTTCCCAAGCGGAAAAATGAGTTGCTGTTCCTGCAAACTTCGGGTGGCATCATTGTGGCACTGCAGGAAGCCCATGATGGACATGCCATCTAAAGAATGGGAGGGGGAGTGGAAATGGTTTGCGACTGGGAGGTGCAGTTGTTTGTTGCGAACTGAGCGGAGGTGTTCTGCAAAGCGGTCTCCAAGCCTCCGCTTGGTTTCCCCAATGTAGAGGACGCCACACCGGGTACAGTGGATGCAGTATACCACATTGGCAAATGTGCAGGTGAACCTCTGCTTAATGTGGAAAGTCATCTTGGGGCCTGGGATAGGGGTGAGGGAGGAGGTGTGGGGGCAAGTGTAGCATTTCCTGCGGTTGCAGGGGAAGGTGCCGGGTGTGGTGGGGTTGGAGGGCAGTGTGGAGCGAACAAGGGAGTCACGGAGAGAGTGGTCTCTCCGGAAAGCAGACAGGGGTGGGGATGGAAAAATGCCTTGGGTGGTGGGGTCAGATTGTAAATGGCGGAAGTGTCGGAGGATGATGCGTTGTATCCGGAGGTTGGTGGGGTGGTGTGTGAGAACGAGGGGGATGCATGGACCCAAAAGGATCTCATCAAATCTTTAAAGAAATCTCACCACTCCCTTGTCAACCACTGAAAGTATTTTCCAGAATTTGTGAATCAAAAGTACTTTACTGTTTTCAATGTGAAAGATGGCTACTGCCAAGTGAAGCTGGATGAAAGCAGTAAGTTTTAAATATGTTCTCTATGCCATTCAGGAAATGGTTAGGATGGTGATTGTCAGTTCCAACTGTTCCAGAAGGATATCAATGCAGACAACGTCACATAGTAAGATTCCCAGAGTGGAAGCTATCTTGGATGATCTGCTAATCCATGGAAGTGTGGACACAATGGAAGAAGCCATTGCAGGGTGTGATCAGATTCTAATGCAACTGCCAGATGAACTTGAAGCTGAACAAAAAATAAGGGAATCAAATGAGCCTCACATCCAGTCCATAGGACACATACTGCCATATATACCAACAACAAAACAAATTTACTCCAATTCCAACAGTAGGAGTCATTGCAGAGATGCAGTTACCAACACAGGAAAGCACAGGAGCAATCTGTTGGATTTGTGAACTATTTAGCAAAGTTTTTGTCCAATTTGACATCAGAGTGCAAGCCTCAATGCATTTCTACAGAAGTACAATGGTACTGGGACATCGGGCAAGAAGCAACTTCCGGTAGAATCAAGTAATGAGTGAAAGCAGCTCCAGTGCTAAGGTACAGTGAGGCCTGTAGCAACAGACTAATGAAACCACCATCCAATGTGATGCTGGCAAGATTGGACTTGGAGCACCCTTATTCAGCAAGGACAGCCAGCTATATTTGCATCCAGAACATTAATGAAAATCTGAATGGCTCAGATAAAGTAAGAGTGCTTGGTTATTGTCTTATGAATATTTTACTGAATGCCTTTTTGGGAAAGTGAACACTGGAATGTGACCACAAGCCACATGAACACATCTTCCACAAACCACTGCTATCAACTTCAAAGGATCTGCAAAGAAACAACTTCAGTTTCAAGTTGTTCAAAGCAGTTTCCCTTGCTTTTATGTCACATCAACTTCTGGATGTGACATAAAAGCAAGGGAAACAGTTTTACACTGAAGACACATTGACCAGTCGGTGCAAATCTTCAACACTCTCAGTGGAAGTCACCACACATTGCAACTTTGTTGATGTATAAAGCAGTTGTCACCTTGATGCACATGATGAACGTGAACAACTAGATATATCATTGCAATGGCTGACATCTACATCCAAGTGGAGGAGTTGTGTCTTCTCTGCAGGCATCAGATCTGTAAGAGGTATTCTCACTACCTGAAGAGAGTACAGAATAATCATCAGTCTTGGAGGGCCACTCTTTCCCCGCAATAACCGGGATCAGTATTTATAGTTACCATTGCAATACCATTTAACAGGAATAGGACGTCCCTTAAACGCAATATCATTAGAAGAATGAACAGATAGCAGGGAGTAAAAACTGAAAGAACTGCAGATGTTGTAAATCAGGAACAGAAACAGAAGTTGCTAGATAAGCTCAGCAGGTCTGGCAGCATCTGTGAAGAAAAATAAGTTAACATTTTGGGTCTGGTGATCTCCTTATGCTGTCCAAGTACTCCCATCATTCTTCCAGCACAGAACAAGAGCCCAACCAACATGTATATGTACCATTTCTGAGCTACCCTCTAAAACTCATTTAGTGCCAGTCTCTGAGAAGGGTTCATGAAAGGAAGAGACTGTTGGCATTTCTCCTTCACCGACTCCTGCTCTGCCTGCTCTTGACAGGTTGTAGTTTCTGAAAGGAGAAATGCAGCAATGGTGTTTGTCATGAAGTGAAGGAGAAAGCAAAAGTTGTGTTTATTTACACCCATAAAACAATGTGCTTGCAGGTTGTAGTTCAGAACAAAATGGGATCAAGTGAAGTGGATTGTGAAAAGGAGAATTAAGTATGAGGATGTTGTCATCTTGGATGGTTTCAGCCTTGCTGCTGGTCATAATTTTGGTAAAGGCTACTCCAGTGTTGATGAGCGCTGATTCCTGAGTGTGTTAAGGAAGCGAGTTTCGAGAAGATTTGTAGCTCAGGTTGAGGTTCTGGATGTGAGTTTACTCGCTGAGCTGGAAGGTTAGTTTTCAGTCATTTCATCACCGTTCCAGGTAACATCCTTTGAGCCTCCGACGGAGTGCTGGTGTTATGTCTTAAGGAAGCCTAGCTATGCCTGCTTCCAGCATTTATCTCCTGTTACCTCCACTTATATAGCATTCAGCCTCCAAGAATCATGAAATGGTTAGATCTCAGAAGGACACTATCCAACTGATTAAGTTTGCAAGATAAATTTAGTTAGTCTCATTATTCACATCCATTTTCAATATACATGTATTTTTTTTTAATCTTCAGGTCATGATCCAATTTCCTTTGGCAAGCCAGAACTGAATCTGCAAACACTACTGTCTTTGGCAACTCAACCAGTTTCTGTGGTAACATATATTTTTCATGCCATTTTCAGCCTTAAATCTTAAATACAGGCTTAAACCTACATCTTCAGTTTGTTGATCACCGAAGAGAATAGTTTCTCCCTATCAACGCTGTCTAGACTATTCATGATTTTGAACACCTCTATCAATCCTTCTCTTAGCCTTCCCTCTCTTAAAAGAGTTCAACAGCAGCATCTGCAATATAGCCATTTCGTTGAACTACCACATTTCTTACAAAAATATTCTGCAACCTCTCCAAAACATTCAGATGCTCCTGAAGTACAGAGTCCAGATTTGTACACAATATGCTTGTTGAGGCTGAACCTGTATTCTATAAAGTGTCATCATAGTTTCTTTTGTACTCCATGCCTGTTGTGAAAAAACTTTCAATCCTGTATAAAACCCAAAAACCACTTTAACTAATCTCTCAACTTGCCCGTTTTACAATGCACAACCATATCTTCATGTTTTTGGCACTCGTTTAGAAATTGACTCCAATTTAAATTGCCTATTCCTGTTCTTGGAAATGTATTTTCACACGGTTCTTCTCTGTCCATTCTCCTCACTTGTCTATGACCTCTTGAGTTCTGTACTGCCCTTCTCGGGAGTCATAATGCTTCTAGGTGAATTTGTGCCCTGGACACACAAATTTAAATCTTTAATATAGATCAAGAAAAGCTAGTTCTGTCCCTGGCAAAAATCTGTGTGTATCTTCCTCCCTGGATGTGAAAAATCAACCATTTGCCACTATTACCTTTCAACCAATGTTATATTCATGATATCTCTCTCCCTTTTAATATACAGGTTATAACTTTATTGATGAGATTTTCATATAGCTCATTATCAAATGCCTTTGGAAATCTGCCTCCAGTTTAGCAAGTATGGTACCATCATGAACTCTATCTTTTACCTCATCAAAAAACTTAATAATGTTAGTAAATATGACGAGCCTTCAATAAATCCATGTTGACTTCCTTTAATTCATATGCCAAAATTGGTAACTTTGTAGGCAGTGAAGAAGGTTTTCAAAGATTACAAAGGATTCTTGATCAACTGAGTTAACGGGCTGAAAAATGGCAGATGGCGTTCAGTCTGGATAAATGTGAGGTATTGTATTATGGTACATCAAACAAGAGTGGGGCTTTTACAATTAATGGGAGGGTCTTGGACAGTGTTGTGAAACAGGGAGCTAAGGATTCAGGTACGTAATCCTTTGAATTTTGCATCACATAGAGACAGGATGGTTAAAAAGGTGTTTTGCACGCTTGACTTCATGGCTCAGTCCTTTCAGTATAAGAGTTGGGAAGTCATGTCGAGGTCGTACAGGACATTGGTGAGGGCCTTCTGGATACTGTGTCCGGTTCTGGAAGCCCCCTTATAGAAAGGGTATTATTAAGTTGGAGAAGTTTCAGAAGCAACTTACAAGGATGTTGCTGGGTATGGAAGGTTTGAGTTCTAAAGAAAGGCTGGATAGGCTGGGACTCTTTTCAGCGGAGCACAGGAAGTTGAGAAGAAAGTAAAATAGAAGTTTATAGAATAATGAGGGGTATAGATAAAGTTGGTAGTTGTCTTTTCCATACGATGGGGTTTTCAAGACTAGGGGACACATTTTTAAGGTGAGAGGAGAGAGAGTTAAAAAAGACATGAGGGGCAATTTTTTCCCCCCACAGAGGGTGGTTCATAAGTGAAGTGAACTTCCTGAGGAAGTGGTGGATATGGCCACAGTTACAATGTTTAAAAGACATTTGGTTAAGTGCGTGAATAGGAAAGGTTTGGAGGGATATACAAGTTCTGGATTTAACATGGTATTTTATGGTGCAGAGTCTGATAGGTGAATGACAACTCCTTCTACAGCTGGCATAGACAAATATGCTGGTCTGAAGACAACTGATACTTTATTCCATTCTGGGGTGACTAGGGTGAGTGTGGTGGTTCGGTGGTTAGCATTGCTGCCTCACAGCACGAGGGAGCTGGGTTCAATTCCAGCCTCAGGTGACCATCTGTGTGGAGTTTGCACATTCTTCCTGTGTCTGCGTAGGTTTCCTCCAAGTACTCCAGTTTCCTCACAGTTCAAAGATGTGCACATTAGGTGGATTGGCCATGTCAAATTTCCCGTGGTGTCCAGGGATGTGCCGATAAGGCCAGTTAGCCATGGGAAATGCAGTGGGTCAGTGTGGTATCAATGGCCTGCTTCCACACTTTTGGGATTCTTATTCTATTCTATGAAGGATATGGGCCAGGATCAGACAGGTGGGATTAGTTTACTTTGGAATTATGTTTGGTATGGACTGTTTCGATTCATTGGTCTGTTTCCACGCTGTATGACTTTTTGTACTCCTTTTCCAAGTGACCTAGGTAATGTTACTAAATTTTTTCCTTGCCATTAAAGTTAGATTGACTGGCCTGTAGTAACTTATTTATTTTTACACCCATTTTTGGATGTGGGTTTAATATTTTGCCATTCTCTGGTTCTCCACAAATAAGGTACCTAGATCAGGATGGTCCAATGTTAATATCCCTGTTTCTGGCCAGGGAGACCTGGGTTCAAAACCCATAATCCCATGTTTGGTGTGGCTCAAATCTTATTCCCTCCAGCAATACAATGCTGATATAAATTATATCAATCTCTATTGTCCTATGAGCTTGTCAATGCAGATATCCTTGGTTATAAGTAGCACCCCACCTACTAGAGGTGTACAGCCCAGCCTATCCCAGGAGTGTAATATCTATATACAGGGCGACATAGTGGCTCAGTGGTTAGCACTGCTGCCTCACAGCGCCAGGGACCCGGGCTCAATTCCACCTTTGGGTGACTGTCTGTGCGGAGTTTCCACATTCTCCCTGTGTCTGCATGGGTTTCCTCCGGTTTCCTCCCACAGTCCAAAGATGTGCAGGCTAGGTGGATTGGTCATGCTAAATTGCCCATAGTGTCCAGTGGTATTTAGTTTAGGTGGCTTAGACATGTGGAAATGCAGGGGCAGGGGAATGATTCAGGCTGGGATGCTGTCCGGAGGGGCAGCGTGGATTGTTGGGATGAATGGCCTGTTTCTGCACTGTAGGTTTGATATATTATTGCCTGTTCCTCCACAATTGCCACGCTTAATTCTCTTAGCATTGTCAAAAGCATCTCATCCAATCCTGATGATTATTAACTTTTACATACTGTCAGGTGTTCTAATGGCACATAATTTTGGCCAGAAATGTTTGTAGCTCATCCACATGCCTTGAGCAAAAATACCCAATGACATGTTTGCTATGCTTTACAATGCATTGTTGGCTGACAGTTCAGATACATAATAATGTTAAAACAGCCAAGTCCTAGGTAAAACACACAGTTTGATTGAAAGTGCTGGCTCTCAGGTTTGTCAACTGTCAATGTTTAGACAAGATAGAGAACTTCCAAGTGCTTCTAGTACCTGTTAACAATACTTCATTGTGTCTAGATATTTGACACTTCTGGCTTTGTAGAGAAAGGCATTTTTTTTGGAAAATGAAAAACTAAAGTGTTTTTCTTAACATATTGTCAGTTTGATTTAATGTGTTGTTTGCAGTTGTGCAGTGAGCATGCAAGCGCCAAACCTAACCATGGAGAATATCAGGTACCATGGGGTAGGTGGGTGTTCAGTCATGAGGTTGCATGAATGAGTTGCAATGGGAAACATGAGAGTGTGGGGAATGGGGTAAGAAGATGTGAGAGAATTACAGTGTGTTACTTTTTTTCTCAAAGCACTGATATCGTACACCTCAACAAAGAGCAGGCTCTGGGCCCACATTCACGTTCCTCAGGATGAAAATTCAATTTTTATGTTTATTTTCCTCTGAGATGCCTGGGCCAATGCAGGCAATCCCCTTCTACTGATAGTACTGACTGGCCAACTTTATGAAAATTCTGGCCATGTATGCAGACTAAACCAACCACTAAAAGTTTGGATTAGTCTCCATAAGTGTAAATATCCTTTCAATCTCATGCCACTGAACAACCTCTCTGTGACACTAACTTTCACAACCATGGAGATTAATTATTTCAGACTGTAAATTTTTTTGAGCTTTAAGAATAGAAACATTTAAATACGTTTTATAACAAAACCTTTTTTTATCCTTTTTATGTGCTTCTTATTTGATGAATGTTCTCGTTGCTTTGTTTTGCTTTCTGAGCTTCAATTGAAATTGAATTCGGTATTCTGCTTAAAATTTACCTAGCTCAGACTTTGCAGTGCTCATAAATCAGTAGAAAGAAACATTAGTCAAGGACATGGATGAACACAGCAGGCCAAGCAGCATCTCAGGAGCACAAAAGCTGACGTTTCGGGCCTAGACCCTTCATCAGAGGGTCTAGGCCCGAAACGTCTGCTTTTGTGCTCCTGAGATGCTGCTTGGCCTGCTGTGTTCATCCAGCCTCACATTTTATTATCTTGGATTCTTCAGCATCTGCAGTTCCTATTATCTTTAATCAAGGACATACTCAGTTACTTGCCCTTTTCATACAAGTTCTGGGTGCCTCCACTCTATGGCTGTCTAGCTGAAAGCAGCTTGCTGTGCAGAAGTCTATTAGATATCCATGGACGACAACACATTCCAAAAATGCAAGTGCTGTTAGGGAATCAAAAGATGATGTAGGATACAAGTCAGTGAGCACTGAGCATGGAAATATAATAAGCTTGCAGGCTGGCTTGCAATTTTCTCTAGCCTACAGGACATCACAGGAAATGGATCTGCAATATTGATAGAAACCTGACTGAAAGCATTTCTATATTGTGCAACATCAGAAAGCAAAGTGAGCCATATCTTGAGATGTATAACCAAGTGGATAGAACACACTTCCCTGGAGCAGGTAATGAATCTGTTTTCAGGAACACTGATATAATCAGACCTGGAGAAAACTTCACCATTGCCCAGTATATGCAGCTTCAGACACACTGCAAAAATGTGCAAACAAGGTGATATCAAATTAAGGCATCAGACATAAAAGCCATATTGAAATAGTATCAGAGATAATGGGAACTGCGGATGCTGGAGAATTCCAAGATAATAAAATGTGAGGCTGGATGAACACAGCAGGCCAAGCAGCATCTCAGGAGCACAAAAGCTGACGTTTCGGGCCTAGACCCTTCATCAGAGAGGGGGATGGGGAGAGGGAACTGGAATAAATAGGGAGAGAGGGGGAGGCGGACCGAAGATGGAGAGTAAAGAAGATAGGTGGAGAGAGTATAGGTGGGGAGGTAGGGAGGGGATAGGTCAGTCCAGGGAAGACGGACAGGTCAAGGAGGTGGGATGAGGTTAGTAGGTAATTCATGGTTTCGGAAAGCAGAAAAGGTGTCCATATGTTTGAAACAATTAACATGCAGAGGCAAATTGCATTTAACATATTCACATATGAAAGGGTGTGTGAAATGGCCTGGAAGGTAGATATTGTGTAAGAATCTTAGATACATGCAGAAGTGAACAATCGAGCGCTATGAGTTTTTGGGTCTGTTGTATTCATACTGCCTTAAGGATCAGAACCAATAATGTGTCGTATATTTCAAGGTTCATCCAAGTAACAAGGAGATCTGTCTATACTACCTTTGGAATAATTATCTGCTTTGATCCCTCGTAAAAATCATTTGTCATTTTAATAATTTTTAGTTCTACGCTGCCCAAATATAATTTCCTGCTTGCACTAATGCGCTATATTATTTATTGTATCTATTTGGAGAGATTTCATAGGTTAGTTATATGCTTTTTGCAGAGAATGAAGAGAATTAGCTGGGTGGATTAAAGAAAAAAGATGAAAGAGGAATATAGAAACGTGCTAGTGTGATCAGTACTGTTTGTTACATGTTAAAGCGTGTCAAATAGACTGGTTGAACTAAATAAAAACCAAAAGAACAGCGGATGCTGTAACCAGGAACAAAAACAAAGTTGCTGCAAAAGCTCAGCAGGTCTGGCAGCATCTGTGGAGGAGAAAAGAGAGTTAACGCTGAGACTGGTTGGACTGAAGGACTGTTTGTTTCTATTTATATCTTATTAATTTCTAATAGTTGTTCGTTGATTGCTAGTTTTTTATCCCACATCTTTTTGAAATTATTAATCAACTGTTTGTACTACTTCTTCCCTGAGGGCATTTATTAGTTGTTTAGTTGTGAAATGCCACTGATTTTAAAAATATCATGCATTCAAATGAGACTTAAAAATCTGCACAAGGCATACTAGGTGCTGTTTCTTTCTGACATTTGAAGTCCAGTGAACAAAGTATGTTGTCTGGCTAAGAATTTTATATAAAATAGGTGTAAATACATCAGGCTGGAGTTTGGAAGTACCATCTCAGGTCAAGATTAAACAGCCCTGGATGATTGATGATCTGTTTAAATAAACTTCTAAAAATTGTGTTAGTTTGGAGCTCAGACTGAGATTTAAACTTAAACTGAATATGGCAAAGCATAACTAGTTGTAAGATAATTAGATTTAAAAATTTGAGTGTGATGTGAAATACCTTCAAATACAATATAAACACAGCGCAGGAACAGGCCCTTTGGTCCACAAAGCCCTTGCTGATTCCTATTCCTTATTTAGGCCCATTACTTATTGCCCATATGTGGTTTCTATTCCTGTGTTCATGTCATTTTCATGAGTTTATGAAGCTATACCTTTTAAATGTTGTGACTGTGCCTGCTTCAATCACCTGCACTGGCAGTGCATTCCAGGCACCCACCACCCTCAGTATGAAAAATATTCGCTGCACTTCTCCCCTAAACATTCCCCTTGTGCCACCTTGTAGTTGACCTTTCCACCCTGGGGAAAAAAGCGTCTGACTATCCACCCTATCTATGCATCTCATAACCTATCAGGTTGCCCCTCAGCCTTGGTATTTCTTGTGAAAACAATCTGAGTTTAACCAACCTCTCCTCATAAATAGGACTCTTTGGACCATGCAACATCCTGGTAAACCACCTATCCATCCTCTCCAAAGCAGCCACATTGTTCTGGCAGTGTGGCGACCAGAACTGCATGCAATATTCCAAATGTAGCCTAACTAAAGTTTTGTGCAGCTGTAACATAACTTGCCAACTTTTATATTTGATGTCCTGGCCAATGCAGGCAAATGTGCTGCGTGCCTCCTTGATCACCTTATCAACTTGTATTGCTGTTTTCGGGGATCTGTGCACCTGTACACCCAGATCCCACTGTATGTCAATGCTCCTCAGGGTTCTGCCATTTATTGTACAATTCTCACCCGAATTTGAACTTCCACAAGGCACCACCTCACATTTGTCCAGATTAAACTCCATCTGCCATTTTTGTGCCCACATCTGCAATCGATCTATAATTACACTGTATCCTTTGACAATCCTTCTCATTATCTGCAACTTTGCCAATTTTGGTGTCATAATGTTGGATTCAAGGAGGTAAGGACATAGGTGGTCATAATGTAGGAAAATGGATGGGAATGAACAGCTTAAGTCTGGCAGGAACAGAGAGGCTGACGTCAATTCTAATGTGGCCCATTTGTGTTTTATCTGATTGGTCAATGCTAACTACGTGATACCCAGTGAATTGATATACCATGCAATAAATGAGAAAGGTAGCATGCAAGGGATGGATAGATAACTTAATAATCCTTCATATCTTAGACTTTCCTGTTTTCTTTAGAGTAGAGAGAACATATTTTCTGAACTCTTATGTGTAATGTATATTTTTAGAAAGAGTACTTGGCAGCTGAATGCCAGCTGCAATTACACAGCTTGCAAGCAACACAACTTGACAAATGCCAAGTTAATTTTAAAAATAACAACTTTCAATACTGGATGTGATAACAGTCTCAATATCCATGCTGTCATTCAAATTTTACAGACACTGAATCATTTGCAGCACAGAGTCTTGTCTCTGGTTTTACATTTACAGCATGCAGCATGTGATTAACGGAGTTAGCAATGATCTGTACTTATTGTGGAATGTTTCTAAATAGAATAACCTTGGCAATAGGGATTCTCTACATTTAAACTTGTTTGTTTTGGTCATTATGAATAACTTGGTCATAACTGAATAGAAATTCATTATTTTTCTTAAGGGGTGGCACAGTGGTTGGCACTGATGCCTCACAGCGCCAGGGACCTGGGTTCGATTTCAGCCTGGGTGACTGTCTGTGTGTTTGCACATTCTCCCCGTGCCTGCATGGGTTTCGTCTGGGTGCTCCCACAGCCCAAAGATGTGCAGATTAGGTGGACTGGCCATGCTAAATTGCCCATAGTGTCCAAGGATGTGTGGGCGAGTTGGATTAGCCATAGGAAATCCAGGGTTACGGGGATTGGGGGGAGGGTTCTGGGTGAGATGCTCTTTGGAGGGTCAGTGTGGACTCGATAGGCGAAATGGTCTGCTTCCACACTGTAAGGATTCTATGTCCCCAAGTTAAATTGCTAAATAAGCAGTACAGGACAATTTGTTAAGCTTTAGCCCGTAGGGTTATTTTCATTTATGAAAAAAAGACTTTCATCCCACGAACCAGTTTGGTCATTTATTTAAATCATGGATGACCTGTATCTTAACTTCATTTACTCACCCTTGTACCTCTATCTAACACAAATCTATCCGTCTCCGTTTTCAACTTTGCAGTTCATCCAGCCTTATCTAACAACTGAGGGAGAAAGTTCCACATTTCCTTGCAAATGATGGTCCACCACTGAACATTAATAAGATGCTGGACCACAATGGGCATTTGGGAGGTAGTGACAGTGATGTGGAGAGGAAATAAAATAGGATGTGCCTAAGAACAGGTAAGTCATGTGTCCTGTTGATGAAATAGTGACTAAGGAGAAAAAGGTGGTGTGTGCACGAAGAGGTGTCAGTATGCCAGCTGTGTGCCATGAGTAATGTGGGGGGATCATGGCTGCTATGCCACTACATTTACAGTGAAGGGCAGCTCTAGTGCTTGTCCAGGTGTTTGATTGGCACTGCGAGATGGTGCTGGTATCAGGGAAGCCAGTTGACTCCAGGATATCCCAGCAGTCGCAAGTTCTGTTAGCTATGGCAAGCAGACGACAGGGGCAGCATTGGTCATTAATGACATGAGTTTGAGATAATGGCACAAGAAAACCCACTAGGCTTTGAATTGAGAAACTCTGAGAAACATGACAAAGTTGACACTTGGTCAAAAAAAGGTGAGACTTATCCTTCTGTTCCTAATAAGAGGTTCTAGTAAACTTCTTCACAACTGATTTCAGACTTGAAACAGCTAAAAATTCTCCATTTGTCTCTCGTACCCTTAGATAATGAAATGACATTGACAGTTTTCCAACCCAAAGAGTCAATTCCTAAACTGAAAGAGTTTTGGAACATGTGATTAAGAGTAGATGATCTCACTTGCAGTAAGAGATCTGTCCCCTTTAATAAGCCAGACTGACTAACCAATCATCAACAGCTCCATATAGAATTGTAGGACAGCTTAACTGAGATATCAAATGACCAAATCTGCTAAATTGGATTCATTTAAGACTAAGTACGTTGTATCTTGTGAACAAGAAATTAACAAATAAATTGGTGGAAAAAAGGAGCAAGTAGCAAATTATCGAGACAAAGGATAAGTCAAAAGCTCAGGACTTTATCCCATTCGTGTAGACTTATACATAGAGGACGTTGCAGAATGCATTACACCCAAGTAAGCACTTTTGACATATACTCTGTTACATAATTGTTGTGGAATGTCATATTGCTGTAATGTTGCGCGGCTATGTATGGTTTCTATCATACGAAATGTATACCTGGAAGGTGGCAAAGTGTGGAGCTGGATGAACACAGCAGGCCAAGCAGCATCTCAGGAGCACAAAAGCTGACGTTTCAGGCCTAGACCCTTCATCTCTGAGTCAGCTTTTGTGCTCCAGAGATGTTGCTTGGCCTGTTGTGTTCATCCAGCTCCACACTTTGTTATCTTGGATTCTCCAGCATCTGCAGTTCCTATTATCACTGATACAATTTTAACTGGGATATGCTTGTGAATGCTCTTGAAGTCAAAGTAAGCGTTTAAGCAATGGGGAGGCTGTGAACTCATCATCAGCCTTTTCTCTTAATGGAGGAACAATTCAGAACCTAACATGATATTAATAAGACAGCCCAAGTCTCAGAATTTAATTCTTAATATCCTGACCGTTAACAAACATATTTGTCCGTGGCTTTTCCATTACAAATGACAGGGATAAAATTCTGTACGTGTTGATTCCTTAATCCTGGCTGCAGGTTGAGTAAATGCATCAGACTATTGCTTGCTGAAGTATCATTGTCAGGTTTCATGATCCGGGGATTTAAATAATATCTCATTTGAGAGAATTTTGCTCCTTTTTGTACTCCTTTGTATCACAGTCAAGATTAGAGGTTTGAAAATCACTCCATGACTTCTGTATATATTGTTATATAACATGGCCTTGACATGCTTTCTGTGTCAATGGGAAGCAATATTCAAACCAGATTGAGAGTGGGGATTTAATAATGAGGGGAAAAAAAGAAAATAGCAGAGGCTCTGAACTAATATTTTACATCTGTCTTCACTGTAAAACTCAAAAAATGTCCCAAGAATAGCAGAAAATCAAATGGTGAAAGGAAGGGAGCCCGTGAAAATAATTAACATCACTGTAGAACAACAGTGGGATAAGTAATAAGACCATAAGACAGAGGAGTGGAAGTAAGGCCATTCGGCCCATTAAGTCCACTCTGCCATTTAAATCATGGCTGATGGGCATTTCAACTCCACTTACCTGCACTCTCCCCGTAATATTTGCGACAGTTTCTGCATTTGATGGACTGCATCCCAGCATAATAAAATAAATGGTTGCAGAGATCCTGGATGCACTGTTTGTAATCTTCTGTAACCCCCTAAATTCTGGAACGGTCCCAGCAGGCTGGAAAACTGCAAATGTAATGATTCTGCTCAAGAAAGGATAGAGACACAAAGTAGGAAGCTATAGGCCAGTTAGTCTAACATTTGGTACTGATTAAATTCTAGAATCTAACGTGAAAGGGATAGTCGCAGGCCATTTAGAAAATGCATTATGCAATCAAGCAGAGTCGGCATGGTTTTGTAATGGACTGTGAAGGTGCTGTGAGGCTTTGCTTTAGTTGAAGGGAACTCGCCATTGGCAACCTGGCCCCCGCAGTCCTTTGTAGTACATCTTTATATAATCCTCCAGACCAAGTTCCCTTAGCCAACATCATTCAGTAAGGACCAGCAGCAGGAGCCTTCAAACAACTTTATCTAGAGATATATCAATCAAGAAAACAAGTAACTCGACCAATCATTCTTGTGCAGTCATTTGGGGATTGTCCTGCAGGTATCTTCACCTGTCTAGTGCTACTTCAGTGGCTGCAATGTGGCAGTGGAACACTGCTGCCTTTCAATGAATGGATGTGCAGATAGGCTCAAAGGATACCTTGATCACCTCTGTGCCTTGAGGGCCCAGCTTTGGACTTCATCCACTCAGTGTGGATGATGGCAGTGTGGGCTGGCTGAGACCCAACAAGATGGACACTTTTGGAACAGCAATGATGGGAACATGGATGCTGTTATCCCAAGGCAGACCTGTCACTCCACAGACCACACCAATCCCAGGTCAGTGGTTGTAGTTGACTGCTGGCACATAGCTTACTGGATTGCTGTGAAAACCTGCATCATCCAACAGTAGGCCTACAGCCAGAAAACATTAATGATTGCAATTTTAATTTTTGTGCCTCATTTCTGTTTCACTTGTGATCTTTTACATTGTAAACATTGATTTAAATGTCTGGCTGATCGAGTACTGATTGTCAAAATTATGTAATTGGTAGTAACATTTTTTAACCACAGATTTGGGCCCTGATCCCAAACTGTCATATCCAGCTGTTATTTTGATTCAATGCTGTTCCCCCAGACATTTATTCCAAATTAGTTTTGTAATTTTTAAAAAATAAGTGTCCTTTCTGCGTTGACCCCAGCGAAACACGCAACTGGACAATGAATAGGGGTTGCCAATAAAATGAAGTTTGGTTGGTGGATAGAGTATATTTGAGAGACATCATTAAGGATGGGTTAACAACCTGAGTTTTCGGAAGAACGTAGATTTCGCCAACTCTTTGAGGCTTTGTTCAGATATTTTCTTTTAAAAAACTGTGATGGAAACTGGAAAGCAGAAGATTCAAAGACAGTCATCAATCTCTAAATGTGTGGGAATGTGGGAACAGACACCAGATAAAACAACACAAAAGAAAAAAAAGAGTTGCATCATAGGGAAGTTACGAGGCATGCTGACACATGATGGAGTAGATACATAGAAGGCAGGTGAAGTCAATATGGAGAAGTCTGAGTGTTGCACTTTGGTCAAAAGAACATGGAGACGAGGAATAAAACAAAAGGGTATTATTCTTAAAAGTGTGCAGGAGCAAAGGGACCTGGGTGTATTTATACCTAAGTCTTTAAAGGTGGCAGTGAGAGAGAGAGCTATTAACAAAGCAAGTCGTTTTCTGGACTGTACAAACTGGGCCATAGAGAACAAGAGCAGGGAGGGTTATGATGGAATTATGTAAGAACTGGTTATAAATCCATTTGACCATTCTGTACATTGGGTGCCACATTATAGAAAAGATATAAATGCATTGGGGAGGAGTTTTAAGAGAATTGTTCCAGGGATGAGACAGTTGAGTTATGAGGAAAGATTGGAGAAGGTAGGACTGTTTTCTTTGGACAGAGAAGACTGTGAGGAGGTTTGGCAGACGGTTTCAAATCATGAAGGATCTGGACAGAGTAGCTGGGGAGTAACTCTTCCCACTTGCAAATGGATTGAGAACCGGGGACACAGTTTAAAGTAGGGAATGTAGGTCAGCCTGCACACTAGTCATAAGTGAATGGGACTTGGTCTGGCTTAGAATATGAGCAGCAGAATTTAGGATGAAATCAGGTTTCTGGCTATTGAAGGATGAATGGCTGACCTGAACAGCATTGGACCAGCCTGGTTTTTGCAAAAGAAGTGAACGCGAGCTAAGGGAAAAAAACAACTTCACACAGCAAATAGGGCCTAGGATGCATTGCTTGGAAATGTGACGGAGGTGCGTTCAATTGCTTCTATTTATATAATGTACAAGGTTTGCAGAGAAATGGCAGAGATTGAAACTACATTAAAATGTTCAGAGAGCCAATGCAGACTCAATGGGCCAAATGGCCTCCTGCTGCACCATGATAATTCTGTGATTCTTGGAAGGCTGGAACGGAGCCAGAAATTTTGCTTAAAGACCTACAATTCCTGAATTCTTTGCTACAGGCAAGTGATTAGCAATCAGTCATTGAAGCCTACAGAGGGAGCTGGAGGTAAAGTTGATTTGGGGTAATTTTACTGTTTTGGGTTGAAGGTAGGCCTTTTCAAGTTTAACCTTTGTGCTGTAATAAACTTACATTTCTTCATTTGTTCTGACATGTACACAAAATGCTTTATTTCCCTTCAGTAAAGTTTATTTTTGTTTTAATGTTATGTTAGGACATATTATCATTTTTATTGTTTATAGTCATTTTATTGGCATATTCATCAAAATTGTTGTTTTGGCATTTTACAGATATTGTCACTTATTCCTGGGAGCGTGCAAACTGGTAGCTGGAGCATGGGAGGGTGCATAGGGGAGAGAGGTGCATGGGTAGGGCACGAGGAGTTTGTGGTGGAGGTGAGGACATGTGAGGGGTGAGCGGTGAGGGCTGGAGGTCCTGTCTGCTTGCTATTGCTGGCGAAAAAAAAGTCTCTGATCAGCAAGCTGGATCTTTCATATGTCTCTGCAACTGGCAGCCTCTTTCTGCCAATGAACATTTGCCCAAGTCAGCTGGCATAATTGCAGCCCACATATACCCACCACACAAAAAGTCCCATCCTTGCAGACTATTTTTCCTGCACTGTGCAGAACCAGTAATTTTGCCCATTCCTGTTCTCTACCCTCCAGATGAAAATCCAGGCCCTGTCTCTCACATTCAGCTTGCCATACTCAGTAGAAACCACATGATGGAGTACTGTTCTAAGAATTGCAGGATCATTACGATGATAAGCGCAAAAACAGCAACATTTTTCGTCTATGAAGCAAATGAAGAACAGTGAGAAACAAGGCTCCAATTAGAATGTTCTCTCCATTGAAGTAGCATATAAGGTCATGTTTACTTGACAAACTTGAAGCAGCACTGAGCTGATTGAACAAGAACTAACAAGCATTTCTCATTGAGACCGAGACAGTAGGAACTGCAGTGCTGGAGAATCTGAGGTAACAAGGTGTAGAGCTGGATGAACACAGGAGGCCAAGCAACATCAGAGGAGCAGGAAAGCTAACGTTTTGGGCCTAGACCCTTCCTCGGGAATGGGGAAGGAGATTCTGAAATAAATAGGGAGAGATGGGGAGGCAGATGGAAGATGGATAAAGGAGAAGATAGATGGAGAGGAGACAGACAGGTCAAAGAGGCAAGGTTGGAGCAAGTAATGGTGAATGTAGGTGGGGAGTTAGGGAGGGGATAGGTCAGGGAGCAGGATGAGTTTAGTGGGTAGGCGATGGAGGTGGAGCTTGAGCTGGGAGGAATGGTTAGGGAGGCAGGGATGAGCTGGGTTGGTTTTGAGATGTGGTCGGGGGAGGGGAGATTTTGAAGCTTGTGAAGTCCACATTGATACCATTGGGCTGCAGGGTTTCCAAGTGATACCCGTGGCCACCTGCTTTGTCTGTACAAAGCGGGAGGAACTGAAAGAGAAGTTGTTGAAGGTGAGGACAAGTTTGTCTAAGCGGATGAGGGCGTCAGGTGGAAGTGGACTGGTCAGGCCTGTGGGACAGGAAGAAGCGGAGGGCCTTTAAGCTATCTGCATGGGGCATGCAAGTGTATAGGGACTGGACGTACATGGTAAAGATGATGTGTTGGGGACCCGGGAATTGGAGGTTCTGGAGGAGGTGGAGGGCGTGGGTGCTGTCACAGATGTAGATAGGGAGTTCCTGGACCAAAGGGGGAGAAAATGGAGTCCAGATAGGTGGAGATGACTTCGTTGGGGCAGGAACAGATGGAGACAATGGGTCGACCAGGGCAGCTGGGTTTGTGGATTTTGGGAAGGAGATACAAGCCAGCGGTGCGGGGTTTGGGAATGAAGAGGTTGGAGGCTGTGGATGGGAGGTCACCTGAAGTGATGAGGTTGTGGATGCTTTGGGAGAAGATGGTTTGGTGCTCGGGGTGGGGTCATGTTCAAGGCGGCGATATGAGGAGGTGTCAGAGAGCTGGCGTCTGGCCTCGGCGATGGAGAGGTCAGTGCGCCATACTGGGACTACACTTCCCTTGTCCCCGGGTTTTATGGTGAGGTTGGGGTTGGATTGGAGGGAACGGAGGGCTGCACATTCTGTGGGGGAGAGGTTGGAGTGGGCAGGATGAATGGAGATATTGGGCCCAAGCTATGCCTGCCTCTTAGTAGGATGCGTGGAACAATCCATCTTCCAAAGCTACACTGGCCCTATCCCCCACCTCTTCCTCCGTTACATCGATGATTGAGTCGGCGCTGCCTCATGTTCCCACAGGGAGCTCGAACAGTTCATCCACTTCACCAACACCTTCCACCCCAACCTTAAGTTCACCTGGACCATCTCCAATACCTCTCTCTCTTTCCTGGACCCCTCTGTCTCCATCTTTGGCATCCACCGAGAAACTGATATCCACTTCAAGCCCACCAATTCCCACAGCTGCCTAGAATACACCTCCTCCCACCCACCTTCCTGCAAAAATACCATGTTCTATTCCCAATTTCTTTGCCTCCACCGCATCTGCTCCCGAGATGAGGCATTCCAATCCCAGATGTCCTTGTTTTTCAAGGACCGCAACTTCCCCTCCACAGTGGTCAAAAATGCCCTTGACCGTGTCTCTCGCATTTCCCGCAATTCATCCCTCACACCCCATACTTGCAATAACAAACAAAACAGATTCGCATCCCAAAGCCAGTCCAGCTCGTCCCCGCCTCCCTAACCATTCCTCCCACTTCAAGCCCCACCCCCATCTCCTACCCACTAACCTCATCCGGCCTCCTTAACCTGTCCGTCCTCCCTGGACCGACCTATCCCCTCCCTAACTCCCCACCTACATTCACCTTTACTTGCTCCAACCACACCTCTTTGACCTGTCTGTCTCCTCTCATTCTATCTTCTCCTTTATCCATCTTCTATCCACCTCCTCCTCTCTCCCTACTTATTTCAGAGTCTCCTTCCCCTCCCCCATTTCTGAAGAAGGGTCCCGACCCAAAACGTCAGCTTTCCTGCTCCTCTGATGCTGCTTGGCTGCTGCGTTCATCCAGCTCTACACCTTGTTATCTAAGCGTTTCTCATTGAACTTTCACCATTGGAAAACATCCCCATTCCACTTTCACTGTAGTTCAATAAGCAAGAACTTACAGCAAGCCAAAAGTGAAGGTTTCAGGACAGATGACAAAAGCTTACTCGGAGTTAGATTTTAAGGAGTATCTTATGGTTGGTGGAGCAACTTAAGGGGGGAACTTCAAAGTTGAGGCACATTCATCAAATGTGTGGTAGACAAAGTAAAGAGAACTGTTGAAGAGTGCAGAACTCCTGGAGGATTCTATGAGGTTTGAGACAAGACCCTGGAGTGAGTTTAATGCAAGGATGAGACTTTTCAAAATGTAGGGAATGTGGGTTAGCCTGCACAGGAGCCATAAGTGAACAAGACTTGGCATGCGTTAGAATACGAGCAGCAACATTTAGGACGAAATGAAGTTTACAGTGGTTGGAGTGTGGATGGTTGACCAGAACAGCATTGGACCAGCCTGGTTGGAAATATCAAAACAGTGGGCAAGACCTTTAACAACAGACGGGTAGTTGTGCAGGGTAGGCATAGATTGCTGGAAATAATCAGCAAATCAGGCTGCTTCTACCATTGTGATGGGGTTGATTTGGGTTGATAGATATGCATAGTGTCAAATAAAATGCCAAAGATGTGAAATGATTGTCTCAACCTGAGGCAGTGATCAGGGAGGTGACAGAGTTGGTGGCAAGGGAATGGGATTTGTGATGGAGATCAATCACAGAGGCTTCAGTTTTCCCAATGTTTAATTGGAGGTATTCCAGCTAATACAGCAGCAGAAGTCAAGCAAAAACTCTAACTGGACAGGGACAGCAGAGTGGCCAAGAGAGGGGAGGCAGAACTGAGTATTATTGGGTTACATGTGACACCTACATGTCTCCAGATATTGCCAAAGTGCAATGTGGTAATGACAAATTAGGTGGGGGTCAAGGAAACATCCTGGGCTGGATATCCAAGTTTGTCTATGGTTGGTTAGGTAAGACTGGAATCAGCCTAAGGCAGTTCCTGCAGCTGAACAATAAAGAGAGGTGTCAAAAGTGTGGAGCTGGATGAACACAGCAGGCCAAGCAGCATCTCAGGAGCACAAACGCTGACGTGGAATGCCTCATCCTGGTAGCAGATGCGGTGGAGGCAGAGGAATTGGGAATAGGGGATGGAATTTTTGCAGGAGGGTGGGTGGGAGGAGGTGTATTCTAGGTAGCTGTGGGAGTCAGTGGGCTTGAAATGGACATCAGTTTCTAGCTGGTTACCTGAGATGGAGACAAGGACTGCAAAATTTTCCCTGCAGTGGTCGAGAATGCCCTTGACCGCGTCTCCCGCATTTCCCCCAACACATCTCTCACACCCCGCCCCCACCACAACTGCCCCCAGACGATCCCCCTTGTTCTCACATACCACCCCACCAACCTCTGGATACAACGTCTCATCCTCCGACACGTCCGCTATCTGCAATCCGACCCCACCACCCAAGGTATTTTTCCATCCCCACCCTTGTCTGCCTTCCGGAGAGACCACTCTCTCTGCGACTCCCTTGTCTGCTCCACACTCCCCTCCAACCCCACCACACCCGGCGCCTTCCCCTGCAACCGCAGGAAATGCTACACTTGCCCCCACACTTCCTCCCTCACCCCTATCCCAGGCCCCAAGATGACCTTCCATATCAAGCAGATGTTCATCTGCACATCTGCCAATGTGGTATATTGTATCCATTGCACCCGGTGTGGCTTCCTCTACATTGGGGTAACCAAGCGGAGGCTTGGGGACCACTTTGCAGAACACCTACACTGGGTTCACAATAAACAACTGCACCTCCCAGTCACAAACCATTTCAACTCCCCCTCCCATTCCTCATACAACATGTCAATCATGGGCCTCCTGCAGTGCCACAATGATGCCACCCGAAGGTTGCAGGAACAGCAACTCATATTACGCTTGGGAACCCTGCAGCCCAATGGTATCAATGTGGACTTCACAAGCTTCAAAATCCCCCCTTCCCCAACTGCATCCCAAAACCAGCCCAGTTCTTCCTCTCACCCACTGCATCACAAAATCAGCCCAGCTCGTCCCCTCCCCCCACTGCATCCCAAAACCAGCCCAGCCTGTCTCTGCTTCCCTAACCTGTTCTTCCTCTCACCCATCCCTTCCTCCCACCTCAGCTGCACCTCCATTTCCTATCTACTAACCTCATCCCACCTCCTTGACCTGTCCATCTTCCCTGGACTGACCTATCCCCTCCCTACCTCCTCACCTATACTCTCCTCTCTACCCATCTTGTTTTCTCTCCATCTTCAGTCCGCCTCCCGCTCTCTCCCTATTTATTCCAGTTCCCTCTCACCATCCCCCTCTCTGATGAAGGGTCTAGGCCCGAAACATCAGCTTTTGTGCCCCTGAAATGCTGCTTGGCCTGTTGTGTTCATCCAGCTTCACACTTTGTTATCTTGGATTCTCCAGCATCTGCAGTTCCCATTATCAATAAAGAGAGGCGTTCAAGGGAGATGATATAGTTAACCATGTGAGGACAATCAGGAATATTTCATCATGGTCACAGTCATGGAGTATTTTTTTCACAAAAGCACGTCATTGCCTATCAGTACCATTACTACTGCCAGGTGGCTGTGTTTTTAAGCAATATCTAAACAAGACTGAGGTTTGCAAATATGCCATGCTTACAACAGACAAAATGTAGCTTTATGAAGTTCAGAATTAGGGTAGGTCGTTGGACAAATTTTGTCTCCATTTTGCTGGTTTACCTTAAGTTGAGATTTTCTATACTGCAGGGTTCACTGCATTTTTTGTTTGCAGGTCAGTCTGACATGGATGTGAGGGTTTATTTTTGAAATAATGTCAGGAAGGTGTTGGAGATTTCCTTTTATCATATATACAACTCATGTTCTATTCTGCACTCTATCAAAAATTTGGTAATATTAACCTGAACTAGTGCCAATTAATTATGAGCGAAAAAAAGTACTTGCTTGTGACATTGAGTCTCCTAATAAAAGTGGTACTGAAGGTACTTCCATTTTTGGAAGACAGCAGCAACTGAGTCAGTTTAAAAAAACAGGGCAATGATAAAAGAAAAATGAGAACAACAACCTAAATTTACAACATTTCCATTTATGTCCTCCTCCCACTCATTTAGTGCAATCAGATTTCAGTAAGGTACAGAGCCCAGTTTTAAAAACATCCGTACTGCAACAATTTTCAGCAGCAGATTATCAGCCCATTGCTTATCCATTAAATCATCCACAAGATTACATTGAAGTACTGTTAAATTTTAGTAGTTCTGAATCCTTGTCTGATCCCTTTGAACTCCAGTACTATTTCTTTTGTTCCATAATTTATTTTTCTTTCACCTACCTGTTGTTTGTTTCTGTAAGCATCCAGCAGTGAAGTCTGGGAAAAGGGATCCTCCGTCTGTGAGGTAATTTAAAAAAAATGTTTTGCAGCCTAGAGCCTTTGCCATCTTCCATCAGTTGAAACCAACTATCCATTATTTAAAATGGAAGGTTATCTTCTTGGAACCCCATCACCCCTGTGCCTTCGAACACAATGTCTTCCTGCAGCCCTCTGGTTTAGGGATGCCTTCCTGCAGCTTTTTGTCCAGGCTGTTGAGGTGCTCTTTCTCAGGGATAGGCTTTGGAGACCCTCTCATGAGCGAGGTTAACCTGGACAGAGATTGCAGCGAACAGTCATGGGATCCAGCCAAGATCCAGGGGCCAGTTCTGCTAACAGATGAATGACCTCCTCTGATCAGCTGGGGTAAAAGCGACAATGTGTGGTTTCATGAAGGTATCAAACGAGAGGATTTTGCAAATTGCGAAAGAGAGAGGCTGGGCTTGGAAATGTATGGTCATTCTTGGTACAACACGACCCTAGACGTTAGTCTATGTGATAGTTGTGTATCATGAAGCAGTGGATTACCACTTGGAATTTGGACAAGTTTTAGTCATGGATTTGCTTAGGAGCCAGGGAGTTAGTTGTCTTCATTAATCTCCAATTTCTAATGCAACATAAGAAGACCTTCATTGTCAGGGAGAGGGTCAAGATCAGGGTATCAGCAGGGGTAAGAAGCCTTGGAGACAGCGAGGGAACAGGAAGGCCTATCCTTTCTCAGCAGTGAGACTTTATTAGAGAGCGAGCAGAGTGCAAATATTTCCAAGTTGGTGTTAAGATGTCAGCATGAAACTGTAGTTTCTGAGAGATTAAACTGCTCCTTACAGCCAATCTGGTTGTTCACCACTGCGTGCTGTTACCATAACCAAAATGGGCAGTGGAAATCAATGACCTCACCTCAGGTGAAGATTGAGAACATCAGAACATGCATGTTATCTCTCTGTCCCTCACCCTGCAGCACAGGTACATTCACATAGCTTTGGTTGGGAGGTGGGGAAGGTGGCTTGTCTGTTACATTAGTGAACTACTTGCTGTCAAGGTATGTCCCAATGGCTGTGTCAACTGATAGCGCTGATTTTGAGGGGTAGGAATGGGGGTGCGGGTTATGTGGAACCCAGGCTAATAATAAGCCCACTGTAGATATAGAGGAAGTCTGAGGAGTTTATAACAGAAGAACCTGCTCCCACCTGGTCCAGCAAATGAATACAATTCTCTCCATTGAGCTGTTGGTGACTGCCCTGGAGCGCCAGGGGTCTAACATATGGCATGAAGATTTGTATTCTGTTACTCTGGTCATAGGGTCAGTCCAAGCATGAGGGGGTATCAGGCATCTGGACCTCCCTAGTGATGGAGGTTGGCAGAAGTGGATGCACAAGCAGAGGAATGTTTACAGAGAAAAAACTGTTGAGCCTATAGGTGTATTACCCTGATATCAGTGAGGAAAAAAAAGGAGACTGGCTCAGGCAGTCCTACATTTCTCTTTCCATGACTCTGGCATCTTGGAGATAAGCCATGATATCCCAATCATTCTCTTCCTCATATTCCTCCCTGTGATCATTATCTGAGGTGGTTAGTAGCTCCTCAATGTTCTTGAAGGGTAATTTGTTCCCTCCTTTTAAATACCACAATGTTCCATGCACAGCAAGCTACAACAATCCTGGAAATCCTCTATGCTGTATATCACTACTCTGCTGGGCAGCTCAAGATAGTGGAAGCGCATTTCGTAGTCTGAGTCATGAACCCAAGGCAACCAGGATTTTGGCCTATCTAATGCAGTTCCCTTGGTCTTAAGGGCCCCATTAAATTCTACTCACTATTGCTGGAAATCCTCTACGCTGTATATCACTACTCTGCTGGGCAGCTCAAGATAGTGGAAGCGCATTTCGTAGTCTGAGTCATGAACCCAAGGCAACCAGGATTTTGGCCTATCTAATGCAGTTCCCTTGGTCTTAAGGGCCCCATTAAATTCTACTCACTATTGCAGTTGATGCTGAACCACTGTTGCATACAGACTCATATCTTTTTTGCTTTTGTATTATATGTTGATACTTAAACCACCAAGTTCCATTGTGCCTTTTTAATCACAGTCGCAAATTGCCCTGCCTCTGTCAACAAACTGTGCACCTAAGCGCGATCTGTCCCTGCAGCCACTTTAAAATTATACTCTTTATCTTATATTAACCCCTTTGGTCTCAGTAAAATGTGTCATTTGTACTTCTCTGCATTAAATCTTATTTGCCGTCTGTTCATCCATTCCATAGCCTATTCATATCCTATGGAAGTCTATCATTAAGCTCCTCACACTGCACAATGTCTTCAATTTTCATTTCCAGGGAAAGCTTTGATAGCAGTGTTTGGACATGCTTAGTGATGTGTCTAAACAAAACATTTGGATGACTTACTTCAGCTTCACAGATAGGTATTTAAAAATCATTTATGGAATACCTACTATTCCTTCTTGTGTGCACCAATATACATTTAGCTGCATTAAATTGCACATCCTGTGTAAGGGTGTCAAAACACCTCCTTACCTTCGTCACCCTGTAAAACAGTTGACCAAACAATGCCTTTTCATTACTTCACAATCGCTGTCCATTGGATGGGACTGCTGTTACCTGGCTGCTCATTTTGCTCCCAGGTGCTTAACTCCGGCATTCTCAAGGCACGGATTTATCCATGGCCCTTTCGGTTCTCAATTAGATGGTGCCTCTCATTTGCATCCTAAAATGCAAACCTAATTTCCATATTTGTATTAATGACACCTAGTTCTGCCTTGTATTTTCTTCTGCTTTAGTCGCATCAGCCTCACAAACTAATACCTGTATTCTACTGCTGTTCATATGGGCAGTGTTAGTCAAAAGGGGATAGATTTTAACTCCATCTCTCTTTTGACTCTTCCGCTCTTGCTAAACGATCAGACTGTTTATCTGACACCAGCATTGCGAAAGCAAAAATTTCCTTCAATTATGTATTAGAAAAGTTGAAGGCATTGTTTTGAAATACGGTGACAAATCTCTAGCCACTGACTTCATCTCATTAGCTGCAGAGTGTCTGAGATTACATCAAACTGTTTGAAATTTTCATAATTCATCCTTGATTTTGATACTCTCATTCTTTATAAATCTTTCCATTGCCTCAGCACTTGTTATCTCTGTACTCTTCACAACTCAGATATTTGCTCTTGTCTAATTCTGGCCTCTTGAGAATCTCTAATTACAGTCATTCCACCATTAGTTTCCTTGACTCTCTGGAACGTCTTCCCTATGCTTCTTTCAACCATTAAGATAATCCATAGAATACATCCTTCTGACCAAGTTTTAGGTCATCTTAACTAACATTTCAAAATGTACCCTCGAGGTGTTTTTTAAAAAATCAATAACGCTCCAGTGAAATGCCCTGGTCACTTTGCTATTTTTGATGCTACTTAAATACAATTTGTTGCAGGCTATTCAGCATTCCTGGAATCCCTGCTCCCACTCATCCCATTGCTTTCATACTGGACCCTTATGAAATTCTAGATAACTAACGAAGGATAGTCAATAACATATTGGGCTGAATTTTATCACTTTTTGGTAGTGTCATTTTTTGTCAAGTTTCTCTCTGCTAGCCCGCCCGTAAGCTTTCACGTCCTATTGAATTCACTTCATTAACTACCTACCCATTCCTCTGATGCCCCTCTTATCTGATTAGACTACTTAGCAGAGCCACAATAATCAATCATCACTGCTAGAATAGGCCATCATTCTTGGCACCTATACCACCCTTGAATTCTGACAATGCAATGCATACTGTCAAGTGTTAATGGGCTAGTGTTGTCCTTCAGTTTCAATGGTTTTTGGTTGCTGTGCCACTCTAATGCTACAACTTATACTTCCTTACAGATACACTTACACACTGCCACATATATGGCTGTTCTGAACGCCAGGCACACAACAGTTTATGGGGGGTAGCCATTGCATCCCAGTAACCTGTCTTAAAAGACAGAGGACAACGTAGCCACAAGAGCTCTGAAGTATGCAAGAGTCATGGCAGTTCCCGGATACTAGGCACAAACTTCTAAGAATTGGTACTAGTGACCATAAGATGCAGGAACAGATATAGGCCATTCAGCCCAATGAGTCTGCTCAATGAGATAATGGTTGATCTGATAATCCCCTATCCCTTCTATTCCCTACCCTCCTCGTGCCCTCTGTATTCTAGGCTGCCTTTGAGAAACACCAGTGTTGTGTCCCTCCATTTCCCTAACAGCCCAAAAATGCTTCCAATAGATATGTTGGTGGAATTGAGGGTGACAATAAGCAAAACCCCTGTTCATAAGCCTCTTGTTGCTTGTTAGTTAGAATCTTGACCAAATCTTTGGAAATCTTTTGGAAAATGTGACTTGTTGCTCCTGCCATTGAGAGTGATATTACTGGACTTTGTTATTCCCCAGAGCTCTCTCCATAGACCACAATGTTAAGGGTCTGATTAGAATCCAATTCAAACTAATTCTCAGACTATAGCTATTCCACATTAATCTACACCCTTGTAGCAGATACTTTTGTTCCAGATTGGGGTGCTCTGTATTTAGTAGCCTTACTTATATTAAAATTCTTAATAATGCCATGTTGTTAGGAAAGCTAAACATTGCTAGGCCTCTAGTTCTAGAAAATATGGAGGATTAGATGAAAGGGGACATTTGGCCATATCTTCAAATGATTCAATAAATTCAGGGGCTACCTGAAACTGGAAGCCAGCTTAACTCCAATTTTCATAAATGGTGACAAATTCCAGAGCCAGGAACCTACACTTCTTTAAAAACAAAACCCTCTTCAGAAGATGCTAGAAGTAATTGTCAAAGAGAAAATCTCTACAATTGTCATTGCTACGAAAGAGGATATTAGAAACTCTCAGTTTGGTTTCTGGAAAACCACATTATGCCTGTCTAATTTATAGACTACTTTGAGTACATCATTTCAATCACAGATAGCAAGAAAATCTTCAATAGATATCCTCACAGTAGGTTACTTGACAAATTCTGGAATACATATTCCACATTGTCTGCATTGGTGTATCTGACAAGTTTTAGTGAAAGTTTTGTTTAGCCTAGAGCCATGTCAAAGGATTGATCTCGGGTCCCATACTCATTATTAATTACCTTAACCATATTCCCAAGTGTTGTTAAATTTGAGGTTACCATCAAAATCCTTTCAAGGGCTAGTACAGTAAGAGTGTAATCAAATCCAAAGAACAACATGATAAAAAGGCTATATTAAGGATTTATAATCTTTCTGTTCACTCGAGGCTATCCACCCATGTAATAAAAATTAGACTCCATGAAACATTCCACAAGTGTTACTCCCATTCATTGTGTTTGTCTCCCTCATTCTTGCATGGGATGAGACTGTTACTGGCAAGGCTGGTATTGGTGGCCCTACAATGGATTACACCACTTCAGAAGGAAATTAAGTGTCAACGGCATTGCTGTGGGTCTGGATTCACATGTAGACCAGACAAGGTAAAGACAGCAGATTTTCTTGCTATCTGTGACCAAAATGATGTACTCAAGGTAGTCTATAAATAAGACAGGCATAATGTGGTTTTCCAGAAACCAAACTGAGTTTCTAATATCTCTGTGATGTTTCCCACCGCTGGACCCATCTCCGATGGTGGTGGAAGGGCATCACGGCAACACTTTGCCATTTCCAGCACTGGACCCAGCCAACAATGAAGTTGCTGATCCTCAGCTGCCACCTTTTGCCACTGGGCCTACCTTGTCCACGTAACCTCTGCCAATGTAGTGGTTGCTGCAGCAAGGTCATGTGCTTGCTCCAGAAAAATGAGTTGGGGCTTGCTTGAGGTCCACACCGGGCCGTCTCTTCTCCATGCCTTTGCCTGCTCATCGTCTGTGGTGGTCGCGCTTGACATTAACACCCTGGGTCTGGCCAGAGAGCACCTGAGTTCTGTGCACTGCAGTCTCACCACCACCAATGCCATTCAGGCGTGACAAGGTTTAAAAAAAGTTTTTAAAAATTTAAAAGAAAGACAAAGTAGTATCAGCCAACAAGCTCTGGCACAGGAGCCCTACTCTGCCTCCACTTTTTTTTAAACCAGAACTAGGATTATCAATTCAGCCATGATCACATTGAAGGCAGAGCAGGCTTGATGGCCTACTTCTGCTCTTATAATTAATCCCCATTCACTACTGTCCCCCTTTTCCTGGCCAAATGTTGTCTCAAAGAACAACTTCTTCTTTGATTCCAATCACTTAAAATAGAAAGAATTGCTCTGGGAATCTACACTGAGTTTAGCCGCACCTTGTGTCTTTGTAGGATAAGTAGAACATTCATTTTCTCAGTCCCTTTCAGGCTGCCTTCCTCCCCTCATTCACATGATATTGCTGACTGCACCATTCCCTATTATTGCACTGAATTGCACTATGTAAGCCCATTTCAATATTTCAAATTCCAAATACGTTTCCCAACCTCCCCTTGGCTTCTCATCATCCGTTTCCATTTCAGAAGAACTGATTAATTACACTATAAACCCACAGATTACCATGTTAACCTTCACTGTAACTTCTCTCAACCCTATAGGTTAGCAGTTCCATTTTGCCACTTTTAGTCTCTGTCACTTGTCCCAATGATGCTAATTTCTAGATCAATGCTCCTGATGTGCTGCCTTCTTTTCTCAAGCAAGGACCAGTTGCTCTCCCACCTTTATAACAAAGTGTGAAGCTGGATGAACACAGCAGGCCAAGCAGCATCTCAGGAACACAAAAGCTGACATTCGGTTCTAGACCCTTCATCAGAAAAGGGGGTTGGGGGGGGATTCTGAAATAAATAGGGAGAAAGGGGGAGGCGGACTGAAGATGGAGAGAGGAGAAGATAGGTGGAGAGGAGAGAATGGGTGGGGAGTGGTCAGTCCAGGGAGGATGGACAGGTCAAGGGGGCGGGATGAGGGTAGTAGATAGGAAATGGAGGTGCGGCTTGAGGTGGGAGGAGGGGATAGGTGAGAGGAAGAACAGGTTAGGGAGGCGGGGACGAGCTGGGCTGGTTTTGGGATGCAGTGGGGGGAGGGGAGATTTTGAAGCTGGTGAAATGAACATTGATACCATTGGGCTACAGGATTCCCAAGCAGAATATCAGTTGCTGTTCCTGAAACCTATGGGCGGCATCATTATGGCACTGCAGGAGGCCCAGGATGGACATGTCGTCTAAGGAATGGGAGGGGGAGTTGAAATGGTTTGTGACTGGGAGGTGCAGTTGTTCATTGCGAACCTAGCGTAGGTGTTCTGCAAACGGTCCCCAAGCCTCCGCATGGTTTCTCCAATGTAGAGGATGCCACACCGTGTACAGTGGATGCAGTATATCACATTGGCAGATGTGCAGGTGAACATCTGCTTAATGTGGAAAGTCATCTTGGAGCCTGGGATGGGGGTGAGGGGGGAGGTGTGGGGGCAGGTGTAGCACTTGCTGCGGTTGCAGGGGAAGGTGCCGGGTGTGGTGGGGTTGGAGGGGAGTGTGGAGCAGACAGGGTAGTCGTGGAAAGAGTAGTCTCTCCGGAAGGCAGACAAGGGTGGGGTTGGAAAAATGTCTTTGGTGGTGGGGCCAGATTGTAGATGGCGGCAGTGTCGGAGGATGATGCGTTGTATCCGGAGGTTGGTGGGTGGTATGTGAGGACTAGGGGGATTCTCTTGGGGCAGTTGTGGCAGGGGCAGAGTGTGAGGGATGAGGTATGGGAAATGCGGGAGACACGGTCGAGGGCGTTCTCGACCACTGCAGCGGGCATGTTGCGGTCCTTGAAGAACAAGGACATCTGGGATGTGCGGGAGTGGAATGCCTCCACCACATCTGCTCCCAGGATGACGCGAAGGAATTGGGAACAGGGGATGGAATTTTTGCACGAAGGTGGGTGGGAGGAGAGGTATTCCAAGTAGCTGTGGGAGTCGGTGGGCTTGAAATGGACATCGGTTTCTAGGTAGTTACCTGAGATGGAGACAGAGGGGTCCAGGAAGGTAAGGGATGTGATGGAGATGGTCCAGGTGAACTTGAGGTTGGGGTGGAAGGTGTTGGTGAAGTGGATGAACTGTTCAAGCTCCTCTTGGGAGCATGAGGCGGTGCTGATACAGTCATCAATGTAACGGAGGAAGAGGTGGGGTTTGGGGCCAGTGTCGGTGCGGAAAAGGGACTGTTCCACATAACCTACAAAGAGGCAGGCATAGCTTGGGCCCATGCGGGTACCCCCATCCTCAACAGCTTCTCTTTTGATTCCTCCCACTTCCTACAGACAAAGAGGGTGGCCATGGGTACCCACCTTTGTTGACATGACCCACCATCTCATCTATTCCATATCCGACAATTCTGGCCTCACCCCTTCCCTCCAAGAGGGATCTCCTTGACTTCAATCTTTCATCCTACCAGCTACCACAATCAACATCTCATCCTCCATAGTTCTAGCCAGTTCCTGCATGATGCTATGAAGCACATCATCCCTTCTTCTTCCATCTGAAACGACCGTTCTCCTCAAGACAACTTGTCACATTTCAATTGCACACTCCATCCCATGCAAATGCGTAAAATCTGCACTTCACTGTTACTTCTGTTTTCCACTGTCCAAGGTTCCAAAATACTAATTCCTGGCAAAACAACAAGTCAGATATGCTTCTTTCAATTTAATATAATGTACTCACTGCTCACGATGTGGTCTTCTCTACACTGGGAAATGCAGATTTAGTATCTACTTACTAGAACATCTCCATCCAGTCAGTGAGCACAGCATCTAACGTCTGGCCACCTCATTGTTTTCTGTTCGTTCCATTCCCATTCTGACCTTGGCCTCCTAACTGTTCTGAAAATAAGTTTAAAAAACAGCATCTCATTTTCCTTGATGCAGCATTTCCTTAAGACGGCAATTAATTACCGTTTTGTGCATGCCTTGAGTAAGGTGTGGACCCATGACATTCATACCTCAACTCTGGAGAGTTATTGCAGAGCCCAGGTTGGTGTTCTGGGTGCTGCTTCTGAGTCAAGACTGATATTAACATTCACGTTAATACCTGACATAAACAAAGCCATAATCTTTATCACACAGCAAACTATGCTTTATCATTTATCACTGATAAAAAAAAGCAAAGCTTAAAATGCAGTAAGCTACATAAAACATATAGAACTCGGAGTTTCTGTTTCAGACATGTAAGGTGGTTCTAAGATACAGAATCACCGATTCCCTAATGTGGAAAGAGGCCATTCAGTCCATCATGTCTGCATTGACCCTCCAACAGCATTCCAACCAGAACTCACTTCACATTTACCACGGCTAATCCATCTATCCTACACATCCCTGGATACCTTGGAGCAATTTAGCATTCCACATAACTTTCACATCTTTAGACTCTGGGAAGAAACCGCAGCACCCACCAGAATCCCATGCAAACGCTGCACAGTCACCCGAAGCTGGAACTGAACCGAGGTCCCTGGTACTGATAGGCAGCAGCGCCAACCAGCCACTGAGCACCATGCTGCCCTCATCTCTGATGTATTGTTCAAACATTTTGATTTTTGAGACCAAAGGAATACACACCATAGAGAACAGGCAGTCAGGAGAAATAATCACAAATTTATTTTGTTTTAATGTATCAATTATTTACCGTTATGGCAAGAACTCTGTACAGTGTCCCATGATAAACAGCAGCTTTGCAGAATGAAAGAACTTAAGTATCATTTCAATTGTGGTGGAAAAATCCAATCACCGTTCCTCAAATCTGGGTGTGGAAGACAGACTTGGTCTTTAATACTACTTTAACACCACATGTGGTATTAAAATTTGAAAATAACATATATAGATTTCAGTACACTTATGTTACTACAGCCAGTCACCATAAAACAAAATGAAAAAAACTCCCTATTTTTCATAGATCTTATTGGCATATTAATATGGCCCATAAATATACATGCTTATTTAAACACGATTTCTGAATTCATGTAATGGGTAGACTTTATTGCCATCTATTTAACTAGTTATAGCAGCTAACCATATTATTTTGTGGATAACTAACAAACACAGATTATAAATAAATTAATTCTGCTGAGATTTGACCACTGAATGAGAAATCTGATGGTTGCGTACAATCACTGAAAACATTAATTAAGATCACATGCACTATTCAGCACTGCAGTATAACCGTCTAAGTATACAACAGCGAAGAAACAAGCATTTTAAAAGAGGGAATATTCCCTCTAAAGGAAAAAGGACATAACTGGTAACTTGGTTTTTTTTAACAAGAACACCTTCACAAATATACTGAAGCAGAAGCGAAAATCATCCTGTTCACAAAGTATTAACAAACCATTTATCACAGATGACATTAAAAACATCAATCCCCATGTTCACAGGAGAAAAATAAAAAGTCATAAATGATCTGAGTTTGTTTGATCAGCTGCCTAGGCAAGGAAGTTCTTAAATAAATGTTGCATGTACATCACAGATCCACTATATTTGGTGTTTAAGTTCCAAGATCTTGTGTTTCTTTGTTAAATTGATACTATAGATAACTACAAACAAGCAGATTAACATAGTCCACAAAACTCTAAACTATTTCCACCAAAGCAATAAGCATTTGACTGAAATCACAATTTGCACATCACCATAATTAAAGCAAGCTTGATTTTTCTGAAACATATTGCACCCAAACTGAGTAAAAATGAATTATCAACTTAAAAATAACTCTAGATGATGACAAATAAGAAATACAACAAATAAAAGACTAGCAGTAGCACTAGCACATCAAAATTTGCTATTTGTTTAAAAGATAGTTTCCCATATGTTTCACCTGAAAAAAAACAAATGAAGAAAGGCTGTTCAGCTACTGTAATAGGTGTTGCTTGCTAGGCTGATACAGCCAGCCCTGACTAGATAATTCCAGCTTGTAAAACAAGTTTTGGAACTGCATGTAACAGTGCCCTGCCACTTTAAGGACATCCCCTTCTTTATATATTACAAAACTATTTCTATACTCAAAATGAATATGGGCCACTTACAATGTATTCTTGTACAGATTGAGGGGGTACAGTAGCTTTTAAAATTTTTGAAATCCAGAAAAAATACATTTTTATTTAAACTTTTATAATTATAACAAGTTAAGAAACCTGGCGCAAATAACGGCTTAAAAAGTACTTTCAACAGTTTTCCTTCCTTTGGTTTCGTTCTTCTTGCAACATTTCTTCCCATGAAGTGTAAACAAAAATTTATGGATGGTATAAACAGCAAAGGACATGTCACAAGTGCACTGTCAGAGCTTCATGCATTCAGAAACATGCGTTAAAATAGACTGCAAGTGCCTAAAATGTGATCTTGATCTTCCAATCCATAATGAGTGCTGACAATTCAGCAGTGGCACCAGTTCTTTTAGCTAAAATGAAGAATAGATATGAAATTCAATTTTCAACTATCACCGAGACAGCCAGGAGTTGAGCTACAAGACTATTCAAATCCTAAACTTCAAAAACTTGCTTGAGCTTGTGTAATCACAAAGCATACAGTTCCAGATTTTTCTTTCCCTCTAAAAGTACATTTAAAAAATATACAAATGGAATTAACTCCCATTGTTTCCTTGTGTTCACTCATTGTGAAAACTTTTTAAAAGCCTATTAAAGTTTAGATTTGGCACAGCAGTTCTCTTCCTTTCATTATGAATCACTTAGCTTTCCCTTCATCACAGTATGATTAAACGTAAAGCTTCCATACTGTTTTTTTTGGCATCTTTTAAACAGAAAAGTATTTTGGTGGACTTATCATGGAGTTAAGTAAGTAAATAGCATTGCAAACTATAAGACAAACTTGTAATTTAAATGAGTCCTTCAAGTCTCCTGAAAGGTATTTCACTGTTAACTAATTATTTTTGATATAAAGTTACTACTGCTACAATCGGCAAACAGTCACTACGTGCACAGCAGGGTCTCCAACAGCAATAAGACTGAAGATGAACACAAGTTGCTGGAAAAAATCAGTAGGTTTGGCAGCATCTGTTGGATGGCCGTAGGGTTAACATTTCAATTCCAGTTCTGATGAGGAGTCACCAGACTCAAAACTCAGAGTTAATATTTTGAGTCTGGTGACTCTTCATCAGAATTGGACTCAAAACCTTAAACCTACATCTCCCCCACTGCCCCCACCAACCTTCACAGATACTGCCAGACGCACTGAGTTTCTTCAGTAAGTTCTGTTTTTGTTTCAGGCCTCTGGCATCCGCAGTTCTTTGTTAAATAGAATTGAAGATATTGGTAGATGGATAAACCTCAACCATGTCACCATAGTGGAACTACTCAGCAGTTCTTCAAATAGCGTCATTGAATGACCTTGATGTGTATAAAAGGCAGAGAGAGATTAGGCACAATTGTCTTTCATTTCAACTTCAAGTCAGAGAGTGCAGCACTTCCTGAAGTGTCTGCATATAATTATGCCAAATCCTGTGACGTCAAACGCTCCAAGTGATAGAAATGACAGGAATAGAATCTTAAACCAAGTTGATTGAATGGGAAATTGTATCAATATTATTTTTACACCTACAGGAAAAGTCTGTAATAAAGCCAAAATCAGGAAAAGCTCGAAAATGATTCAATGCTGAGGCCTATGTCAAAGACTAAGTGAACAGAGCAGAAATTCTATTTAGAAGTTAAAACTTCAGTACTGTGTACAACTGTCAGTGAAATTAAAACAGACTGAAGATATCATGTGGTGACTATTAATGGATTATCTTTTGACTGCTAAATGAGTCAGTGACGTGTCACAACCGGTTGCCCTCCCCATGCCCTGGACTCTCTTCACCCTTTTGCCGCATGAATTAGCCCTAAGTTTGTAAACTGTGAAGAATTATATTTCATTGAAGTTCCTATAAAGATTCTTAATGAGAGAATTTTTTTAAAACCCAAAGTGGTGCTATGCTTCTGTTTATCTTCATCATAATGGACAGAGCATAACTTAATAAAATTTTGAGCCATGCCATCAATGTTAGATTTGATTTCCTAAAATGAAAATTAATTTTCTGGTTTGTCCATTAGATTTTTTAAAAAAATCCACTTGCATTCCAAAATTGCAATAGGAACGTTAAAAAATGAGAGACGCTTTTCTGTAAGTAGAGAATTTCCCCATTTCATAGTGAAGTAATAATTATATTTTTGTGTGTGTTTTGCCAATAGAGAAATTCACCTTACTTGACAGGTACGGTTGGGGCTCCTGAGCGGTGGAAGTGAACATTTTGCCACTTGCCATCACGGCGATGCCAGACTCTGGTTTCCTCAGTCTGCATGGTTTTTGGCATGCTACTGCCATCGATATATTGAGTGAGGCGGATATACGCTATGCAGGCAGCATCGTCTCCAATCAAATGGACGTGGGGGTTCAATATAATGGTATGAATTGGCTTGTGGTTCTTAGACAAAGCTAAAACAAAAAGATGCACATTTATTTATTAATGAAACACAGCAAAATTGAATGTCTTACAAAGCTAGAAATAAGGACTCCCTTATATACCATTTTCAAAGTAAAATCTGTGGAAGTCCATTCCTTCAACCAAGTTACCCAATGCTTCAGGTTCAAATGCAGTGAGCCCTGGATCACAAATTTTTCTGCAAACAGAAAAAGTACACATTTCAATTATAAATCATGTTCAAAATTACTAAATGTTCTCAATTTTTACTTTACTGATACAGTTAAGATATCCAAAATGGGGAGCAAAAGAAAAAGAAAAATCAGGAAAATAATAAGAATGAAATAATGCTCTGTAGTTTGTGGCAAAATTGCTGGCATTCCTTGCCAGCATTCCACGAAACTGACAGCAACTCCTGGAGTCCAAAAACATGCAACTAACTGTGAAAATCCAGATTTCTCCACAGTGTGTGCTTTTAAGCTCCCACTGACTGTAGTCAAGTAGAAATCATTGAATTGATAAGAAATGACCCTTTTAAGAGTTTTTACCCTGATACATAACAGCATAAAATGTTACAATTTGCCAAATGAGATGTCTATGGCTTTTTAACAGCATATTAAATTCATAAACACTGCCGTACAACTCTTAGAAACCGAGAAAACCAATTTGTTACAAGATATAAAATTTCTCAGTTGTGACAAGACATTCATAATAAAATTATTTTTGAAGGCTTTGAGGTTTTCCCAACTTCTATCTTAATGCCCTGCAAATATTTGAAACATGCACTGCATTCTTGATAAAATGTTTAACTGAAAATGAAAAACATTTTAATTTCTAGTTTGAGGTCTGTGTGAATGCTTCAATGTAACTGGTTGATCACTGGTTTATTGCCATCAATATTGCTGGATGTCCAGAGACCTCTGTGACTTGGCACCTGATTCAATTCAATGTGAAAGTGGAAATTCATGCCATTCAGATCATTCGGTTTCTCTGCAGTAAACATAGAGCACTGTGGTTTTGCCCCTGACTGAAATCTGAGCTTTTAACACATTATTCAAGAGTAGCTATGCTGTAGAATATAATTAATTAGTTTTGGATAGTGCAAATCTATGTGCAAAACACCTCAGTGAATCTGTAATTTTAATTCAGTATTTCTATAAGTAATAAGGCTATGTATTGTACTTCTGTAAAGATATACCTGTTAATCCAAAGTCTTAAATGTTGCTCCTGCATTGAAAATGTTTAATTATATAACAATGAAAAATATCTTATCAGCATTACATTCTACTTTCATAGTTGTGGCTTCATCTAGTTAAAATTAGAGTGATGCTGATAATGATGTATTTATTTTCAATTCTGTACTTGCACATTTCTATGACGACACATACATCTCTATTGTGAACCAAGCACTCGTAAGAAACTTCCCCATCTCCTTTAAGTAAGGGTCTGTACTAAGTTGTAAGTAATATCCAAACTACAGTGTATTTTGAACAAAGGCAGCATAAGAGAAGCACATTGAACAATTACTACAAATAACATAGAACAGGAAATAAGCTGAACATAAGATGATGATGATGATAAAACAGGACACAATTTACCAAACCTGAATAAAAAGCATCCCAAAATTTTGAAACAAATCCAACCAAGATAACAGTAACTATGGACACTATTTTTGAAGTTTCTTTATCTGTGCAAATTGCGCCACAGGACTGAGAATACTGAGACCAGTTAGTCTAATATCAAAGTAAACATGTTGAGCTTTGCAAAACTAAAATATAACTGAATGGTCAGGATATACGTTGGGTACAGTTGCAAGCTAATACACCTTGGGTAGAAAATCAAAGAAAACAAATATTAAACTAAAGGGATATCATGAAGGTATGTGATTCCATAGAGTGCCCAAGCATGGTCTCAATGGTGAACCGATCCTTGAGTGCATTCCACTGTCAAGGTTTCCAGGTTTGCTCTTTTCAAGGAAGGACCATTTTGAGCTTAATGTATTAAATGGGTTGGGAACATACAGAGAGAGGAGATCACTCAATCCCTTAAAACTGTTTCACAATGTAATTAGATCATGCTTGAGCTATATTTACCCATCTTGGTTTCATGTCACTTGGCACACATTTCTAACAGTATCAAGTCAATCCTGATAAATTCATCGACACTGCGCACACAGTCTTTTGGAAGAATGAATTATATATTTCCAGTAACAACATGAAAAGGTACTTCCTTACTTCATTTCTAACTGACCTAACATAAATTTTAAGATTATGTCACTTCTTCTGGATTCCTGCAGAGCAGACAGTTGTTTCGCACTTACCATTTGACTTTTAAAAAAATTACTTTAAGCAACTTAAATAGATCACTTCCCAGCCATATATGTAATAGAGAAAGCAAAAGGTTCATTTGGTCAAAACCTTTCTAATGGTTTGAAGGGACTATCTTATGAGCAGGATTTCAGTAGGTTGGGCCTGTGCTTGTTGGAGCTTAGAAGTATGAGAAGAATACTTATTGAAACATGAAATTCAATCTATTAAACAATATTTTACACTCAATGGCACCCAGTTCTCAGTTGCTCTGTTCAACACTAAGCCTGGTTTCTATCAACCCAGCACAGTGAAATCCGAATATGGGTTTCCCCTGTCTGAACAAGGGTCTAGGCCCGAAACATCAGCTTTTGTGCTCCTGAGATGCTGCTTGGCCTGCTGTGTTCATCCAGCTACACACTTTATTGTCTTGGATTCTCCAGCATCTGCTGTCCCCATTATGTCTGATCGCAACTGTCTGTAGATTTTGGTGTCTCAGTGTAACAACATATGAAATAGCAGCAGGAGTGCCTCATCAAGAATAGCTACTCATCAAGAGCTAGTCACAGGCATATCCTGGAGGTTGACTTAGGAATGACTAAGTAGTAGATTATTAAGCTATTGATTTAACAGGGAAATGCTGAAATATAGGAATTATGGGGAGTAGAGATCAAAGTTCAAATAAAACAGTTGGATTATGATGGGTCAACAAAATTAGGCTCCCTCATCAGTTGCAGGAACTTGCTAGGGTAGCTATTCAAGGTTGTCAGAGACATGAGGGGATACTGAGCTGGGGAGACAATTAAGATGAGGCCTGTCACTTCGTCTCGCTGCCAATACTAACTTACTCTTTCCAGCAGGCTTCCCCTGGGAAGCAGTGACTGCCTAATCCTTCAGGGAATGAGACAGCTGGCAGTTGGCCAGAAGTGGGGCATGACATAAAGGCAGAAAAAAAACTATTACTTGACATTGCTAGTGGACCAAGCCTCAAGAAAGCCTTGGGCCCTCTTTGTCCCAGGCAAGAAAGAACCTCTTCCCTATAACTAGACAGAACAAAGACACTGGCTCCCATCTCCCCCAAGACTGTGATCACTTCCAGATTCCTGCACTATGACAGCAATGTTCCTGTGGATCTCCAGCCTGTGACTTCAATCCATCAACCACCCAAGCCGTGACTTCAGATGTAGTAAACTGATGCTTGGCTCCAATTACAGTACTCCTTTCCCTTGGTGTGTGTGTGAAAACTGGTGACATACAGACATACAAAGATCAAATCTGAGCAGGACAGCTAACACTTAAGATCCTGCTATGAAACCATGTTCTCCACACTGAGTTGCTGGTCATTACGATCATGAGTTCTGGATCAAACTGAACATTTCAGGGATAAATTTTCTGGAAGTTATTGAAGGAATACATAGTTTAAAAAAAAACAACCATGAGTGTTCTATCAATTAACATCTATTCTGTACAAAGATTTAGCACGTACATCCTAGAATAGGATGGAACATAAAGAATTAACTCAAAATGGACAATGGAAACAAACAAATACATACGTGTAGGCTTCAAAATCTCCATTGTTAATGGCTTCAATCAGTTGCTCAGTAACTTTAATAATTTCTTGTTTGCGTGCTGAGGATAAACAAGGCAGATGAATATTAACAACAGTAATATACATTTTAAGAACAAAACACAGGTATTTTCAGAGATAATGGGAACTGCAGATGCTGGAGAATCCAAGATAATAAAATGTGAGGCTGGATGAACACAGCAGGCCAAGCAGCATCTCTGATGAAGGGTCTAGGCCCGAAACGTCAGCTTTTGTGCTCCTGAGATGCTGCTTGGCCTGCTGTGTTCATCCAGCCTCACATTTTATTATCACAGGTATTTTCAGTCAGGTCAGCAAATCACAAACTAGTTGTTGTTTTTGCTTCCCTCTTCCTCTTCTTCCATAATTCTCTTATTGTCCTGGCACATTTTTCGCATTAACTGGTGATAAACAAAACATTTCTGGTTTCTGAAACCAGGTATACTGAAAACAGTCCATGTAAAATTAATACATGCTTTTAAAAAAAACATATTCTCAGCAGTTACAGGGACCCTTGATTCACTCGTAAGTGTATACACATGTGCAGAAGAAACACAAATAAAAATGCTATGTATAATGGTTGTCAGGCCATTGTGCAAAAATCGGAATAATGCACTGGAAAAGTAATTAATACTATCTGTGCTTGTAAACCAAGTCTAAACAACTTCTTTCCATCATTACAGTATTGCTTTTCAAATTGTGCACTTTGTTAAAATACACTGAACAGCATTAATTATTAAAATATTAATATTTCGGAGGATAAATTCACCATAAATGCAGCTGTCAAGTATTAATGCCAGTCTTTGTCATTTACAGTTTGTTCTAATCAGTTTCGAGCGCTAATTTCCTACCTGTTGTTGAGCTCATCACTTCCTCAATAATACTTGGTCATGCAATAAAATCCTTTTCGTTAAACGGATTGAGGAGGAAAAATAATTCTTCAAACACAACAATAACCTCAAAGTCCAACAATGCAATCTGTCTTTTTGTTCAGACTACATGGTGCTAACTACACTAGGATCAGGATTGCAATCTTAACATCTAAGAGCAAGTATTATTTATTTGCTCGACAATAGGGAACTGCCTAAAGCTCATACTGCGACCTACATGAATATACACATCCGAATGCTGCTGAGCTGCTCTCAAACAAATTACTGCATTCAGCCACACCTGCTCAATGCAAAGTATTGTAATTTGGTAGTGAAATGTCCTGTAATTATGGCCATAGTATATGGAAATATATCTTGTTTATGCTCATGTAGTAGTTGAGGCATCCAGCCTAGTATCAGTGGATATTTAATTACTGACAAGAAGTACAACCAAAGGTCAACTACAAGTGTTCTTGTAAGACACTTGCTGGGGAAATAACATGGTCAATGATGATTTCAAACCTACTTTATAAATTACTCTGAAAGCTACCTTTGAATGTTGGAAAAGTGTTTTCCTAATGCAATGCACCATTGCTGCATGAAAAGGGTGATTCAGCTAAGGACGACTTCAATTGGGTTTTCTGCTGTTCAGTTGATTAAAAACCAAAGAATTGGGACAAGTGGGTCATTTTCAGTTTGGCAAATGAGTGTAATGGTTGGAGAATGCAGTGACAGTACAAAGGGCCTGTCAACTGCTTTTGAGCTAAAATGAATAACTTGGACTATGAGATGGCATAGTTATTTTAAACAACCTGTTCAGACATGTTCAAAGACACAGGGAAGTGATGGAAGAGAGGATGTGGGAAGTGAGGACTGGTGTGGGCGGAGGGGGGGAGCGGTAGAGAGGAGATGGGGAGTCAAGGACAGTAGGGTGGGAGGGGAGGTAAACAGGAGCAAGGAGGATGGGCTCGAGGATGGGAGGGTAGCAGTGAAAGAGAGAGAGAGACGAGAGAGAGAGACGAGAGAGAGAGTGTGAGACGAGAGAGAGAGAGAGAGAGAGAGAGTGAGAGTGAGAGAGACAAGAGAGAGACAGTGTGAAAGAATGTGCAGAAGAGTGCCAGGATGGGGGTTTGGAGGGTGAGGATGGTGGGAACTGAGGATGGGCAGGTGGTGAGTGAGGATTTGGGGTTGTGCAGCTGGAAGTTGAACTTTCTGATTCTGAGGTACACAATTGCTGCAGTGTCGTGTGTCCAAAATTGCTGTCAATACAAAAAATAGCCAGAAAAGCAAGTTGTGAAGACACAAATCTTAAAAATTTCTTTGGCTGAATCCAAGTTGGATTGCGTTTTTCTTAAAGGGGGCTTTTCACCACAATGCCTTGTGAGTTCTCTCAACGTATTTTACTAACTATGCCGCGTTAACCACCTGGAATGTCACTAAGGCATCTCTCATGTCTGCTTTCCACTCCATCTTACCACACACCATTCCCAAAACCAAGCACCGTTGAGTGCATATCCACCAGCAGAACTGCATTCCTTGCATCGATGCCATCTTTGAAAAGCCACTGAGCACTCGGACAAGCATCGGCATTCCAAAGCTGCCCAGCTTGCTGACGGACAAAATACAAAAATATCAGAAGAGGAAGAAGATGGCACCAGAGGACTGGCAGAGAGGGCTATGACACCAAACTCTGGCAGCCGTTCAACTGACTTTGCTAAATGTATGGGCATTATATCATAGCTCATGCACTGCCCCTCTCACTATTGCCCAAAACACCTTCCCCCACTTGCTCTTGTTTTCCCTAAATCCTCTCAGCGCTAACCCTTTATGGCCTCTCCATTGACTTCACACTCTGATATAATTCAACACTTTTCATTCACTTGTACTAGCCACGCCACCCACTTTCATCACTCAATCCTTTCCTTTTGCTCATTACAGGAGGAGCCAGGTCATAGGAGGACCCAACAAGGGCCATACGGGTGAGAGGTTGGAGGGGCATGGTGCCCAAAAGTCAGCTCTCACCTGTTATGAGGAGAGAGTTTTATCCTTTGCAGGAGAAGACCAGGATTGCGCCTACGGGGATGCAGCATGGTGGCTCAGTGGTTAGCACTGCTGTCTCTCAGTGCCAGATACCCAGGTTTAATTTCAGCAACTGTCTGAGCGGAATGTGCACATTCGGCCCATATCTTCATGGGTTTCCTCCAGGTGCTCCAGTATCCTCCCAGAGTCCAAAGATGTGCAGGTTATGGGAGCTGGCCATGGTAAATTTCCCAGTGTCCAGGCTGTGTAGGTTAGGTGGATTAGCCATGCAGGGTTACAGGGATAGGGCAGAGGGGTGAATCTGAGTGGGATGCTCTTCATAGGGTCGGTGTGGACTCAGTAGGCCGAATGTCCTGATCCCACCTTGCAGGGAGTCTAGGAAATAGTCCGACCTGCTAGCTCTCAGGGACTGTTGGAGACCAGGCTCCTGCTCAGGCCCAGGTAGGAAAGGAGCCTGTTGTGTCAACGACCAGGGACTATATCCACATGGACAGGGAGGAACTGGAGCAGGCAGCAATGTGGGAGGTGATGACCCTCATTGCAACAGAGCAGTGAGTCATGTGACCACATGCCTCTATGGACAGGGTGGTGGTCGCCAAGGACAGCCAGGCCCAGAACCCTCATGGTCTGCTGGAGAGGTGCACACAGCCACACTCTATTGCCCTGGACATTGACCCTTAAGGCCAAAGAGATGACAACAGGGGTATAGGGAACTCACTCCAGGAGGCCCTTCCTCACAGGGAAGTAAAGAGGTGCCCAGAGGCAGTCAGCCTGAGGGAGAACCAGATGTAGGCCTCTCAGAAATCTGTCCTCAGGACACAGCAAACATGGTGAGCCTCTGACCTGGAAACTCCTACTGAGAGGGGTTACTTTGGTTTCGGCAAGAAGGCCCCTGGCATATCTGGATCTTCCAGACACAAGTGTCCCAGGGGTTGCCCGGCCATGCCTTCAGGACCAACAGGCTTCACTGCCAACCAGGCTCTCTCCAGGTCTGTGTCCTGTACAGTACATGAGTCTGTGTTCGATGCCCTTTCCCTTTAAAAGCCCTAAATTTGGAAATCCTGCAGTCCCATCTCCGAAAGGTCGAGTCACTTATCCTGCACGCCACCTCTCACCACTCCGAGTGTAGGTGCAGTCAGATGCTTGTCCCCAAACACAGTTTTGATTTCCTGGATGACGGAAGGTGATAATGACTTCCAGCGTCAGGCCTGGAGATGTCAGTGAGCGCCTGAGCATCCAACTCCCCTTCCCCTGCACAGTGGCCCATCCTGTCTACAGGCACCTTTATTCTCCAGCCCTGGTATGAGATGACCATACCAGCTGTAGTCTTTCACTGCCCCATCATGAAGCCAGGATGCTCCTCACTACATTCCAACCCTCCATACATTATTTGCCATATTTCCTCCCTTACCTTGACAATACTGCTGCCCTTTCCTTCACAACTGTAACCCTCCCTTCCCTAAGCCTGCAGCCCGTCACTCCAAAAGACTAACTTGTCAGGTCTCATTGCTATGCCTTGCATGTTACCTCTTCTTTATCCTTAACAGACTGATGGTGGTCCTTCTCCTCAAGGGACCTGAACGAGAAATGCTCGGATCGTGTTAGCCCTGCACCCCGCATTGGCCGCCCTTTGAGCGACAGGAATGTCAGTGACCTGCCCCCTGGTCTGCAGGACTCCATGATGGGGGGGGGGGGGGGGGGGGGGGGTGGGGGGGTCACTCTGAGTAAACACCTGACTACAGCCAATCCCCATGGGCTGCCAATGACTTACTGACCGGTGCCTTCATGGATGTCTCTGAGAACCATTCTCAAAACACTGACACATTGCTGCTCGCTTGCTGCACATGGACGCTGTTGACTGTGTAACCGACTGGCACATGGTGTAGTCAAGAGACTGACGCAGCATACTGTATGGCAAGATGTCCATTCACTCCTTAACAGAGAACTGCTGAATGGCAAGGCAAGCTGGCTGGTAGTGTGACAGTTCTAACTGGCACGACACAGAAAGTTCAAGCATGTAGGTAGATGATAAGTCATTCAGCACAGGAAGTGACCAGTCTGATTCAATCCAAGAGCTGTGTACACAAAGTGTTCCTGCTACAGTCTTTCAATGCTAGTCGGTGGTGCACCCAGTAATGCAGATCTCTGCTTCAAAGAATACTGCCAGTGTGTCAGAGAAATGCAACAGGACTGTGAACGGTTGGAAGAAGTCGGGTGCCAGTGTCTGTGCACAAGAGATACGGGCATGGTCCCAGTCATCATCCGAGCTGCAAGTTGGTCACATCCAACATTGAGAAATCTCCATGTCTAGCTTGTTGATGAGTTTGGTACTCAACAGTGTTGTGCTGAATACTCAGTAAGATGAATATTAACAAGGGATTTGGACTGCCAACATGATTAACAAGCAATAAACCCCATTAACTGGCTGCCTGGCATGAACTGTACCATGTCACTTGTGATAAAGAATACATTATGGTGCAAATTATTCCTGACATAGAAACAGTCGGATTGCTCACCCGATTCTACCACACATCTTGGCATAGCCCACACTGGGAGGAATTTTAATGGGGTCTAAGCAAAGAGTCTACAAAAAGAGAATAAAATGAATTGAGGAAGAGTATAATTCAGGAAAATGAGAGAGCTTGTGTAAATTGCTAGGAAGAATAGAAAAGCTGTTAGTGTCTAAATAGAGAGATGTTACAGACTGTTGCAGTCCAGAGAGATCTGGGCACTCTCACTGATGATTCACAACAAGTTAGCATGTAGGTCAATGAAAGCAGTTGGAACACTGGTCTTCATTGCAAGGGGGACGGAGTATAAAAGTTAGAAAGTCTTGCTACAAGTGCACAGAGCATTGTCGGGACCACAATTAAAGTAGACTACAGTCTTGGTGTTCTTATTTCAGGATGGATATATTAGTATCGCAGGGAGTTCAAACAAAGTCCATTTTGGTTGATTCTTTGGCTGAAGGACTTGTCTTATGAAGAATGATTGAGAAGTTGGGCCTATATTCACAGTTTAGATGAATGGCAGATGACGTTATTGAAATGCATAAAATTCTGAGTGGTCTTGACAGGGTGGATGGCAAAAGGATGCTTGGCCCCTAGTTCTAGATTCCCACACAGAGAAACAATTTCAGAATAAATGATGTTCATTTAATACTAAAATTAGTAGCTGTTAATCTTTGAAATTTTCAGCCTTGGTAGTTGAGTTTTTGATCTACAAGGGTAACAAAGGTTATGACGGACTGGAAGACAAAGGTAATCAAAGGCATGATTAGATCAGTCAAGCTTTCATTGAACAGCAAAGCAGGTTAGAAAGGCTGGACAGTCAACTGTTATTCAGTTCTCAAAACTCCCTTCAGGATCCCTCACTAATTTCCACTCAAACTACCGTCCTGTGATGTTCCACCCTATTATAACACCAATGTTGAAGTTCTCTTTGGCCTCTGATTTCACTAATTTTGTTTGAACCAAATTGTTATCTTCTATCCACAGTTTCCTGAGTACAGTGTCTATCTATACTCCTTAAAGTCAGAAGGCCATAAGCATCAGTGCAACTGGCATGCAACCGATCTGCGGATTAACAACCTAAGGCAATTCAAAATTCTACCCTTCAATACGAACCACCTCCACTAATGCCCATACCAAAAGGTGACGATTGAGGCCATTCATGCATCTATCTGTTTTGTCCCATCTATGATCTCTCAGGAGTCCCCTGGCTGCAACACAGAATTTTCTTATGTTTAATAATTATATTTATACCTCATAACATTAGGATCATCATTAAAAGGGTCAATACACAGATTAAACAGCTGCACTGTCAGCAGGAAGGTAGCAGTTCAAAATTGTCTCTGGAGAAGAGCCCCAATTCACCAGCCAGATACATAACATCTTACAAGCTTATACTGATAGCCCAAAGACTGTTTTAGTAAGAAGTGTGAATGTGCAGCTCACAGCCAACTGTAGTATTATTACATAGTTTTAAATTCACAACAAGCCTTGCCAAATGGATAAAACTGAAGAGGAGCTTCAAGTGGTTTGTTGTTCAAAAATATATATTTAGAAAGTGTGTCTGTATTATTTATATATCAATGACTGAAGAGGAAAGAATATCTTAGAATATTGACCCGTGTTCTGTTCATGTCTCTACATGATGAAAACAAATCTACTTGTGAATTAGAGTCTGCACCTCGGTTAAGTGTTTTCATCCAGCCTCAGAGGTATAGTAGCATCCAGTTCTTAATGCAATAAATAGGAGTGTCTCTTGTCTCCTGTTTCCTCACTGTTACAGTATCCAGTGCCAAGCGCCGGTCTATTTTAACACATGGTCTTGGAATTAAACAGAAGTGCATTGAGATTTGCAGATTATACCAAATAAAACCTACATTGCAAATCTGCCATGACTTCCTTGGCAGCACCTCCCAAACCTGAGTGCTCTGTCACCGAGATGGAAAAGAGCACCAGATGCAACTGGAACACTCAGTATCTGCAAGCTCCCTCCGAGTCAGATACTATTCTGATTTGGAACTATACCACCCTTCCTTCACTGTCGCTAGGAACTCCCTCCCTAACAGCAGTGTGGATTTACTCACAGCACATGCATTACAACAGTTGAAGGTGGTAGTTCATTACCGCCTTAAGGTGCTATTACAGTACAGGCAATAATTGCTGTCCTCCTCTGCATTTCTCCCATAGAACATAGAACAGTACAGCACAGTACAGGCTGTTCAGCCCAAGGTGCTGTGCTAACCTATTATCCTGCTCTAAGATCAAGCTACCCTGCATACTCTACATTTTACTGTCATCAATGTGCCTATCCAAGAGTCGCTTAAATGTCCTTAATGTATCTGACTCCACTGCCACTGCTGCAGTGCATTCCATGCACCCACCATGCTCTGTGAAAAGAGCCTACTTCTGATATCTCCCATACACCTTCCTCCAATCACCTTAGAATTATGCCCCCTCGTAACAGTCATTTCAACCCTGGGAAAAAGTCTCTGGCTATCCACACTCCAATGCCTCTCATCATCTTGTATTCATAGGAATGACCCCTTTTTTTTTAGAAATGGATGGAATGTGAAAAGACTGTCAAATGTTAAATAAAATTTTCTAATTTAACTGGCAAGAGAACTTAAGTATTAAGTGAAAACCAAAAGAACTGCGGATTCTGTAAATCAAGGACAAAAACAAAGTTGCTGGAAAAGCCCAGCAGGTCTGGCAGCATCTGTGAAGGAGAAAACAGAGTTAACATTTCAGGTCCGGTGACTCTTCGTCAGAACTGTTCTGAGGAAGTGTCACCGGACCCGAAACGTTAACTCTGTTTTCTCCTTCACAGATGCTGCCAGACCTGTTGAGCTTTTCCAGCAACTTTGTTGAAGTATTAAGTAGCCTTTTCTAAAAATAAAAGACAGGAAGGAAAATGAAGGTCACTGAAAGGACAGTACAGTGGGCTATAGAAGTTTATATTAATATTTTGGCTCAGTTTTTAAATCAGGGATGAGATAAGTAACATGCTTGATCTAGAAAATGAACTAGAATGTGTTACAGAGGTATGTTTGGACATTTATTACAACCTGCATGATTGCCAGAAAGTAGTACAAACTATGTCAAATTGTCACTTTATAAATCATTGAGCTCACTTAGAATACTCTATACGGTTCTGGTTAGTGCCGTATAAAAAGGTATTGTAGTTATTGAAAGGACAAGAAAGGGCAACCAGAATAATGGAGGAATTGGAGCATGTGGAGATGATGATGGAACATGAACATGTTCTCATTGAAAAAGAGGGGATATATCTTCTGATGCTAAAGAGAGCGGTCATGCATTCCACTACATGCAACTTCACTTTAGCCAGAAAATGGAATCAGAAGACATGACCTGGCCTGCATTTGCAGGGAGTAAGTCAAAGCAAATCTGCAGAAACAACATAGAGAAATGTAACCACAAAGAAATTCTAGCTAACTAATATTAAAAATCTTAACCTTGACCAACATCTTGCATACTCACTTGCATTTTTAAGTATGAGTCAATACCATTTCTGTTCACCTGCTAGATCCAGTCTGCCTGCCTCCATGTTTGGATATCACTCCCTGATCCTTCTATTCTGCTCAGCAGCCTCCAATCACCCCAGATCCCACCCCCAACCACGTGAATCTTCTGATCAACTTCACTTCAGTCTTTACAATAACCATTTGATGGGCTTTGACCTCTTGACCTCCTCAGCTTCTGACCTCCAATCCAAGTCACTGTTTCACTCCTGATGTGATTTGCTGACCATTTTCAATTAACAGGTGGACCTGTTTCTGGTTTGTAGACAGGGCAGATGCCGAGTGGCAAGGAGCAAGAATAACCTCAAGAACAAAGTTTAATCACCATAGAGAGGTTTGATGTGGGGTGAGGAGAGATTCAAACAGGAATTGCCTAGCTTGATTCAGGTGTTTAGGATAACACAGTGTGGAGCTGGTGGACCCTTCTTCAGACCCAACCCAAAACATCAACTTGCCTGCTCCTCTGGTGCTGCCTGGCCTGCTGTGCTCCTCCACTTCTACACCTTGTTATCTCTGACCCCAGCATCGTCAGTTCTTACTATCTTTGATTCAGGCATTTAATTTATTTCATTATGCCAGGAAGTCAATGCTTTTGGGAGATGCGGATAGCTTATATATTGCAACAGAACATGCTGTATCTGTGTGTTTAGGACCAGCTGGGTAGAATCATGTACCATCTCAATCTGTTATTGTTAGAATGCCTGGGTATTTCATGTCCAGTGCTGTGGCAGACAACTTGACATGGATGAATCATTATGATTATTCAACAACTCAATTTTTGTTGCTTCTTGTGACTACAAGGCTAACAATGTGCACTTTGTCCATTTTTTGGTCCAGAAATTATTTTAGTCTTAAAATCAAAAGGTTCATTGAATGTCAACACCTGGCACAAAAGACTTGATATAAAAGGAACATATCCTATTATTGTGCTGAACATGAGCAAGACAGAACTGGTAGCAATGTGCAGAATTAGGAAAGATGTAATGGCTTTACAGAAAGGCATTCATAATCCCCTAGAATGACATCTAAGATGAAGGGATCGAGTTGTCTTGAGATGAGGAAACTGAAGTTACATTTCTGGCAGATGAACCGTACAATAGAATAAACAAATGAATAGACAAACGGGATGAAAATAATTAGAGGAAGGTAAGTGCAGAAAACTTCTCCCCTCTATAAATTTTCCTGAGGAGGTAACAATGAGAAAATACACTTGGACCATACAACTGCATCTTCATCACTGAGTTAAAGAATTTCAAACAAGTCCAATGAAGCATTAGGTACGAAGCCGACTGTACAGAAGCACACGGTCACAAAAATAAATGAAAACACAGGGGCTGAAAGCAAAGTCAACACCTAGTGCATTGCTGTTATGATGGCCAAAGCAACATCAATGCTTTGTAAAACTAAAGCAAAATACAGCAAATGCTGGAAATGTGAACTAAAAATAGAACAATCTGGAGAAACTCAACAGGTTTGGCAGCATTGGCGAAACACAAATATAACATTTCAAGTCCAAACAAAACTTTTCACTATACTTAGGTGCATGAGACTACAATAAGTCAAATGAAACATGACGCCGTTCTGGAATTCCAAAGACGACATTTTGAAAAGGATTTGTAATATTAAACTGCTTTTCCATTCCCACAGACGCTACCAGACTTGCAGAGTTTTTCCAGCACTTTCTCTTTGTGAAATGTTACTTGTCTTTAATCTGGCCTAATGCCCCAAATAAATTATCTCTCGGACCATGTGGACTGGTGTTTTGTTGACTTACACTGACCAGAGGAAGTTGTGGCCTGTAAGGGCTCTGACTCACACGACTGACTTGTTGAGTGCATGTTTTGATTAATGTTTGTATTTTCTGAACACTGCGTCACTGAGTTTATGGAGAGAAACACAACATATGAGCAAACAAAAGTGAGAAGATAGAGTGTGACCAGAATCTTCAGGATGCAGTGGCAGCAGGAATTACTGCTGGGACATAATGAGGATGGAGACCAGCAAGGCGACGTAGAAGTGGAGGAAGCGTGGGATGAATGAATGAAATACAACCTCCCTGTGTTACACTCCTTTATGCAGGCTGTACTTGGGCATGCAAAGATTGAAAAAGGAGAAAAGGCCAAACAATGAAATTATGGAACATAGCAAAAAAAATTAAAATCTATTCATTTAAAAATGGCAACATTAGTTTTTAAGCACAAGTTATACTTCCTGTTCAGATGCCAGTATAGAGAGCTCTGCTGTCCTTCTCCACTCAAAGAAAGACTTGCACTTATATAATGTTTTCCCTTAATTTCAAGATATTCCAAAGCACTTTACAGTGAATTAAACATGACTGAATTTGGGTCACTGACATAACGTACAAAATGATGCAATCAAGCTGGGCATAGCAAGGGAGTACATACAGCGACATGATAATGATCAGATTGATATTTTTTGGAGAGCTGGCTCAGGGTTAAATATCAGCCACGAAGCCAGTTACAGCTCCCTTCCTCCTTTTCATAAATAGTACCATGCGACCTTGGGCATTCACCCAAGAGGGCAGCTAAAGGAGTCTCATTTCATCAATGCATCTGGAAGGCCTTCCTCTGCCGGTGTAGCATTAACGTTCAACCTAGGAGCTCTAGTCTTGGAGGTAATATTTAAACCCACAAGAACGTGCTCAGAAATGAGAACGCAACCAAACAAGCCATGACTGCGACGAAGTTCACTGACGTTTAAGATGACTGAAAAAATATAGACTCAAATGTAGTTAAGTTTTGAAAAAAATAACTGCCTCTTCACTCATTGCTGAATAAACCCAGGACTGTACTAATTTCCGAGACAATTTAATGACAGAATCAGTGCTTGCTATAAAAATAGCCACACCTGAGCTCTTCTTATGAGACCACAGGAGATGCTAATTTTGGACTGGAACATAGATATCAGTTCCCAGAGGAAAGTTCAAATTACAGTAAACCTAGCCAGTCAGTGAAGTCACCCAATTAATAGCACTGCAATGACGTCCTTTCATCAGTGTCATGGCAGTAAAGGTTGAATTCAAATAATAAAATCTTGAATTCTTAAATTAAAGGCTGAATGACAACTCCCGGAAGCTGTAAAACTGCCTAGCATATTCTAACTGTTTCATTAAATTGCCCAGTTATAAAAATTGTTAATAAGCCTGACAGTTACCTGCATTATTTAAGGCTTTTCATAAAATAGTAAAGCGCTAATGTTTGGCATTTAAATTTATTGAAATAATTTAATATTCATGTATTTTAGAATTACAAAAAACTGCTGCTGTCAATCATGTTTCACCTGCAGCACATACATTTATAACAGAGGATAAGCATACTGTTTTATTTAAGTTCTCAAGTGTAGCCCCTCTCCGTCAGTAAGGGAAATGCCAAGACAGCTCGACAATATCTTTAGATGATCTAACCCTGATGAGAATATCACAAAGGTGATTCAACAACGTACTAATACCACTCCAAAGTGTTGTCTGTCCTTTAACAATGTAATACACTCTTAAGGTTTTGGTTTGAAAAGCAACTCCTTTCCTCTTTGTTGAGAGCAGATTGAGCAGTTAGCTTTTATTTGCATTTCTAAGATATTGTTACAGTTAAACAGCTGAGCTGGGAGTACTTTGGCAGAAAATGACAGAAAATTAAACAGCAAGGTGGATAATATTACATGAGGTAAATTACCCACAATCATTTATGGTCATAATTATACAAACATTTCAACAGTTACTTGAAACAGGAAGCCACAAGTTGAGAACATGATTAAAGCTTGATTTTAAAAGGATCAAACTGGGACAAAAGTTGCACTTATATAAAAACAATGCTGAAAGATATCATCCAAAATGTTTATGGGACACAGATCTGGGAGCATCTGCTTAAGGAAATGGCAATTAGGAATTTACACAGAGGGTGAAGGAGATGATTAGTAATTTAAACTGATGTAAACAGTAAATATACAACAATAATTAGTTAGATTTAAAGGGATAAAATTAAATCCAAATAGAAGATAACAACAAATTAAAGGGATCAGAAAGGTTTAAATAATAATCTGGCATGGATAGATAATAATCACAAAATGAGTAAGGTGATACAAAAGAACGTAGCTGAGCAGTTAGGCTATTCAGCAAAATGATCATGAGGCCATAAGATATAGGAGCAGAATTAGGCCATTCAGCCCATCAAGTCTGCTCTACCATTCGATCTTGACTGTTAGATTTCTCAACCCCATTCTCCGGCCTTCTCCTTGTAACCCTGATCCCCTTACTAATCTAAAACCTATCTATCTCTGAATTAAAGACACTCAATGACTTAGCCTCCATAGGTCTCTGCAGCAACAAGTTTCACACATTCAGCACCTTCTGGCTGAAAAATATTTGAGTGATAGCTCAAGGAGGCAGTCATGCCACAACTGCAGGGGGTATATGATAATTGTGGGCATTAAGTAGGTAGCGCAAAAACCCTTAGAATCGCACCACTATCAAACATGCTTTCTGGTCTAAATTAACACACTTTAGGAGAGTGAAATCCTGGGCACGTGCACAGCAGGACAAAGGACTGGAGAGAATGGTGCAGCAAAGCATCTGTCAAAGCCAAACAGAGTCCTGTCCGGTGTGATGTTGCCTCCCTAGTGCCAGGATGAAGGATATCACAGAGGATGCAGAATATTTTGAAGGTGGGTTTTGGGATGGGGCAGGACAGGGACAACCAAAAATATTGGAATGGATGACAAAAGAAAAGAAACAAGAGTTTTTAAAGGGTTAAAATAGATTTTCAGAAAGTAAGGGCATAAACAGTCAGACCTCAATTTTCTGCTAATTCTTTCATAAGACACGAGCTGGAAAGGCCTGTGTGTGTTGCCCTAATCACCCTTGAGATGGCAGTAGTGAGTCACCTACATTAGCCACTGCAGTCTATCAGAGGCAGCAGGAACACTGTTGTTATGAAAAGTAATTTCCAGATTTTTGATCCAGGAAGAGAGGAGGAAAAGCGAAACAGTTCCGAATCTGGTTGATATGGGACTTGGGAGGGGAATCAGCAGGTGGTGGCGTTGCCACCTGACTGTTACCCTTGTCCTTCTTGGTAGAAGTCATGAGTTTGGATGATGTTGTTATAGCAACCACAGCAAGTTGCAGCAGTGACATCTGTAAGCGGTACACACTTGCTGCTACTGTGTACTAGTCAGAGACAGAAAACATATAAAATGATGGACAAGTTGTTACCAAGTGGATTACACGGTTCTAGACAGTGTCAAACTTTTTGTTTGCTGTTGGAGCTGCACTCATGCTAGCAAGGGCTGAGTATTCTATCACATTCCCAGCTCAATGCCTTGATTGAAAGGCTTTGGGGAGACAAGTTGCGAACTGCAAAATTCCCATCCTCTGACCTATTATTGCAACCAAATCATTTATATGACTAGGGTAGGGCTCAAGTTTGTAATGTCTGGATTATTCTCAGTGCTAGTGAGTACAGGAACAGCAGAGTTAAACGAGTTATGCATAGTAGGAAAATGGCACAGGAGGGTAGTCCAATAAACCACGCAGGCATAAATTAATCTGGCAAAGTAACAGGCATCAGGCTGAAACATTGAAGGGGAAAAACAAAGTACAGATCAGTCAGAGGTTAACAGCTCTAGAGTAAACAGTAATTCAGAAACTGATAAATGTGACGCAGTTTAAAATAGACTTGCAATGCATATGCTTTTTAAAAAATTCACTTGTGGGACATGGCCCAGCATTTACTGCCCATCCCTGGTTACCCTTAAGAAGGTGATGGCGAGCTATCTTTGTGAACTGCCAAGGTTCATTTGCTGTAGATAGATCCACAATGCCCTCAGAGATTAGAATGTAATGTAGTATGGTAAATAATGTTAGTGAGCTGCAGGCACAAGTTGTAATATAGGGCTGTTATATACTTATAATAATAGGACATGCTAATTCTGGTCTGGAACAAAAAATGGCATAATTGGGAATGTGATATTTCTGGCTACATGTCAGTCAGGAAAGACACGGAAGGTACAATAATGAGAAACGAATGGGGGAGTGGTTAGTGGCTGTATTGCTCAAATATACTACTGTGGCACTGGACAGGGATGATGTGTTTGATGGGTCAAAAACATGACCCATTTAGTTAGAATTAAGGAAGAAAAGAAACTCTATTATGGAACTGGGCATATACTATTGGTCATCAAATAGTGAGAAGGAGATTAGAGAGCAAATTTGTAATCATATTAACAAAAGATCAGAAAGGTACCCAATACTGATAATTGTTAATTTCTGTTATTCTCAAACAAGCTGGCATAGCAAAAAGTGAAAATAGTAAAAGAGGCAGAACTTCCTAAAGTGTGTGCAAGAGAACATTGTTGATCAGTGATCTTCTCTTGGAGGTAGGGTCTTTCAAGGAGGATAAGTTGGTGTTGTTGTTGCTTGAATCTGGGATGTACGCATGAAAGCGCTCACCTCTTACCTTGGCAAGTCCTTGCCTCTGTGAATCTGCTGGGTTCCCAGCATCCTTGAATTTTGGAAAACTCAGCTGAGCAGAGCTAATATTGAAAAAGAGTGAGAATGTGGTTTGAAGGTTGTGGTCACATTTCAAGCTCAACGTGCTTCCCTGAAGCAGCTGGGTCACCTGCTCATCATCTGGCCACGGTTAAAGCTCAAAGTGGCCACTTCAGAGGTGAGTTTTTGTCAGCACATAACAAGCCTACCACCTCCATACCCTATCTTGCCTGTTTATTTAACTTAAAATTCTTCCCATTGATTCAGACTTGAAACACCGGATATGGTAAGTTCCCAGGCTGCTCGTGTTCCTATGTGGTGAAGTGGTGTAGAGCACAAAATAAAACTACTTTCATATGAACAATGAGATCAGCAGAATTTGGTGGATCTGCACTTCAATCTCACAACTAGCAAAAATGTTTGTAAATGTAAGTGGGGTGATGCAAATACTTTTACTTCTTTATTCACGCACAGGATGAGGATGTCACTGGCTAGACCAGCATTTATTTCTCATCCTTAAGTGTCAACAACATTGTTGTGGGTCTGAAGTCAGCTGTAGACTACACAAGGCAAAGATGATCGTTTCTTTCCCTAAAGGACATTAGTGAACCAGATGGGATCTTCTGCCCCCTCCCCCGACAGCTGAATCATGAACATCATGAGACTTTTAATTCCAGATTTTTTTCTTTAATTGAATCCATCTGCCATGGTAGGATTCAAACCCAGGGCCCCAGAACATTATCTGGGTCCCTGAATTAACAGTCCAACGATAATATCTCTGGGCCACCACCTCCACTTAGCTTTGAACATCAGCATCAAATTATAAAGAAATTCCAGCTCTAGCACTTCCCATTCCTTCGGAAATGAACTTTGTACATGAGATTTTCCAATGTGCATTGTTATAGCCTGTTTAAAATAAGAAGTTATTGTTGCCCCTAAAATAATAGTGATGCAGAAATCTAGTTTCCTGGCAGCAGTAAAACATTTCACTTTCTGGGACAAAAAGCACAATACTAAACAAACACAATATTTACTGTGATGATGCAAATTAACTCTCTATTTTGAATGGTTTATGACGACTCAGTTTGGAAAATCTAATATGCAGTACTCATGTCAAAGGGAAAGTAGGCTGTTAGACCTGCAAGATGTTTAAAATCTCATTATTCTGGATGCATTGTGAAATATGTAAATATTTCTCGAGATATGTATGGCACTGAAAAGGTTTCAACGCTTCACAACATTACTAGCTGCATCCAGAAGTGATGATTAATGTTTTCATTGAATTGCTCCAATTCTGATGATGGGGCTCTCAAACTGCTGTTAGGTAAAGAACTGCAGGTTACTGTGCAAATGACAATGAAACAATGCTTGTTTCATTACTGCAATATACTTTAGTAAGAAACTCACACGGCAGAAATTTTATCAACCAGGGGAATAAATTCTGGCCTCGCTTGCAACACTCATATCCCGAGAATGAATTAATGAAGCAGTAACAATACAGCTCACTAAACGTAAAGCAAGATCAATATAAACAGGAGCAACAATTAAAATAATGCTTTGCAGAAAATGTAGTTTGTTTTGTTAAAATGCAAGAATCAAGAACAATGTGCTCCCAATATTCTGAAATGAAATGAGTGCGATGCTTGAAAACAAAATTTTTAACAAACATTATGCTAAACAAATTTGAAGTGCATACTGTAAACAAGTAAGACTGGCATCTGAACAGAAGTGATTTTATAAATAAACAGAATGGACACGATAGGTATGTAAATTATGGCAAGTAAGATTAAAACTAAAAGCGCTACACATCTAAATGCCTAAATTGTTTTGTTACCTTGAATAATAAGTGGCGTAAGTGTTAGAACTTTCAGAAAATGTTTTCAATTGGCCTATTTTCAAATCTAATGTAATCCATTTTAGACATAGTAACAATTTATCCTTGAATATGTTCCAAAAAATACACCTATTTAACTGTAAAATCAATATTGATTATTAGTATCAAATCAAGATTCATGATGGTAGTAAATTTGAATGGGACCTCTCTCTTGCTACCAAATAAAGTAATATTAGTTACTTCAGTGGTAATAAAACATTTTAAGACTGAGCTTAAACCCCTTGCCTAGAACAATTTCTACTTCTTTACTTGGCTTACCTTTCACATCTTCATCTTCGATGGTGGTGTTGGTACTTTCTGAGGATTCCTAAGAGGAAAATAAGATAACATTTTGTGAAGACACTGCGGCTTATTTACATGCAGTCTTTGAAGAATAAACCCACACCCGATGCAAAGACTGAAGTGAAGAACATGGATGCAATAAGCATGCGATGTAGATAACTTTTTACTATTTAACGTATAGTTGCATTTATGACTTGATGATTGTTGTTCAAAACGGTTTTATAGTGATTTAAAAATTTCAACAGATGTCTGCCACAACAAACAGTATAAAACAAAAGAATGATCCTTTCTGTAAAATAAATTTTGTAACTAAGGTCAGTTTCTTAAAGATCAAAGACAATTTTCATTAAGAAACCTCATTCAAAAGGTAGCATGGCTCATTAACGTACAGCTATGATACTGCAGACTGACACAGCACTGATCAAAAATAAAAATATGGAAGCAATTTATAGATGTGAAATAGATATGAAGACCAAAAGTGACCTGGAGCAGTACAGTGAAAACGTTCAGTTGCTTATAATAGATACCACCCCATCCTGAGAGGATAGTGACATTTTCCAACCAGAATGCACCATGAAACAAAATCAGAGTCGACACATACATCATGCATTACTTTGAAAATATACACAGCTAATTACATTATTTCCTGTGCAGTTTAACATTCTCTGCTGCACAACAAACCATCCAGAGGGTGTACAAGAACCATGAAACATGCAATTACTGACAAAAGATAACTTAAAATTCTTGATGTGTGGTAGTAACAAAATGAATTTTAATACTGGAGCTTTGATGGAACTCAGTACTTGTACTAACAAATTAAACATTAACAGGCATTTAGTAGTTATTTTAAAACTGAGTAACGTTTTTAAAATCTTATGTCGAATCAGATGTAGCATAATGGTGATTACAGCCATTTGCTTGAAACATGTAATTTAATCATATTTAGTTGTCAAAGTTTCAAAATTACAATAGTTTTGCACTATTGATAGATGATAAAACATCACATAGGCAAATGATTCTTGTACTTTATACTCTAGAAAATAGGTAATTTCATGACCAGCGTACCCACAAAACTGAAGTACAATATTTGTCCTTGCATCTTTCTAAATCCATTAAAATTTTAACTGTGGGAGAAAACAACTTCAGTTCAGTAAGTAGCTCAGTTCATTACTTTGTGACTCAGTTCAAATGAATAACCATTAAATGACCTCAAGAATGCAAAAAAATAAAAATTACAAAATTTATCGAAATGACTTTGGAGTAAAAGAATGACAAGGCATTACTTTCAAGCAGAAGTTTTAAAATGCAACATGTTCCGTGGATGAAACCATTTCACACACTGTAATTGACTAGCCGGGCCCATATACTCTGAGGAAAAATGACCACAATCTTTCGACAGCCACGAAGTTATGCATGTCCTTTATCTCATGCAGCTCATAACACAGATGAAGGTGACAATACTTCATGCTTGTGCCCGTCTACACAGATTTACTAAGATGAGGTAGGTTGAATATACAAAGAATACTGGAAGCTTGCTGAATGGTCATGCATTCCCGTTCTCAAACAAAAACAGAAAACCAAGCCACCGGTGGAAGGAAGAACAAGCTAAAGAACTTTGCAAAACCTGATGCGCTGAACACACCAGCTGCATATTCTATAATCTCTTGACAGGATACTGTATGTTGCAAAACTAAAATCATCACAGCTTGGATACCTAACGTAACAAATCTTTACAAGCTCTGCAATGCTTAAACCCATGAGCAGATCTTGGAATACCTTATTTCCATCAGCTGGATTGTGGATTACAGTGGTTTGGGGCTCCTGAGCAAGATAAAAGAAAACTCTCATTGGTCAAGATTATCTTCAGTCATTAAAATGTGCAAATGCCAACTACTAGAATGGTAAGATGAGAGCAATGTCACTTACTGCCATGTGGAAAAAACAAATCATAAACACATTAAAAAAAAACCAAGAACAAGAATGGGTTTCTACTACTACCAGCAACTTGCCTAGACATCCTGCGGGAAATGACCTAATCATCTTAAGTAGCAGCATGCAATTTCTTGAACTGTCTAATATCACATTTTCTTTGCTCCCTGAAGTCAAAGATGTGTGCTGCTAAGTCTTAAGCAGCTGACATCAGTAGACAAGCTAAAAGCAACATGCAGGAAGGCAGCGATCTGCCAGTACAACATGCAAACTGTGACAGCAGGTTCAAAGACACACTAAACAACTGTGAATATGATGCTTCACATTGGATTTTCCCACATAACAGATCAAGGTATGTATCGATAATCACACACTACCTCAAAAAGCAACAGAGAAATGGAAAGTAAATAAAGAAAGAGGAATCAAGATATACCAGCGCTGGGGTAGGTATGGGTTCTTTTGGACTGGTTACTACGTTGGCTTTGTTGTTTATCTGTAGGCAAGTTAAAAATAGAAAAATATAAGCCTCCAAAGTAACGTTTCTACTATACAATCGGACTGTATGTCCATCCATTGGAAATTAATGTGGGCCATTAGCAATCTTCCTAAGATAAGACTTTGACTTCCATTGACTGCATGAAGTCATAAGAAAAAATGTATTTGGTTACACATTTGATTTGGCTGAATAAGCAGTACAAGAATTAGGAAGAATGTTACATCCAATCTGTAAGACATTACACAAACAAAAAGTAACAGCAGCACAAATATACAAAATAATCAAATATCCCAAACACATCACATATACACATGCGGTTTCAATTCAACTCTGATGTAGCTGAACTACTGTTGAAGGACAGTAAAAAAATTTATATTTACATTAGACTTCAGCTGCATTCTTTATCTCCTTCTAACCTACTGGTACTACTTAGAGTGAAGTTATGAAACAGAGAAGTGAACAGTGCCAATTTTACAATTTTTCTGGTTAATATCACCTCTTAACTGTTAAGTTTTGGGCAAAACATGATTTGCAAATATACCTATATTTTAGCATCAGAGAAGTAACATAACTTGAAGGGAAAAAGGCTTAACTCATCTTCTGACATCAGATATAGAAATCAAGAAAATGTATGGGGATGGGGCAATTGAGGACAAGTCTGTCTCTCATTTCCTTTCAAAATATTCATCATCCATCCAACAACGGCCACTCCATTCTCCACTACTTTCCGCATCAACTTATTTGCATTTGGTGACACCTTAGCAATTCTCTCGAATGCAACCAGGCCTCAGTATAGCAGATTCGAATTGAATTTATGTACATCTGCACAGAACAGAAGTGAAGTATCAATAAAGTAATTGATTTGTACAGGCACTTGTTGAAATAAACAAAATAGGTGTGTCGGAGAAAAGGAGATGTGGGAAGATATGCAAAGCTGCCATCTATGAAACTCAAAAGAAATAATAGAGATGAACTCATCACATGAAGAGAGGTTTTAAATAACTGCCTGAAGTTAATTAAGTCATGGCCTAGGCAATTTTGTGCATTGCAAAGAGGCATATTAATGTATTTGCATTAGATTTAAACAAGCATTGCTCAATTGCCAAGTAACGTTCTGAAGAGAGATAAAAATGACAGGTTCCTGTTGTATTTTGTCAGAAGAGATCTTCCACCAAATGCAACAAATTATTTTTACAAATGTTTTTACAATGCCAATTAATATTTTTGTGTCTCTAATATGTCTTCACTTTGCAACTTTGAAAAATCAGCATTAATTTTATAATTCACATTTCAGGAAAATCCTCAAAAGCAACCATCTAAAATCTGTTTCAGAGGTACGTCTTCAAGTTTGTTGATTGAATTATGTTTCAAAAGCAACATTTAATGGAAATAACTAAAATAAAGTCAAGTATTCCAGCAGTGCATTTGTGCTGTTTTTTTTAAAAAAAAGATATAGGAAAAAAGATGTGTCAAACTGGAGTTGCATAAATAGCTTAAGTTCTTGTAATAAACCAAGGCTCAATGTGTGCAGTAAATTAATTCCACGGTGTACCATAGAGACATTCTTTTGGAAAATAAAAACTCAAATCTTTACTCTTAATCCTGCTTGGATAATGAACCGCATACGCATTGAAAGCCTAGGGAAACCATATATTTACTGCACACTAGCAGAATCAGTTAGTGCACTGAAATGGATTGCCTGCATGCAGAAAATACTTCCAATATTACTGGAAGTGTTTTTTTGTAAACCTTTGAAACATTAATGAGGAAGGTTTGGAATATATTCTGTTGTTTTGAGTTCCAAGTAAATGTGCTGGATAAGTAAGACATTAACATGCTTAATTTCTCAAACTTCGCAAAATATTTCATCTCCTTAAAGCTAATCAAATTGAAAATCCATTCTCACGCTGGTAAAAAAAGAACTTCAGTATCACTACCTTATTACTTTCCTTCTTTGAATTATTCTACTTTGAGTCTCTATGGGGAGGTGAAGTCCCCCATGAAGCAATTTAACAAGAGTGCAAATTATTAAAGGATAGATTGCTTGTATTTTTAGGTCTTAATAAACTTTCAACAGTTAAGACATATTTCCAGCTGTGCAGTACATTACAAATATGGAATGCGAGAAGGACATTTGCTCAGGGCTGGACGGTAACTTTTCAGTTTGAGACGGACGATCTGGTTATCAGGGTTGACATAGCTAACAACAACAGGCAGGAATAGGAAAGAGGTTCTGATTAGGGATTGCGAGCAGTTGAGGTCTAAATTAAAAAGCAGACTCTCAAAGTTGACATCAACATAATCGTATAGGGTTAATAAAATTAGGAAGTTAAGGATGCATCTGAAAAATTGGTGCAGGAAAAATTCATATCAATTCATGGGGCATGGACAGCAGGACTGCTGAAAGTGGAATCAAAACTGTTCTGATTGCCTTCACCTAAACTGTGTTGGGGGCAATCTTCTGGTGGACTGTAGAACTAGGGTAGTCAGGAGAGTTGTATACTAAACAACAGGAGCAAGACATCACATGGGGTAAATTGTGATAAATTAAGAGGAAATGACAAGGCAAAAATTCAATATGGAAATGGGGCAATGATAGCCAGAACATGGCAGGACAAGACAATGTCAAGACTTGAGAAGATGCCAGCCAATAAGACTAGAGTTTGTTAAAAAAAGTAAAAATACATAGCTAAAGGCTTTGTACCTAAATGTGCGCATTATTTGTAACAAAATTGTTGAATTGGAAGCTCAAATAGAAATAAATATGTTGACATTATAGCCATCACAGAGGTGTGGCTGTAAGGTGACCAAGGCTAGGACCTGAATATTCAATGGTACCTGACATTTCAGAAGGAAGGGAGGGAGAAATAGGAAGCAGACTGGCTCTTATTGAAAGATGCTACTGATTCAATAGTGAGAGATTACCTTCGTTCTAAACATCCCAATGTGGAATCAACTTGAGTGAGAATAAGAAATAAAGGTAAGTCACTTTTGAGAGTAAGTTATATATATCTCCTAAAAGTGCAAAAGAGGGTGTTCAGGAACAAATAATCAGGGCTTACAAACTGGTACAGCAATTATCATAGGTGATTGACAAATCTGATTGGCAAATGTAGCAGAGACAGCAGTAACAGGCAATTTTGTCCTGGGCAGTGGGCCAAAGGTTGCAGGACTGCTCCAGTCGCACTGTCACCACATTACACCTCGCATGTGGGTGTATGGCTTGAACAGGTTGGCAGCTGCCATGGAGAGCTTAGTCCAGCACTCCCAGTGTCTGCAGGATATCTAAAACAGACCTGCAATCCATCGCTCCAGCCAGTGGCGCTCAGCACTAATATTAAGGCACAGGGCGATGGAGGTGACCTTTCTCACAGACAGACAGGGCAGTACCAGTAGGCACAGAGCTGGGGAGGAACCAAATATCGCCCCCCCCCCCGCCCAAGAAATCTTCTCTTTGGACACTCAGGGCTTGACTTTACACTTTCACTCTGTCTACCATTCTCAGTCTTATGGGAGGTCAAGTAGAGAAGGGTGCACCTGCTTCTGGACTAGACGCACTCAACACGAGTAGGCCTTCCAGGCACAAATTCCACCAGAATCGGTCTTGCACCAGGACACAGACAAAAAAACAGATTAGGAGCCTTCTAAAAGCACCTAAAATGGCACAGGGAACAATTAGTTGTAAATATATTATTGCATTTGTTCATAAATGTTCATGTTTCACCATGAGCTCTGTGAGCAAATGTCTCTCCAGCTAAATGACGCCCAAGGATATTTATTCATCTGATGCTTTCCTGTCATATTTAATTCTACAAATGAAAATGTTCTGCTGACCTTTTTAAAATGACATACAGCCTGAAGTAGCAGCTATTTGGCCATTAAATCCACTCCTCTCACAAGACACATACAGCAGATGCTGAATTACTCTTCAGAAATAAAGTTCTGCAATTACCATTCCTGAATCTAAAACAAGGTTTCTGATTGTTCATGCAGGTGAGCCAATTAGACAGGCTTATACGACTATTCAGAATGACTCCATGAAAAAAAATTTTGCAAAAAAGGGTCCCTATTTGTGATTACTTTGCTGGTTGTATACTCGTGTCTTCTGACCCAGAGGAATTTTTGTCAAATACTATGCTGGTTTAGGCAGCTTGAGTATTTCTGAAATTGTAAAGAATTAGATAGTATTCCCCTTCAGGAATGTCACAGTAATTAAAATGGCACATGAATAAATTCATTATAAATGAAGTCAAAAAGAATTTAAGGCTGAAACTGCTAAAAACATTTGCAATGCAGATTAACCCTTAGGATGTTACAGCACTATAAACCATTTAACCAACTGTGCAAAATAACTTAGCGATATTGTTCTGTGCATAGGTACACATTTCTGTTGAGGGGTCCATCCAATCTGAGACCTGGATGCATCAGACAGCTCATAAGCAAAATAAAAGTTGAGAAAAGTAAAATTCTAATCTGTTTAAGAAAAGTCAGCAAAGTGGTGAATGCTTGGGAAAGAAATAAGTATTACAATTGACTTTTCAAATATTTATCCAGTATTCTTTTGAAAGACGCTGCTGAGTTAAACTCCGTCAAACTCTTTGACGGAAATGAATGGAATGTCAACTTTGAGTTTGACCCAATAAGTTAGTCCTAACCATCAGAAGGTGACTATAGCTGATGACTGCATCTTGTATATCTACTAAGTGTTCACCGGAAACATTCTCTTTTGGGATTCTCAGTCTGCTTCCACCACCGTTTGAAGCAATGCATCGCAGATCAATGCAACTTGCTATACTGACATTTTCCCCCTAACATTATTTTTAAGGTCTTCTGCCAATTACCTTGAATAAATTATTTCTGATCAAATTAATGGGAATACAATCAAAACTGTAAACATTTTATCAAGTTTCCCCTTGATCCTTTCTGTTCTATCGAGAACGAGCCAGTTTTGTGGGAAGTCTAAAGAAACTGGAAGTCACTTGCTTCTGGAACCATTCAAGTTAGTCGCTTCTTCACCCCCTCCAAAGCTTTGACATGCGTCCAAGCAGAAGGAATTTGGTCATAGATATGGTCACAATATTCCTTTAGGATGCATCAGATATTTGTCAAAAGGAGAGACAGAATGTTAAAACTTGTGCTACTAAGGTGAGCTCCAATAAGAATAACTACAGCAGAAAAGGAGAATTTTCAATCAAATCAAAAGCCATTTAGGGCAATAACAGCATGCACAGTCCTAGGGGGCAATAAGAGTTTGCACAATGTGGAAAAAGCAAGGAAGTAAAACAAAGTGATGGCTAACTGGCAGAAGTATTGAGAATATAGAAGAAATGTAAACAGTAAAGCAAGAAATAGTCAGACTTTCATCTTGATGAAGCTTTAACAACTTATACAGTTATGGCATCAAACTGCAACATGGACATGTTTGTCAATCTATAGTCTTATGGATTCCAATAACTGGAAAAAGGCTGGGAATCAATTTTTAGATACGAGAAGATTTATTTTTCTAATTTTGTCTCAGTTTTAAAATGAAGGCTAGAATCTTTAGTATTTGTTAAAGTATTTTTAAGAAAACAGTACAACAGATTATACTACTTAAAAATAAAAAGAATAGATTAACTATAATGGAATCAAACAGATAAAATCAGGACAGGAAAGACAAGGAAAGCAGAAGTAATTAACAGTGCAAGTAATCCTTCAGTATTTCATACAGAAATGCAAAACTTTGAGGTAGATTGTTAGAGATTATAGAAAATTAAAAATGGTGGGTGTAACCCTGATGCAGAATTTCTGTTCCCATTTCCCTCTAATCCAATTTTTGCTGGCAGGGTAAAGGGCATGGAAAACAGGAGGAATTCCATACTTGCTAGAAACATGAGAACTCAGTGTTTGAACTGATTGCAAACAGATCGTCAACCAACAGAACAGGAGGCATGAATTGATGAAATAGATAGGAAATGAATGGTGGGTAGGGTCTGAATAATTGTCATGATCTGAATATTTTAGATTTTAAAAAATCTGCCACTGTCAGTGAAATTAAAAAAAAACAAAAATCTACTGGACTTCATGAGGCTGGAATAATTTTGAAACAAAGTAGTGCATGGTTATATAGCTTAATACAAACACATGGTGATATTTTTGCCAAGGGCTATCATTATAACAGCATGAATGCTCACCTGAATTTCAATCTATTTTTCTAATTAAGCTGTTCAGAGATGTGACTCCACCCCTCTGGAGCAGGTGGGACTTGAACCTGGGCCTCCCAGCCCAGTGGTAGGGACGTTGGCACTGCACCACAGGAGGGCCATAATCCGAGTTTCAAAATCTTCAGTGATCTCAGCCGACAATTACGAGTTCACAGGGTGATTGACAATTTAAACGGTCTCCTAAAGAATTAGCTGCCTTTGATGGGAGGTCAGAATATAAGTACATTTTTTTTAAAATCAGAGATTAATCACTTGAAATTTAAAACCTTGAACGTGTTTCATGAATGGGGCTCTTCTCATCAACAAATATACTGAAGTGAAATCTGTATTAGATTGCGAGAAATTTCTTTTTTTTCCATTTTCACATGCCTCCTGAGGTTTGATCATAGAGGATGCAGACTGACTAGCTACACGGGTGACATGGAGGACATGACAGACCGTGGGATTGATACTGTTTCACAGTTAAATTTCACCTACCAGTCTCTAAACTGTGGCTCTTACAAAACTCTATTCAAATTTGCTGTGTCAGGGAATTTCAAACCTGCTCACGGGATTTGGAGGTCACTGGCTCAGCACTTGGACATTTTCAAATGTCACACATGTTGGAAATAAAAGCATTGGGAGAGCTAATGGCAAAACTAAAAGTTTCCAGGTTATGTGTACAGTATATTGTGAATTAGAAAATATGCGAGCTCAGATCATGGAAACGTTTTGCTAATTATGATTGGTGAGCTGAAAACCTCAGATGGGCTTTCCAAGATTTTCTTTATTAATTTTATCAGCTCCAAATAAACACACGTCCCATATATTTAATCCACCAAACCACTGTCCCATCTTCCATCTTAGAAGGTAACCTATCGTGAATGACTTCATCATAACCACAAGGCAACCAACTTAAACTTTTGGAATGTTTATAATAGCATCAAACCAAAAGATTGTTACAGTCGGAAAAATTTGCACCTGTGATACCAGTGGCCCAAGTGTAACTGGACAAGATGGCCAGAAATAATGCTGCAGGAAGATTAACATCTATATTATCTCATTCTTCATTAACTTACAAACACTTTTTTGCTTTTAGTTTGCATAGTTTTGCTTCTCAAGTAAATTCTGGTTAAATATTCTCGGCATGTAAAGAGAAATGCACTCCAAAATGAAAATGCAAATAGTTGAGAAACTAAAGGGAATTGCTGTGTTAGCTTAAGGAAAGAAACAAGCAGAGAAATGGTTAGTAATGATACTGAAAGGCTGTGCATGCAAAACCATTACCTGCTGTGGTAGCACAGCGAAGGAAAAAGCAGCCCCTAGGAATAGTAAGATGAAGTAGTGCATTGCAATAGGGTCCAACGTTTTAAAGATTCGAATGTATTAAGTAATATATAGCCACTTTTTTTTAAAAAAAAGATCATTTTGAAGTACAATTAAATGTGGTTTTTGAGGGTCCAGCTCAGTCTGCAGTCATGTGATTTTGTCTGGTTCTTCTGCTACCAGAAAGATTGGAGATTAAGAGTGAATTTCCTTCCAATTTCTTCTCACCTTTAAAACTTGGCTAGCCCTCACTTCACATTTCCATACAACAGTCCACACGGAAAACGAACCCATGGCCTACCAGTACACTGCGCTGCATATCATACTGCAGCACACTGCGCCACAACAGAACCATTACATTTAATCATGTGGTCAAGCTCACAAAGATTGCAGGCATTTTCTGACCTCACAAGCATATAAATCCTCACACTTGATGGATATGTTGCTTTACAGAAATTTATTATGCTTCGCCTCAAACAATTGACATTGATACATGAACATTCAAAAGCTTTAGCTTGAATGTGGGGTATGATATAAATTCTAATTTTTAAATCATTTAAATGTTTCTGTTGGACTGAATCTTTCATAAATTTATGTTTTTGACATGTATACAGCCATTGTCTAATAAAATTTTAATTGATCAATTAGACCTGTTATGAAAATGTAATTTTGTGCAACTTCTTGCTGCTTTAACCAGTTTTAGGGCATTAGACATCCTGACATCACCTTCAGAATTACACTTTGCTGATTTTTAGATAAACAATGTGGTTAATTCCATAACACAAATCAAAAATCATATTCTATTTTATGATCCATAATAATAACTGCAAAGTTTAAGTGTTATAACCTTGAATTGAAGGTCACTATTCCTGAAATGGATATATTTTATATTTTGGTGCTTCATGTCCAAGTTAATATGCCCCAAAATGTACAAGCAAGTGCGAAATATGGAGTAAATATTACTGTAAGTTAACACATGAACATTGTGATTACATGATATGGCAAAGAGAACGGTCAATAAGTTTAATAATGTATTACTGTAACTTATTGGTAGAACCCAATACAGAATAGACAGCTTTGTGTGCGATTAGTTTGTAGAAATCATTACTTCAATTAAACTACAGACCTTCCCTTTCTTTAACTACAAGGGGTAAACTTTTATAACACAATTAAAAAGAATGTGGCAGGGATTTCAAAGCACCAAGTATCTCATAATTTTATTATTGGAAATGGTGTGCGAGAAAGGAACAAAAATAACGAGACACAAATATCAAGGCTGCTTTTTAAACTCTTTGTTTCATTAACTGCTTTTGCTGTAATAAAATAAATTCTCTTTTGTATTTGTGATGATTTTAACAAGTGACACATTGCTTGAATCAGATGTGCTTCGACTGTAGTATTCACAACGTAGAACAAATTCAAATAAGACAAAAGCCGAACAAAATGGCATCTTAAAATGCAATTAAAAATGAAAAATATAAAATGCACCATTTTCACAAAATAATACAAAAAATCCAAGAAAAAAACATCTGTCAGACAATAATCCTCACCATCATCTGAACACTCGAACTGGACTTCCTTTTCTGACCAATCAAAGAGAAAGAAAAAGAATGTAATTTTGACAGTTTAAAGAAAGGATTTCTTCAGAAGCTGTCTTGTGCTGCAGTTAAAATATCTGGAAACGAATAAAAATAATTCCACATATGGGAGGCAAAAAATAAAGTGCAAAAAGGCAGATTTTCTCCAAATTAGTATTGGGAAGAAAAAAAGCTGAACTAAACTTGGCAGAAACCAGAATATTTAAAAAAGGCAACATAAACAGGGTATAAAGGTTAGAATAGTTGTCAAACAATGCAAAGGCTCTATAAAAATATATACTTGAAGAGGTAAACGATACAAGATTACATATGGCACAACGGGATGACAGAGTTGGAAAGTGAAACACTAAACATTAATTTATTTTGAATTTTTGGTAAAAATTTTCTTTGAATGGGCACAAGTATACCAAAGCATAGAAATAGCTATGTAATTTCATAACTAGAAATGAAGAATGAAGCAACTGATGCTAATTATCTCAAAAAAGGTTTTGTAGCATATGACGCACTAACTAAATTAATGCACTGAGTCATAGACAAAGCATGAATTTCAGGACCTAATCTTATTAGAGCAGGTTTGGTCATCATTATACTAATGCTGGATCAGGTTGGTCTGATTGATAACAATACAATCAATGTTAAAAAAAGTCATGATGTCATTGTGACTGCTTTAAGTCATCAGGGCAGTCTGATCCACAGATTTCGACCTTTCCACTCTTCAGCCTCAACATAAAATGCACTTTTTTGTGCAAGAATGAACTCAACTTTGGTTTATCCTACTTCCTTCCAGTAAGGTTGGTTGAATACATGTTATCCTTTACAAAAAAAGGAAGGTCAATTAGTAAAGGAGTTTCAAACTTGTACCTTAGTTGTGAGCCCAATAGAACAATACAGCGCAGAACAGGCCCTTCGGCCCTCGATGTTGCGCCGACCTGTGAACTAATGGTCAGGCATTGGTTGTAAAAAGTAACGCTATGACAGAAGTTGCTTCCTATTTTCCCAAAAAAGGCTTTATCAACTGTCAGTTTCTATTTTAGGAAACAGCAGATAGGCAAAAGAAGATTTTTAACTGAAATACTACATAATTTCAAACTTGGAATTGTGATTAAATTTATCCTTCTGGTGTTGATTTTAACTTTTTTCCCCTAAAACTTAAGAAAAAAAGAGGAAATATTCATTTTAGAAAGTTTCAAATCAAGTCATTGCTTAAAAGAAATCACGGGCGTACTTTTAAGCAGGACACAGTACGAGAAACAAATGAACACAAATCCACTTTGAACACAAGGGGCTGTTTGCTGCAACTTTTCCTATACGTTTGAAGTATTAATAGTTTATTTTTCCCAGTAGAGTGGTGGAATAGTGTCCACTGATAACAGTATTATAAATAATGTGTACTTAGTTAAGCATAAACGGAATGATCAATTAGAGTAAGCTTTTGTAACAGAAGTGGTTCTCGTTCAGTTGAGAAAGAGACTAGGCCAGAGTCATGGATCTGGAGTGGTTGTGTCAAAGCAATGGGGCACAGGAATTTTGGGTACAAGTCAATCTACTTCTTTCTTCAGGCTTGCCAGAAAGCCAACTGGGTGAGAGGAGTAGAACAAGCTTCTTGCTATTTTCTATTCTGACATCAAACAGCTGAGACTGAGGGTACAACGACCCTGCTAGAAACTCCACAAACTCTGTCTTCTTGCAATCAGTGGAACATACTCTTGATCAGCCACATCAATACCATTTTGGTTTTACCAGTTTCTTTAGCAGAGCAACCAAATAATTGGTTCTCTGCACCAACTCTGCCAAACATTGCAGAATGGTGCCACTCTGCTATACTTGACTATATGGGACCTGTCCAGGGAGTGCTGAAAAGGGAACAGTAAAATGATTTCAGTTCCTAAAATTTGGCCATGATCCACCCGAAGACCAACCGCTAGCCAGAAGTCCTGCTATAGCTCACTTCTAGAGAGAAAACCTGTCTCAGTTTTGTTCAGTCCACTTTCTCTTACACTCACATTTGAAAGATTCATACAAAGATTTGCATTAGCATCAATTGTGATTTGTTGCCAATTACAAGATACAAATGATACAATGATGATGGTGGGGTGAAGGTGTAGAACAACTAGAGACAGATTAATACTACAGTGACTGAGAGCAAGAGGGTTAGTGAATGAAACATACATGTACAAGAACCAACCTACAATACACAAATTTCAACCTTTCCATTTGACCCCATGGAAGCTTACAAAACAGCATCTGATCTCTGATATCAAAATATGGAGCTGGATGAACACAGCAGGCCCAGCAGCATCTCAGGAGCACAAAAGCTAACGTTTCGGACCTAGACCCTTCATCAGAGAGGGGGATGGGGTGAGGGTTCTGGAATAAATAGGGAGAGAGGGGGAGGCGGACCGAAGATGGATAGAGGAGAAGATAGGTGGAGAGGAGAGTATAGGTGGGGAGGTAGGGAGGGGATAGGTCAGTCCAGGGAAGACGGACAGGTCAAGGAGGCGGGATGAGGTGATAGGTCGGAAATGGAGGTGCAGCTTGAGGTGGGAGGAAGGGATGGGTGAAAGGAAGAACAGGTTAGGGAAGCAGAGACAGGCTGGGCTGGTTTTGGGATGCAGTGGGGGGAGGTGATGAACTGGGCTGGTTTTGGGATGCAGTGGTGGAAGGGGAGATTTTGAAGCTTGTGAAGTCCACATTGATACCATTGGGCTGCAGGGTTCCCAAGCGGAATATGAGTGCTGTTCCTGCAACCCACGGGAGGCAGCATTGTGGCACGGCAGGAGGCCCATGATGGACATGTCGTCTAAGGAATGCGGGGTGGGGGAGTTGAAATGGTTTATGACTGGGAGGTGCAGTTGTTTGTTGCGGACCGAGCGGAGGTGTTCTGCAAAGCAATCCCCAAGCCTCTGCTTGGTTTCCCCAATGTAGACGGAACCACACCGGGTGCAATGGATACAATATACCACATTGGCAGATGTGCAGGTGAACATCTGCTTGATGTGGAAGGTCATCTTGGGGCCTGGGATAGGGGTGAGGGAGGAGGTGTGGGGGCAAGTATAGCACTTCCTGCAGTTGCAGGGGAAGGTGCCGGGTGTGGTGGGGTTGGAGGGCAGTGTGGAGCGGACAAGGGAGTCGCGGAGAGAGTGGTCTCTCCGGAAGGCAGACAAGGGTGGGGATGGAAAAATAGCTTGGGTGGTGGGGTCCGATTGTAGATGGTGGAAGTGCCGGAGGATGCTATGTTGTATCCGGAGGTTGGTGGGGTGGTATGTGAGAATGAGGGGGATCCTCTGGGGGCGGTTGTGGTGGGGGCGGGGTGTGAGGGATGTGTTGCAGGAAATGCGGGAGACGCGGTCAAGGGCGTTGTCGACCACTGCAGGGGGAAAGTTGTGGTCCTTGAAGAACGTGGACATCTGGGATGTGCGGGAGTGGAATGCCTCATCCTGGGAGCAGATGCAGCGGAGGCGCAGGAATTGGGAATAGGGGATGGAATTTTTGCAGGAGGGTGGGTGGGAGGAGGTGTATTTTAGGTAGCTGTGGGAGTCAGTGGGCTTGAAATGGACATCAGTTTTTAGCTGGTTCCCTGAGATGGAGACTGAGAGGTCCAGGAAGGTGAGGGATGTGTTGGAGATGGCCCAGGTGAACTTGAGATTCAGGTGGAAGGTGTTGGTAAAGTGGATGAACTTTTCAAGCTCCTCTGGGGAGCAAGAGGCGGTGCCGATACAGTCAATGTAACGGAGGAAGAGGTAGGGTTTGGGTCCAGTGTAGGTGCGGAAGAGGGACTGTTCCATGTAACCTACAAAGAGGCAGGCATAGCTTGGGCCCATGCGGGTACCCATGGCCACCCCCTTTGTCTTAGGAAGTGAGAGGAATCAAAAGAGAAGTTGTTGAGGGTGAGGACGAGTTCGGCTAGGCGGATGAGGGTGTCGGTGGAGGGGGATTGGTCGGGCCTGCGGGACAGGAAGAAGCGGAGGGCCTTGAGGCCATCTGCATGAGGAATACAGGTGTATAGGGACTGGACGTCCATGGTGAAAATGAGTGCTGGGGGCCAGGGAATTGGAAGTCCTGGAGGAGGTGGAGGGCGTGGGTGGTGTCACGGATATAGGTGGGGTGTCCTTGGACCAAAGGGGAGAAAATGGAGTCCAGATAGGTGGAGATGAGTTCGGTGGGGCTGGAACAGGTTGAGACAATGGGTCGACCAGGGCAGGCAGGTTTGTGGATTTTGGGAAGGAGATAGAAACAGGCCATGCGGGGTTGGGGAACAATGAGGTTGGAGGCTGTGGTGGGAGGTCCCCTGAGGTGATGAGGTCATGGATGGTGTTGGAGATGATGGTTTGGTGCTCAGGGGTGGGGTCATGATCAAGGGGGCGGTACGAGGTGGCGTCAGAGAGTTGGCATTTGGCCTCGGCAATGTAGAGGTCAGTGCGCCATACTACCACTGCGCCACCCTTGTCTGCAGGTTTGATGGTGAGGTTGGGGTTGGAGCAGAGGGCTGCCTGTTCTGCAGGGGAGAGGTTGGAGCCTCTGATCTCTCTCAGAGATAGTAGGAACAGCAGATGCCAGAGTCAGAAACATCACAGTGTGGAGGTGGAGGAACACAGCAGGCCAGGCAGCATCTCTCTCTCTCTCCCCTACCCTAATCCATGCTGTGACATTCAAGTCCTCTATCTCCTCCTAGTGTTAAGAGACAATGGAAGTCCTCCTGTGTTCTTCAGCTTACCCTCTACGTGTTCTCCTTCAGTACTGCCAGGCTACATGAACTAATCCTACTGTATCTTCATAACCCTAATATTACAGAAACATAACAGTTAATTTGTGAATATATTTATAAAATGGATACCAGCCTAGTGGTGAGTAAAATCCTTTAGGTTTTCAGTAAAACTGGACACAATGCATCAGAAGAGATTGGTTTGCAAGGTCAGAGGCAAAAATATGGTGACAGTAGCTTTTGGAGTAGATCAAAAAATTTGTTTCAATCAAAAGTTTAAAAAAATGCAGTTTTATTTACAACTACATTGAATGAAGGAAAATGCTTACTAGGGTTCCAAAAACATCAATACCTGTACCTAGAGTTACAAGTAGAAATGGGAGCAATTTCAAAGTGCAACAAAACGTAACATGCTGGCCTACTGATATTTTGGAGCTTAGTTGGAGGTGGGGATGCATACGACATATCTGAGGATTGGAACAAGTGAACTAACATCCAGACAAGCATGGGTAGATTGAAAGATTTGTCTATCTCACAAATGTGAACAAATAATATTGGGCAAAGGGAGCAAAACATTAAAAATACAGGACATAACATAGGGAAAGGGTCTGAAGATATCAATGAAATCAACATTATACAAGCAGACAATGTACTGTGAGGAAAGAAAAGACCTGAATCGCCTCATTGTTCTGATCACCAGAGTACTGAAGCAACATGCTGGCTTTGAGGCAGACACAGAGCGGTTTTCTAAAGGAGAGAATCAACAGGCTCAGAAAAGGGAGTCCTGATTAAGGTTCAAGGTTCTAAAAAACATAATAAATTAAAGCTCTAAGCTTTTTTTTGACATATGCCTAAGCCTCTGAGGTAGGGAAAATGGATCATAAATTGAGATTTACATTGAAGACAGTGGAAGTGAGTCAGCAAATGCACCAGGGATCTGATTAGTGTTTTCATGAAACATTCGAACATAACTATGTACAGAAAATAAATGACTACTCAGGAAGCATTCTATTTTTCTGTAACTTGGCAATTATTTTGTTTGACTCGATTCTATATGGATCAGATTGACTTGAACAGTGCAGAGTTCAATCCCCCTTCCCACCAGAGCGGATTCAGGATCTGCTTCCTTGTTATATCCACGGTGGAGGCTGTGATCAGAACTGCTTTAGGGGCAGAGAACTCAAGAAGAAAATATTACCCAAGGTAACATATACCAAAAAGAACTATGCACAGCATTATCTTCTACCTTACTACCAAAAAGATTACATCAACTTCCCTAAAGAAATGCTGGAAAGAAATCCATCCCTTATTCATTTCCAAAACGAGTGCAAAACTGTTGTTAAGTCTTTCAGAAAAAGCCAATTGCAGGAGCGCAAAATAAATGTTAGGCAAGCTTCACATTTATGCCAAAGGAATGAATGACTGCTGCTGCACCTTGATCAGCCATATAAATTCTAAGGCTGAATAAAGCGCCAGTCGCCAAACTGCAAGCATTGCCCCCCGATAAAGAATTATGTCTATTTCACTCAGAGATGATAAAACACCCAACCAAAACCATGCATCAGTATCCCCGTGTAATGTTTTCCAAATTTTGCTGCTCTCAACAGAGTGTCATGTTTCCAGCTGCACCCTGCTATGCCCGTTATGCTAAAAGAGAAGAATAATTTTAAAAATTATTCATTAGAACATGCACTTATGATCAGGCATTCGTGACTTCTATAACACATTTTTGTGTGTCAAATCTAAACATGTAATAGATATTGTATGTCCATTTTTCTGAATAAATTGAGTGAAAACGACTTTTTTGCATTGGGTTAACAACAAAGAATCATGCAACTGAGATACACCGATGTTTTCTGCATGCCTAATATACTTTATTTGCCACTAACTAAAATGACTCTTCGATAAAACTACTTTCCCATATTTAAATATTTAGACTTGTTATTGGGTTTGCTGTACAAAATATTCCCTGGGTTTAAAATCAACTTTTGAAACTAGCATAATTTGCCCATGCACCCATCCAATTTTCTATGCATCATAAATTCAATTCTCCTCAAATTGGCTGACAGTGTGTAATAGACATACTACCTTCAGCTCCTGCGGGGAGCAACGCAAAGAATTTGACTCGAGCTGCAAATTATGAGATGGATATGTGCCTCTCCATCCATGTACAACAGTTCCCAGAATGTGTGTCACATCCTTACATCAGACTGAAGTAGACATACTATCACTGTAGGTGTCAGCACACCACCTTGCAATGTCTCAATGAAGATGACAGAGCTAGAGATGGATTCATTAAATGGTTACAGCAAGGAGGAGGCTATTCAGCCCATCAAGCCCATGCCAACTATCAGGAAGAGCAATTCAGTTAGTCCCAAATCGCTGCAAATTCTTTTTCTTGGCTACTTCCCTGTTTAAGGCCAGAATTAAACCTCTCTCTACTCTTCAGGCAGTGTAATACAGACTGCAACCAAATGCAGTATTTTTTAAAAAATCTAAGTTGCCTTTTGTTCTTGTGCAATCAATTTAAAGCTTTGTGCTCGAGTTCTCAATCATTCTGCAAACAATCTCGCTTTCTAATCAGTCCAGAAGTTTCACGTTCCCCCCACCTCCCCTACGCCCCGTCCCCACTGCCAATTCTGAACATCTCTACCACATCTCCTGTTCGCCTGAGAACAAACCGAGTTGTTCCAATCGAACCTGGTAACTGAAAGCCCTCGTCCATCTCTTCGGGGCCCTTTCTAAAGCATTTATTTCTGAAATACCTTGGCCAGAGTTCAGTATAATACTCCAGCTGAAGTCAACTTTTCGTTTTAAAGAAAAGGTTCATCATAATTTTCTTGCTTTCACTTCCTTGGTCTGTGTTTTTTTTGTTACTGTATTGGGCCGCTGAGGTTGGGATCAAATCTGACTCTCAGCATCACTCAATGTTGGAAATAGTCACAAAGATTTTTAAAGGATTGGCCAATGAACTGAATGTAGCTGAAGGCACAGAGGGGGCTTTGATGGTTGTGGGCCAATAGGGGACCTCAAACACTTAAGGAATTGCATGATGGTGATGCAGTTAACAGAGACTGACAGCACCTCAAGAAGTTGACATTCTCTCAGCACTTCCCACAGATTTATATTTAATAGAAGACCAGCACCCTGTAGAATGAGAGCCCTCTCAGTGAGCGTCTACTTACTGTAGCAGTAAGAAGGAAGAGGTGGGTGGTCTCAAGCTTATCATGGAACACTGATGACCTGGTTTTCCAACAGAAGCCTGCATCCAGGTAGGCTGCTATGCAAGGCAATGGGTCAACTGTAAATTAAACTGTAAACTGATCTTAATATGCTTTTTAATTGTATTAACAAGCTGCAACCTATTAAACCTGCCTTCTTCAAGTCTGTCCAACTCCATGCAAACCTCCTCCTAAATGCAGCCCTATGTCTCTATTCATCAAATTTAGGATTCTCTAATATCTTTTTTGCTTTTACAAATTTTGTATCACTGTACAATCTAACACTCTTCTGAATTATATACCATTTTACAATTGCCTGTCTATTTCACCAGCCTAAGTTTTCTTTACATCTATCACTATCTTGCTCAAAGTTCAAGCTATATATAAACAAGAGAATGTGAAATATTTAAGATCACCAGACTTAAGATGTCATACTTGTTTAATTTCATCCATTCCAACTTTCACACATTTTGTGAACGCCAATACATTTCAAGCAAGGTTGCAAAATGCATCCTTTGTGAGGAAAACATTGGTAAAACTGTAGCTCATTCTCTCTTAATTGATCTTGTATTCATCCTCTACTGTCCATCAAACCCCTCTCTGCAGGACTGAATCTGAATGATTTCATCCAAGGCTAAAGTTATACAGCCAGTACATTTTCAAAAACTGCATGTATCACTCTTAAAAGTTCCGTTCCCTAATCATTTTGTCATTTTGCAATCTTGGCTTCTTTCTTGAACCCTTATCCAAGTTTTAATTTAAATAGTACAAGACTCTGTATTTCAGGTTCACAATGTTGCCTCTCAATTGCAACAGCTTTATATATCATTTTCATTTCCTCGCATTCCCCTTAGAGAACAAGGCTTGGGAAACAATAATTGGAAATCATGAAATGACAGAGTTTACATTTGTCTTCACAGTAGAAAACACAAGGTACCAAAATTGCTAAATGATCAAGAGACAAAAGGAGGAAAGGAAATAAATACATTATCTATAACTGGAGAAAAAAGCACTGGAGAAACTGATGGGACTAAAGACGGATCAGTCTCGTGGACCTGTGAGGATGCACTGTAGAATATTAAAGGAAGTACCTACAGAGATAGTGGATGTACTTCCAGGAATCTTAAAGGCCAGTTAGGTTTATGTCTATAATTGGGAAATGTTAGAGTCTAATTTAAGGGATATGACAGCAGATCGTTTAGAAATACACTGTATGATCAAGCAGAGTCAGGAAAACTTCATTAAGGTGCAGTCATGCCTGAAAAATTTACTAGAGTTATTCGAGGAAGTAACAAGCAGGATAAATAAAGGAGAAGCAGTTGATGTCATATATATATGGATTTTCAGCAATGTTTGATGATATCACACATTAGTTTACTTAATAAGATAACAGGAATGAGAAGTGATGCTTTTGAAACATGTAAGGTTCTTAGAGGACCTTACAGGGTAGGTAAAGAAAGGGGGTTTCCCATTGTGGGAGAATCTAAGATCAGCGGGCATCACTTCAGAATAAGGTGCCACACAGCCATGAGAAGGAATTTCTTTTCTCAGAGGGTAGTGAATCTATGTTACTTTATGCAGAGGACTGTCGAGGCTGGGTTGTTATGTATGTTCAAGACTAAGACAGGCATTTTTTTGGGACATTGGAGAAAAGTGGAATTGAAGATTATTAGCTCAGCCAATGACATCACTGGATGGCACAGCAGACTTGAAGTGCTAAATGCCTACATCTGCTCTTACATCTCATGGTATATTCCAAACTTGAAATTTTAATAAAGCTTTTCGTGATATCAGTCATTTCAGAGTCAGGGGACTGTGCAACATTCTTGTCATTGATAGGCCCTTCTCTTGTCAATTATTTTGGCTTAGGCTACACAATACATAAAAATTTAACTCTTGGTCTTGCTATAAACTTGCCTATTTCCACCTTCTAATTCTTACCTCTGTTATGAATACCTTCTTCTCCAGTATTAGTGGGAGTGTCAAAGCCTACTCTGAAGCCCTGTCTCCTTAAACTTTGAATTCTCTCCAACTTGAGAAATATTTCAAAACTGTCTCTTTGAACAAGCTATATATCACTCTCATCATCTCTGCTTCAATACCAGTTTTCTTGGGCATATTTCCAAAGACATGGATATATTTCAGATATTTTAATGTAAAAATTTGTTTTCACTTGCCACTCTAAAGTGATCGCTTTGACCATTTGTTACAACTGTTAATTATTTTTAAAGAGCGTAGCGGTAATAGTGGAAGAATTAGAAAGAGTGGAAAGCTATTTCCAAGAGATGGCATAAGTACAACTGAATGTGTGGTCTCTTATGCTGTGAAGTTCTATAGCATTGAGTTGTAAATGGAATAGTACCAGTGATTAATGTGTGTTACTCATCTATTAAGAAACATTTTATTCCTGTATAAATTTGGCTACAGTTCTCCAGCTGAAGAATAGATTCTTTCTGTGTAAACATAATTGAACTAAATTGACAGGACACGCCCTCAACACTTGATAGGATGAATACACCAGATCTGAGGGGGAGGTGTGCAATTTAGACCCTTGGCTATTAATACAATCATCAACTAAGCAAATCAGAGCTTTGTTCTAACAGCTTCTAATACAAATGATGTACTGGTAATAACTGTAAGCAAAATTGACATTATTTATTTGCCACAAATTCAAAACATTTTTTAAGCACTTGACACTATCATCCCATTGTGTATAAGTAACATACGATCATAAAAATCTTTTTCCCCAGTTAGATATTTAAAAGTAAAGCAACTTAAATCTTTAATGTCGTTAACAGGAACCAAAGGCAGCTTTTTAAGCAACATCCGTAAAATCACAAATTAGTAAAACCAAACAAAAATTTAATTGTGTCTTAGACTTCAACAGCACAGAGTTAGACAATAAATACAGAAGTGAAACCAGTGAAAATTATTACATAAATCATACCAAAATGAATAATTGGCTAATCCAGGGAGAAGCTTGATCGGTTGAAGCAAATGAAATGAAATAGGAATTCTGAGAGCAGATTTTCAGCAAATAAAATATTACTTACTGACATAATTAATAATTTTTTTTATACTGCATGAAAAGACTGCGCTATTGAGTTTACATGTGGTAGAGAGAGCAAGCATAGATTTCATAAGAAAATCAAGCAGTATTACTTCAGAAAACATGTGAATATATGGTACAATTAGACAAAATGAATGGATGCAAATGTAACAGGTAAATCAACTTTCCAACTTCATGTGAAGCATTTATTTCGCTTTAAGTAAACTTATTTTTTCCCCTGTATCAAGAGTAAGGACAATAAAGGTAGCAGAATCAATTACTTTGATTGAGGGTTGATCAAGAGCACTACAGATTTGAAAATGAATCATTTTTGAAAGTTGTGGCATTGTAATTTTTCATATTGATCTACTGATCTACAATAATGCCGCAATAACTGCAGAGCTCACTGAATGCAAGGACTTCTTGTTTAATCTTGAAATCTTTAGGTAAGATTTGCTCATAACAGAAAACAGAGCTTTGATTAGGGCTCAAGTTTATCTAGGTTTTTTCCATCTCTTTCACATTTTGTTTTTCCTGAACAAAACCCTGGAAACAGGCTTTTTTGGCTTCCTTAAAAAAATTCTAGAGGAGGTCTTTAAATTTGAACAGTAGGTTTAAAAAAAGGCAGACGGCATTTGGTGGAAATGCTGAAGGAAGGGTTAGAAGGGCCACTCTTAAACCCTAACTAGAACTATTTCATGCATCAATTATAAGTCACCAAATTGATACTTTAGAATATGGCATGATGCATCAGATCACATCTATTAAATACTTATAATGCTTATGTTAACAATGTCAAAATATTGACAGTAAGTTTTGAACAAATATTTGGTTAAAAAGTGGCATTACAAATTGAAATAATACCTTCAAGGTAGATGTTGATGTTGTTTCCAAGGTATCTACTCAGCCAATTCACCAGTTGAGATACGTAGTTTCAAATGGACAACTTAATAATTCTTTAATAAACACTGAATGTTACTCCTTGATGAAAATACTATTTTTTCAGATATTTGACTTGTAACATAAAAGGTGAAAGAATCTGAAATCTTTGTTCTATAATAATGTTGGTTGGTCATATTGGATACCTTTCGTCAATGGGCATCAAAAGTACTTTGCAAACACACCACCCAGGCAACAAATTCAGTATACACATGAGCATTAGGCCAGCCTCTTTTCCTATCACCAATTGATCAACCTCACTGACAATTTTTCCCTGTCCCCAGGCAAAATTCTCTGTATCATGCAAACCTGCTATTGGGTCAGGTGTCGATCAGTAAAGACCTCAACATTGAATCTCCATCCTTTTCGTGTAGCCAATGGTACAAAGTGGTGAATAAGGCCAGTTGATGATCCTGGGTGGGTCAAAAATGTCTAGTTAACGGGGAATTGCAGGCCTGAGAAGCAGGAATGGGGAAGAACAGTCAAGGGAAGGACCATAGATAATGGGAACTGCAGATGCTGGAGAATCCGAGATAACAAAGTGTGAAGCTGAATGAACACAGCAGGCCAAGCAGCATCTCAGGAGCACAAAAGCTGACGTTTCAGGCCTAGACCCTTCATCAGAGAGGACCATCACCGGTGCTTCTCAGGCAGGCACTGAATCCTGGAATTTGTAAATACACTCATCTCCTGAAATCAATCTGAGAGTCCTTGCCTCAATGATGCTCCCTCAGTTCTAGTTAGAAAGTGGTTGGCTGAAGGCAGATCTGGACCTGGAAACTGATTTCCTAAGCCAGAGCATTTCCCCCACCAAACACAAATACACTCATGTTTAGATTCATCTTTCCTTTACCCTCGCAATAGCCTGCCAATTTAACAAAAAAAGTGACTTGAGGAAAATTATTCTACATCATCAACTTATTTCAACTTAAAATTCAAAAGCATGATGAGGTTTCTTCATTCTCCCAAAATTTAGAAGTCCCTCCAAAAACGTAGGGTAGGCATTCTGAGGGTTGAATAGGGAATATCTTAAGATCATTCAGGATGGCTAAACTGTAAATAAATCATATTTTAGATTTTTCCTCAGGTTAAATTTAAATAGCTATTTTTCAATCAATGACCAAGAAATGACAATGGAAAGGTCTTCCAAATGAGACATTATTTTCAAATCCAGTTCTTGATATTGATCAATCTGAACTTAAGTTTGATCAAATCTTGCAAAACCAAGGCCAACATGCAAGATTCCAATGTGAGTAAAGATCACGTAGGATTAAGTACACTCATAGCAAAACATAGTCCCAGCTGATGATAAAAATCCTTGCAACAATTTTTGCACTGACTCTCTCAATTGTGCAAAAGATTGTGTGTGTTTGTGGTCACATTTTCAGATATATTCAGCCAATTCTAGTTTTCAGTTAATTGTTTAGCATATTTTCCCATGTTTGGAAATATAGAAACCAAACTAACAAGCAGGTAACTAAGCTAATTGCAAATATTTCAGGATACGTCATTGGAAACTAATTTTAATAAATTTAAAATGCCAGTAAGCATAACTGGATAGATCAATAACCAAGGTATATAATTACATTTGCTATTTATTAAATCAATTAAAGGAAATTTGTAGTTAGAGCTATAGCTGGCAATTTTTTTTTTGTAACTCAAGAAAATTTTCTGAAGCTAATGTTGGCAATAAGCAGAAGAATGGGTGTACAGCTTCCCTCAGTGTTATTTGGCTTCTTGTCTGCAAGCAAAGATTCAGTTAAAAATAAACTTACATTGGTGTGCAGGCTGGGAAGCTATTTTTGTGGAAGCCACATGAGCCTACATGTTTGTCAATAGTGATAAAAAGGAAGAGGAATAATACGGTGGAAACATGCACAAATCACGAGAATAACTAAGAACATTAGTATGTGTTAACAAACTTACCTTAACTCCATCAGTCTTCTTATTCATCAAACTCTTTGCTGCTGTAAGTTAATTTTAAAAAAATCATATTTAAACACATAGTTCCAAAGCATGTTCCTTTGGCAAAACCAATGCAGTTTTAACTTGCTGCTGCACCAGTAGTAATAGTTAAAGAGCCGCTGCAAGCCAAAACTAATTTGGTTGCAGTTGAAAGCAATCATTAGGCAGAAAAGACCCAAAGCAATTTTATAGACAGCAGGCAAAAGAAAATTTTAAATTAAAATAGCAAGCATGGATTATTAATCAAACAATCAGGCAGTGATTGCTTCGAGATGCAAAAATGCCCGATTAGTGGCTTAGGGTCTTACCTTACAGGGAACACATCCCAAATAAAGTGGGAAAAGGTTCAAAAAATAAAAGGAGGAACAGAAAGAAACGTGTTTGATTAGGTCACATCTTTCTCAAAACTTTCCGACACAAATACATGTCAAATGTGTAAAACCTATAAAAGAAATGGGGACTTTTATCTGTAACCAACATTTTTTTAAACCGTTTCAACCAAAAACAGACAAGATATTAATAAAAATGAGGAATTAATAAATATATACTTCCTTCACTTGCTATTAGCAAATCTAACAATCAAAAGAAGCTGCAATAATGTCTCTTTTGCATAGCTGTTGGTATTTACTTAAAATTGGACAATTAAACCCATCAAGGTAATCGAATTATGAAAACATCATATTTTGTTTGACAAATAGAGAAAAAAAATCAGATTAAAAATATCGACTTGGAATTCATGTTTTTCCATAAAATTATTCTTGATTTGCAATCAAACTTAAAATAAGGTCATTGTAGTCAGATCAACGTTTAAAATTTAGCAACACTTCTTTAGAGTATTTTAATCAGAAATATGAGGAGCAATATAGTTAAGATTAGAAGCAACCTTTGCCTATATATTTCAAAGGGATAAATTCCATTAATTTCTATTTAATATGTTCAATACTGCTCAAGAGCATGGCTCCTCCATTCCTCCACTCTCCTGCTGTAACTACAAACAGAAGGTAGTCTCCCAAACTCATGGGAAATCAAAAATGATTGTAAGTAAACTTGCTATTTCTTCAAGGATTTGTCAATATTTCAAAGATATAACAAAATACAAAGATAATCTGCATATTCCATGCCACTTTGCTCAACATATTTGCCATGTTTATCTCAGAAGTTTCCTTGGCTGATCCACAAATTGTTCAGTGCTAAATAAATCAAACAATAACAGCTTCATTCATCCAATTTGTTGAGAGCGCAAAATTACTGGACCACAGCAATTGTAGACCATTCATTGCTAAAGTGTGTGGCTATAAGTGAATTAAATCATAGCTGATGTGCAGTTTAAAGTTATTAATCTGTCTTTAATATGAATATTTTAATATCTATTTCTAAAAAAAAACTTTCATTCCTATTTTTATGAATTTTAACTGACTCAGCATCCAGAGTCCTGTGGAAGAAAATTCTAGAATTTGTATTAGCATTTGTGCGACAAAGTCCACCTCCAAATTCAAGATTGCGTCCTCTTGCTCTGAATTTCCACCAGAGGGAGCAGTTTCTCTGCAGCTTTCATGATTTTTCAGGGCAATTTATGGACATTAATTGATCAGTCCTCAGTCTTTTAAACTCAAACAAATACGAACCAAATTTTATACAGCCACTCTTTACAAATTAACTCTTTAAGCTGTGAATTACTTTAAGACCAGTAGTATTGCAGTCCACCAGATGTGTTCACCAAGGCTGCGTGCAACTGAGACACCACTTTTTCTCATTTACGTTCCAACTCCATTGCATGAAAACTCAACATTCCATTTGCTTTTGATTAAAAATACGTAAACATGAAAAGTAACGATTAAGACATGAGGGCACTCAAAACCCTTTGCTCCACATTAGTTTTTTGCCATTACAAAAAATTTGATTGATCCATCCCGTATTCAAAATGGATTACTTTTCACATTGAACTCTAGCCTTCCCCATTCTGTTGGTCTCCCAGTCCCCTCATTATTTTTTGCCTTCTTTATACAGAATAGGCCATATATTCTAAGTTTGCTATTGATGCCAAGTTTAATGCAAAACTTCACATTTCTTAAGTGAAGTATTTAATGAAAGTGTGGGACACCAGGACAGATCCCTGGGTGACAACACGCATCACACTATATCAGGGCATGATTTATTTCAGTTCTATGAACAAGTTCCTAACCACAAACAAATATTCAGATCATCAGAATACCTCTAAATACAAACTATTTTAGTTAAAAGTTTTTGTGTGGACCCTTCCAGAAGTCCACATTTGCAGCACATTGTGATCAGTTTATATACTCACTGGATGAACACAGCAGGCCAAGCAGCATCTCAGGAGCTAGGCCTAGACCCTTCATCAGATTAGGGTCTAGGCCCGAAATGTCAGCTTTTGTGCTCCTGAGATGCTGCTTGGCCTGCTGTGTTCATCCAGCTTCACACTTTGTTATCTATGATTCTCCAGCATCTGCAGTTCCCATTATCTCTGATATAAACTGATCATGTTGGTGCCTTTAACGCTGCAGCTAGAAAAGCATCTTATGCTTTATTAAAGCCAATTGTTGTAGTAATTATCCACCTCGCATTTTCCTGAGTCTTAAAATAAAAGATGTATGACTAATGCAGTGTGCCATGGAAGTAGACCAATTCAGTCACATCACATGACCACTGCTTTCTCATTGCTGTAGTCTAGTTTCCACAAATTTCCTAAATTTATCTCATTGACACAGAAACCCAACATGATTTGCAAACTTACAGCATTATCTGCAGCAGGCATATTTTGCTGTTTCTATCTCAAATAACTTCCATCTCCTATTGTCACTACATGCTTCAGTGCTTCTCTATGGTAAAGGTTTTTAAAATTCATTCACAGAATGAGGTCATCACCAGCTAGGCAGCATTTATTGCCCATCAGAGTCAACCATGTTGCTGTGGGTCTGAAGTCATATGTAGGTTAGGTGAGGTAAGGATGGCAGTTTCCTTCCCTAAAGGACTTTATTGAACCAGATCAGTTTTTTCGACAATGGATTTATAGTCATCATTAGAATCTTCATTCCATTTTTTAAAAAAAGTGAATTCAAATTCCACCTTCTGCCATGGAGGGGATTCAAACTCTGATCCCCAGAACATTACCTGGGTCTCTGGATTAACAGTCCAGCGATGATAATACTAGGCCATTGCCTCCCTGGGAGCAATTGAGCACTGAAGAGTCATTATGTGGCACATGTTAATCTTAACACAATACACAATGAATTTCACTCAGTTTTGACTATGGCAGGTTGAACTTCATTATATTCACAAATTCTGGGCCAGTGTGCACTCCTTGTAATCTTGACTATTATAAATTACTTAATACTACTATGAAAATTTATGCAATTATCAAATATGTCAATTACAACACAAAATTGTTACATAATAAATTAGTAATCCATCATTAACAATTTCAAAATCAGTGGCCCTATCGAACCGCATGGAATTTTAAGATTTTTGCACATTTATATATAGACACAGAGGATAGACAGACAACACAATTGGAATATGTACCTGAGAAATTTCTTGTGGCCAGCATTGTTGTGAGAATAGCCCCCTGAGATAGTTTGAAAAAAATAAAAATGATAAACAAATTCTGGCAAAGCAGATTTTATATAGCAACAATATCATTGTTCAGATTCAGCTCAACAAGCAGATGACTTTTCGTTTTCCCCCGTCAGTGTGAGCTTTGATCATGCAATATTTTTAGTAGCATACAAAACGCAATGAAGTGAATTTAACAAGTGATGTGCTGTATCACTTTTACATCAACGGAAAATGACTGGTGCAAATTGTGATTAAAAGACATACTTGCACACAAGTCTCATTTATCTATCCAATGGACCATTTGTTAGTGTAAAGCAGGTACAATTTTTTAAAAAGTGGATAACAATCTCTAAACAAAGTTCCACCCACACACTTAAGCAACACACTCAGGGTTAATCAGAGATAAAGGAGCAGTGAATGGCACACTTCCTTGCTTCCCAATTGACTATGTCGAATTAATCCTTGTTTCTGATACTTCTCCAGAATGTTTAACATGAGAGTAACTGATGCACACAACCGAGGAAAGCAGCATGGTGGAACACACTGGCAGAGATGAAGATGATGCCAAAATTGAAAGCAAGGATTAAAAATTCACCAAGGAAATTGGCATGAGAGTGCAGAGACTTGCAGGTGTTCTTGACAAAAATGTCCCCATCTTAAGGAAGACAGCACTGGTAGTGAATGCCAACATTCACTTACAAGAAGGTAGACAGGTGTTGTAAGGAGATCAACAAGCATAACACTGCAGGTAAGATAGCGGAGTAGAATTACACCTGGCTTTCTTTGCCACCTTGAATGGCATTTTGAAATACTTCAAAAGTAACTCTGCACCATACATTCTTTTCAGGAGGAACTCTCATTTGAAATCTCAGACCATGGCTGCCCAGTCCTCTGAGCAAGAATTACTCAAACAATCCTAAAACCACTTCATTCACATTTACAGATTGTAATCCTCGTGTACGCTATCTCAGTTGTGTCATGCCATTTGGCACACATTTAAATTCTAGATTTCCTCACAATTGTTTGACCTTCGTACAGCAAACTTGACGAATCGTGTTCACAGGCAGAAATAGGAGCCCCAGCTACAAACATCACAGGAACTGAGATAAAGGTCACAGATTGCACGGGAAAGCACAACATTCTTGTCGTGAGAGGTGGCTAAATGTCAGAATATCATTCAAGGCTGCCAGTAAACTGTTCCAATAATGCAGTCAGTGGAGGCCCTCCACCTGGCACAAGCTGGCACTTCAGTCCCAAAACTCTTCAGGAAAGCATGAGCAGCCAATCGGAGATTGGCTCTTCATTAGGGATCACTTTCCTAGGAGGTCATTAGGGGGCAAGTGTCTTCCTTCAACATCGCTGAAGGCCACTCTAAGAAATATCTTTCCCTTTGCAAAAAGACTCATCACTGAAATCTGCTAACTGTTGCAGCTACAACTTCGACCTCAAGATAAGGCAAAGGCAGCTGGTTTGTGTCTGTTAATTATTGTTTCTTGTGTGTCTGACTCATGCCAGGCTGTTGGTTGCAAACTTACCCACAATGAAAAGTGATGTTATAAGGTCCTGAGGGGAATGGACACTGGAAGCATGTTCTCTGTTGTGGTCGAGAGGAGGACTAAGGGACACAATTCAAAATTATGGAGGATCTTCCACTTAAGGCAGAGAATGAGGAAAATGTTTTCCTCTCAGAGGGGTGAGTGTTTTTGGAATTCCCTGACAGCAGTAAAGCCAGATCATTGGCTTTTCGAATAAATGCTGTGGTCCATTGTCAATTCATAATCTGCAGCTGAAAGCGAAACGTCTCTTCCTGTGGTGAATCTCAAGGCAAGTCCTTTCTTTTTCTCGGTGAGACAATCTCCCTCAGTGTCTTCTTCCCCAGAATGAACTGCCCTTATTAAGGTGCTTGCTATCACAAACCAACTTCTTTCATGTGAACACAGTCTAGGTGCTTCCATTGCCCACAGAAATGGTTTCAAGGGCTAAACAATTATCATACAATAGTGGATGAATGCCAGGCCTTTACACCTTCTTCAGATAAAGTGGCTTTCTTTGCTTCACGCCAATCTTTGCAATTGCAATTTGGCATCAAGTCTGGGAAACTACTGCACTTCAGTTTCTGTGGAAATTTAGACAATAACTCACCCATCCATTCTGTTCAATTCTGATGGCTCCTCAATGGAATATCCCCAAATGATCCATTTACATTTTACTGACTTCCCAGATACTTACCCAGACACGACTCGGACCCTGTCTGTACAGAAACACAGTAATCACCTGGGATAACAACGTGTAGAGCTAGATGAACGCAGCAGGCCAGGCAGCATCGGAGGAGCAGGAAAGCTGATGTTTCAGGTCTGGACTCTTCTTCAGAAAAAAACTTTCTGAAGAGGAGTCCAGACCCGAAACATCAGCTTTCCTGCTCCTCTGAGGCTGCCTGGCCTGCTGCGTTCATCCAGCTCTACACCTTGTTATCTCCGACTCTAGCATTGGCAATTCCTCTTATCTCATGAAAATCACCTGAGCTGCATGGAGTACATCTTTACCAAGTAACCTGCTCATATTCTATGCTGCTTTTTAAAAGTAAAATGTTAAGTTCTGCATATGTTCATGGGGGTATACACTAAAAATACTCTATCTGCAACCACTTATCAACTCATTTAGCCTAACAAATTCCCTCTGCCAAGTCTTTAAATAGACTTTTCTCACCTTGGAACTTAACAAAATGGCAGCACCAATAAGAAGGCAGAAACACAATGAAGTCTCAATGGCCTGTAGAAAACCTTTTGAACTGAGCCATAACATTACCCACTGGGTCTTGGAGTTCCCCTGCCCAATCATTGGGGTGGGTGGTATCACACATGGGAAAGGAAGGGTTTCTAGTTAAAGGGACTATGACACAGGTTACCTTGGTTTAACAAGATTTGAATGTTGAGCTGCAAAGTTAGCAAGAAATGGAGAGGAGACCTGGAAAATACTGCTGTCAGGACTCTCACTTTTAGCTGGAATCCTTGCTGCAGGATCAGAAAGACTGCACTGAAGCAATATTTCTCAAGATTGAAGAGAACAACATCTAGACCCGTGCAGGTGTTCATGGGGAAGTGACCGTGGAAGTCTGCAGCTGCAGTGTGGGCTCTCCAACCCGTACAGTGCACTAAGAAAACCTCAAGGATGTAGGAAATATTGGAATAACACTATCCGATGCCAAAGCTATGCGCTGACTTACCCAGCAATGTCTTGCAGAGTTCTCCTCAGAACAACTGTTGTAGCTGCACTCATTCTTCTCCAATCTGTCACTTCAAATCCCTGTCTGCAAAGCTAATACCACGTTCACACATGCACCAAGCCATCGTTAATGCTCAGCACTCTTTGCTGAATGTCTTTGCAGGTGAAGAGTACACAGCCTTAGTGGTGGCCCTCCAGTGCTGGGATTCTTGACCGTCTCCAATAATATCCATGAAACTGTCCACTCGGAAGGACATCTTATTGCAGGAGAGTACAAATGTCAGTAACTACTCATCTTTAACACCGATGCCTCCTCAAAAACTGGTGCTCATATGTCCTCTGCTTGTAAACACTGTGTTGTGGCTCCTTGGAATTGGATCTCTGCATCCATCTCTCTGCTTCTCCTCACTTAGCAAGGAGAAGGTAGTTTTTGTTAGATATAGATGCATCTTCTGCCTGTACCAAATCTAACGGCAAAACATTCGCAGGCTTGAGTGTGGAACCAGCTTTTTGTCATGAGTGTGCAGAATGATAAATTGCAGGAGAAACTATAGATTTAAGTTTGCCAGGGACACTTGATATATCCTTATGCAACATCTTATGTTGTGGCAGCGATAAGTATTGACCAGGAATTTTGCACTTCTTCACCAAACATTTCACCACGCAAACACCACCCCACCCCCACAAAATGGACCTCCCACTCTCATTCTTGATGTCACAAGATTATTGTACCAATGTTTTCTTACTTGAATTCCAAACTAAAGATACTGCATTTTGTTTGATTATATGACGATTATGTCTTGAGGCTTAGGGAAGAGAGCAGAATGATATCTGACCTTCAGTTTTCTTCTAGCATTGAATTTCTTCAGGCATTCCACAGTCTCTTGTCTATGCATACAAGAAGCAACAGTTGATCGTTGCTGCAAAATAAAAACAAAAAAGGAGACAGGTAACACTGTTTGCACAAGTTCTGGCACATTGAACAGTAATACGTTTTTTGTAAACCACCCACAACAATTTGTATCTAATCATGTCTTTTTAAGTTCTTCTTTAATACGTACTGAATAATTCAAGCAAATACATAAATAGTTAATTGGGCTCATTGATGTATATATTCTGTCTAAGGAACGTGCACTACCTTCCCTAACCATTAGCAATGCTAATGCTTGACAAAAGCAACTGTGACCCATTTCAGGTAGAACTATCAGTTGTACTTGCAATTAAGTTTAGAAAGATAATGTCCATGACAGTCAGTCTCTGGATGCGGGTGACCAAAAAGCCCAACTTGACTTGATTTCATAACCTTGTTTTTATTCTCTTTCTGTACTACTTTTAAGAATACTTACCGGTGCAACATTCCAAAAAAACCCTCAAAATTAAAGTTCTGCTTAATATCAGTGCAAATAAAATCCAGCAGCAATCCAAGCAGGAATCCTACTAATTCTTCAACATCTAGCCAATGTAGAGGATTATATCATAATTTCAGGAAACTCAATGAAGGGAAAACTAACTGTCACAATATTAACGTCATAAAATTTGATAACTATTACAACTATTTGCCTGGAGTTAAACGCATTACAACTTATAAAACATTTATCTCTTGGTGTTTTCTGAAAACTATAGTCCTTCAAACTAATTATATATTTTCAACCCCAGGATTCCCTTTCTAATGTTTAGCCCACAGTCTTGCAATCCTGGGAACAAACAATAACTAATAGCTTCCTGCACTTGAGCATTTAGCCATCTTCCCCAGCAAAGGCTGGGACAGCAATATTTTTGTTAAAAAAATGCATCTGGGCCATAAATAAAGGTAATAAATGATTAGGTGTACAAAATGTTAGTCGTGGGTCCAATCAACCAGTGAATTCCTTTAATTAGACTATTGTTTTTAGCTTTTGCTTGTGTTCCGAGTGTTTGAAACTTTAGTATTATAGAAGTTATCGGATGGCTGTACTGAGACCAATACAGAAGTAGCGGATCTGCCTCACGAATCATGTTTTAACGTGACAGCAACAACAAACTGCACATTCATGGACACAGCAAACTGAAGCTCCATCTGGCATTCATGGGGATATAAAACTGGATGATCAAATGAGCTGTGTGTCTTGGTCAATATAGTTCAACTAACCTCACAGAAAACAGATTAATTATCAATTTTCTGATGGCTTTATGCAGACCTTGCTGTCTGCAAATTGGTATACTGCAGAAGTAGGTCCACTTTAAAAATAAATCATTACTTTTAAAAGTATTTTGGGGAAGCCAGGAGGAAAGTTCTTTAAGTCTTGATACTTCACAACAGCAGCAGACTTTTCCTAAAATGAATACCTCTACACATTCATTAGTTAAGATTGTGTTTCAAATGATGATCCCACAGCTCTATATATTTGCTAAGTAATGAACTACCAGTACAAAGTATTAAGTACACATAGCATAATAATTTGTTACTGATGCAAAACAAAAGGTAGCAACGTACACAAATCCATGGATGTTTCAGGGCTTCGGAGGCTGTGATTCTTTTGGCAGGGTTTATTGTTAACATTTTATTGATTAGATCCTTAGCTTCTGGAGTCACTGTATCCCACTCTGGTGATGGGAACTACAAGTAAAATGATAGCGTTAACTAGATGATTATCATCAATTCAACATTTGCCCATGGAGAAGATTTGCATTTCACATTAGCACTACAACAACAGGACCAGTTAGATTGTTTAATAACAACAACAGCATTTTTTTTGCTAGACAAGAAATATAAATTTGGCTACAATTGAAAATAATTAAAAGTATTTCAAGACAATGCTAAAATTCTTTCTAAATCAAGAATATGGACAACGATTTCCTCTCCCATGTGCCCACCTCCAAATCTGCCTCAAGCAAGATGTTGCAAAAGTGTCTCCTAACTTAACCAGACTGAAGGTTATGTTTCTGTGAAGCTTCATAATGAGAATTAACCTTACACAAGATCAATCTACCTCTTGTTCTTATAGAGGCCAAAATTAAAGAACAATTTGAATCTAATTAGCTGAATGTTATGCATCAACATAATCCAGCCTTTTAGGTAAGAGTTTTGTTGCTTTTCTTTCAATCTACTACTGCTTGGAATGCTAGATTTCCAGAGATGTCAGTAAATTGTGCATCAAAGTAATTTACTCTCGACCAGCCTGCACATCGAACTGATTAATGCATACTGCTCTTGCTCAGTTATCACAACATTGCTCTAGACGTGATCGTGCCAGTACTGAATGGCAAGATGAGCACTGACTATTTGGATTTGGCAGAAGGCATTTTATATCACTGGGTGCTGGAGACCTACCCACCAGGTTAGGTGTTAGGCATCAGATAAAAAGACTAAAGGCAACAGTATTAGGATGTGTGTTTTGGAGAATGGGTAAAAACAAAACAAATGGAAAGGTATATATAGCTGGTATCAATTTACGTATTTACTTCTATATTAAAAACAAGGTGATGAATAACACACTTCTTCCTGAAAGTCACAGAATTAAAAATTGCCTACATGCATCAATAATAATTTTGAACCACTGGAAAAGAGTTAGCATAAGCTATTCAATGTACTTACATCATAAGCACCAGCCTTGATCTGCTGGTACAGCCTATGCTGATCTTCATCCCAGAAAGGAGGGTAACCAACCAGTAGTATATACAGAATAACACCTGCCCAAATTAAAGAAATACTGAATACCTAATAGTGCATTTGTGTAACTAACATGGCTATGCTGTCTGATTTGTTAAGACTGCAGGAATTAATTCTGAAAAACACAGAGACCAAGATTTAACTTGCCAAACAAAATCTTTCAGTGCAATTCAGGATGCCAACTTCTCAAAGTGTTTGAGGGTGGAGAATACATATAGTCTATTACTGATCTTCGCATCTTTCAAGCACTCCCACTGTGCACTGAAACCAGCAGGTTTTGGTAGCTGAAGACGGTTTCTGAACATCCGTCGTCCGAAATAACTTACCTTTTAGTTTTTGAGAAGCGTGGATTTTTGAGGCTAGTTCGAAGGTTTCATAACATCTTTGTTGCAAATCAAATAAGGGCTCTATCAGCACAGCCAAAACTAAGGACTTATAATCTCTGTCTTTAAAAACTGAAACAGAGACATTCAGTAGGGGAACTCAGCAGTTCTAATAATTCAAGGATGTGAATGTAAATATCGAGCTTGCACATCACCTAGACAGTGAATTCAAACAGTGGAAATGAAATGAAGTGATAATAAAATAAGCAATTAAACATTATCCGAGATGAAACCCATCGTATAAATAATGTGACATTTAATAAGACTGATGCTAAGTTAATTATCATAAATTCTACTTTAAGACCATTATTTGCTGAAATGATTACACCCTAATCTAACTTCTGATTATGAAACGAGAGTAGAAACTCATTTAATCAATAGTTTTCATATATATTACTTGAATTGATAAAATAATCAGATTTGAGTTTTAGGCCTTCTGGCATGAACTGAATAGATTTGCAAGCAGGACTTAATAAATTAGCATCCTCAAAAAGACATTTTAGTTAATACAAATACCTTCTTAAATTTGCTTAATGAAGTTTTGAGTCTTACTCTAATGGTCATTGCCCTTCTGCCATGCTGCTGATTATAGAGAAGCGTAAAGTGGCTTCAGGAAATGCAGGGCTTTCGAAAAACAGAGAAAAATAAGAAAATTTCTCTCTCACACACAATGCAATTACAATTTCTACAGCATTTAGATTATCGACATTGACCAGAAGGTGGGCACTATCTATATAACAATCCTTGTTAGGAATGCCACAAGATGTGGCAAGGCAACATGACTGAGAGCTCTGACTGAAAAATTATGGAATGAATGAAGGAAGAGCAAGTGAAAATTTAACAGAGATAGATCCAAGGTAGACAGGTAGAAAAGTTCAGGACCTACAATATCTTGATGTGCAGCAGGTTTCTTGCTGCAACTCTAATGTGGGACGAGAAAAAGATAGTCACAATTGCCAACTTTGATCTCTACCATGAAATTCATGTTATGAGAACTTTTGTGCATCTTCCAATTCAGAACTCAACCATTTTGAAATCGTGACTGAAGTATTCTAAAATCTTGAAGTTATACCATAATCTGTGCTCATGATTATAGTTACATTTGGTATAATATGAAATTTCCAGTTCTAAATGACTTTGAAAAGAGTATCAACACTGAGGCACATTGGGGGCTCTAAACTTTGAAGAATTCAGTGGCGTCTGATTTGAGAATAGATAGTATAAGAGAGAATACGAGACAGTTGTTGCTAAAAAGAATAAGCTTCATTCTAAGCAATACGCTTCTGGAATGATGCAAATGCAGTAGATAGGGTATCGAAATAATGGCTTGAGAGAAACTTTAATTACTTGACTAGATTGGAGAAGGTAGAACTGCCTTCTATGCAGAAGAGAAAGTTGAGAAAAGCTTTGATGGAAATATTGAAAATCATGAGGGGCTCTGGGCAGAGCAGATAGGGAGAAACTGTTCCTGTTGATGGCAGTATCAAGAATCAGGGAACACCAATTTTAGGAGGATGACAAAAGCAGCAGTGGAAATGTGAGGGAAACTTTTTTTTTGCAGCGAGTGGTTTTACAGTTGACCTCCATCAACTAGTTAAGATGCAACTGTTTGATTACCTCAGTCTTTGATTAACATTCAAAAGGAAGTAGTGGATCCAGGCACATTTACAACATTTAAAAAAGATTTCAGTAAGTACATGAATTGGAAAAGTTTTCAGGGATATTGACCAGGAGCCAGCAGATGTGATTAGCTTAGGTTGGGGTTATGTTTAGCATGGATTGGTTGGACTGAAGGGTCTGTTTCCATACTCTACAACTTCATGTTGATGATTCCTTGCATTGCTACAACCAAAATGCTTTACGCTCCTTTACCGGAAGATATATTAACATGGTTGCAACAGAAATTCTTGGATATGGATCACGATTGAGGGGGAATGGTGGAAGCAAATTCAATCTTGTGTTTAAAAGGAAAGTGGATCATACTCTGAAGAGAAAAAGTTTGCAGGGATACAGAGAAAGGCTGGGGAGCAGTCACAGAAATTTATTTGTGCCAGCTCTGAGTAAGTCTGTGAGCCAAATGACGTTTTTTAAAATTGCTTATCTGTAAATGTGCTTGAAGTGGTGGTATTGGGCAGCTGTCTTCAACTGCTGCAATCCTTGGGATGTAGGGGCCCGATAACTGGCTTGGGTAGGAAGTACCAAGATTTTGACCCATTGATAGTGAAGGAAAAAAAATATAGTTCCAAGTCATGGTGGTGCATGGTTTGGAAGGAAACTTGCAGGTGGTGCTGTTTCCATGCATTACTGTTCTGGTCCTTTGAGATGGCATTTGGAAGGTGATGTCGAGCAAGCCTTTGAGTTACCGCAATGCATCCTGTAGATTTAACACACTGATGCCAGATTGCATCAGTGCTGAAGGTGATGAATGAAATGCAATCAAGCAGTCTGCTTTGTGCCAGATGCTGTCAAGGTTCTTGAGTGTTGTCGGGGACGCACTCATCCAGGCAATGCCATTACACTGCTGACTTGCGCCTTGCAAATGATGGATGGGGTCAGGTGAAATGATTGCTGTGGGAGTCATAACCTCTGATTTGTTCTTGTAGCCACATTATTTACATGGCTGTTCTATTTCAGGTTCTGGTCAATGGTAATCACCAAAATGTTGATCGCGTGAAATTTGTGACAATAATGCCACTGAATGCAGGGAAGAGAAGATAGTTGGGTTTTCTCTTGTTGGAATCTGTCATTAACTGCTACAATATTACTCGTCACTTGTCAGTCCAAATCTTAATATTGTCCATGTATTGCTGTACATGGGCTAATTTGCTCCCTGCGATATCATAAATACAGAAGATTGGTAATCATCATTGAGCATCTCCACATCTGATCTTATGAGGGAGGGACGGTCATCAATTAAGCAACTGAAGATGGTTGGACACAGTGTCAGAGTCTACTCTGAGAAAGTCCTGAAATGATGTTCTGGGACTGAGACGATTGGCCTCCGATTGCAACATCTTACTTTGCATTGTGAAAGGCTCGAAACAGCAGGGAGTTTCTAGTGTGTTTCCCACAGACTCCAGTTTTGCTTGGGTTCCTTAATACTCTATTTGGTAAAATGCATCGTTGTCAAGTGCAATCACTCTCATCTTATCTCAAATTCAGTACTTTTGTCCATGTTTGGAGCAAGGCTGTAATGTGGTTTTGAGCTGATGCACCCTGGCAGAACCCAAACTTAGAGTTAGTGAGCGGGTTGTTACTTTGCAAGTGCTGTTTGATGGTGCTATCGATGATGCTTTGCCAATAATCAAGAGTAAACTGACAGGATAGTAACATGGTGTTAAATTTATCTTGCTTTTTATGGACAAGGCATAACTAAGTAATCTTCTGCATTGATGAATTGAAGCCCTTCTTGTCATGGTACTGGGACAACTTTGGATGACATTTCCTCACTACCAATGCTATAGTGTCACGGTCCGTGGCCTTTAGAGTATTCAGTAACTTCAGCCATTGCTTGATGTCATGTGGAGTGAATCAAACTGCCTGAACACTGGCATCTACGATGTAGGGAACTTCAGGAACAGGCTGAGCTGGAAAATCCAACTGGCACTTCTGGCTAAAGAGGAGTACAAAATGTTTTGGTCTGGTCTTTTGTTGTGCTATACTGTAATTTTCATTCTAGTCTTTGGTAAGTAGGCTGGTCAGCTTGCTGTGATGAAAGACATCTGAATACTGGCAAGGTTCATGCAAGTCATAAAGGTCCTTAACGTAAAGAAATCTCTGACGAGAGCAGTGCACAGGACATCATGCCCCAGTACTGCTTAAGCCATACCAAAAGTGTAAATGTTTCCTTTATCATCAAAATAGTCAATTTGTTTCTCTTTAACACTGCTCTTCTGAATAAGGGAGACTTTCACTGGGATTCCTCAATTCAAAAATAACTCGCTCATTGAGAACAAACTTAATCTTTAAACAAATGGCACTTTTTTAAAAAAAACTTCCTATACACAAACTATATTCCCTTGAATTCCATCGTACACACACTCACATAAACAGCAGAAGATGACACAACTCTGCAGGGTGTTATGGTTCTGAATTTTAAAAAAAACGGGGGGAAATAAACACTTTGTGAATCTAGAGTCCAAAAGGTAGAATGAGTAGACATCACATGATTCTTTTGGATTCCTGTTGACAGAATCAAGTTGCAGTTGGTCATAAGACAATGGGAAATGTTCAGACCAGATGTAACATTCAGATGAAAAACAGTTAAGAACCCCGATATTTGAAAAATTCTGAGTTTCACTTGTCTAATTTCTTCACCAACAATAAGATTTTTAGATGGTTTTGCTTTCATGATTTTTTTTTCTTACTGACAGAGACTGTTTATTCCTGCCAGCTTTTATCCAACTGCCATTTTTCGGGAGATATAGAATTTGTTTTTTTTTTAAAGCTTTAGAGCCTTTTACCAACTAATCAAAACCAGTTTAGTTGGACATAAAGCAACCTCAGTTCAGAAGCTGTTGCTAGGCAACACACAACTTTTACAAAACACAATTGTTTGCCTGGAAATTAAAGACTATATAGAAATCTCTCATTTATTTTAAACACTTTTCCTCTCAAAGTCATGTGGCTTTTTATAAACATCTCAAATTCCAAAAAATTGCATGTGATAAATCATTTGCAACCCAGAAATAATCCAACCTGTTATTTTCCAATTCCCAAAATCCATAAATATCTGCTCCCAGCAACATTGCAATATACTTTAAGATGAGTAGCAATGTGATAAAAGTAAAAGGAATAGACAAGGCAGTGAATGGGGAAAAAAGGGAGGCAACTAAAAAAATGAGTTCTAATTCAATGCTTAAAAATTTGGAAGGAACGAAGTTGTGAGGCAGGAAATAAAAGGTCTGCTAAGTTTTTGTCGCAAATAACATTCAATGTGGGGCTGCCACCAAATTTTAAAACAAAACTTAATGCGACTCCATTCCCAGAGGCCCATAGAACTGCTCTCTCAGGAGCGAAACATGGCTGGGTATAGTTTAATATGAGGGTCACCACACCTCAGGCAAGGGGTGATGTGATGAAGGTGGGTGCTTCGTGGTATCTCAGCCAGTGAGGTAATCAACCAATACTGTTGGCATTACAGCCGTTTAGCCAACAGAGCTAATCAACACCTGTCTCCAAATACTAAGCATGGGAAACATATTACCATTGCAACAGAATACAATTAAAATATATAAATATACCCAGGTATAATTCCTGGTTGATGCGTAATTTCAACTGCAGCACAAATGAAATGCTTGCTTGTGAGGGAAGGAGCAATAACCAGAGCTCCTGTTTCACATTGTTATTTAAAGATTCCTGCCAGAAAATGTATGTTTGCTTCCTTTTAAGAAATATTAACACACATTTCATCTGTCTGATATTATTTCATTATATCTGATGAGAAGATTAGGAAGTTGGCTAAGGCTTTCCACGTCTGATGCAATAAATCCAAAACAACGTACTTTACTTACCACAAGCCCACATATCCACTGGCTTTCCATACGGATCTTTCCTTAATACTTCAGGGGAGAGGTACCCAGGTGTGCCCGCAAAGCCTGTGGATTAGTATGGCATTATCAGTATGGAAGTTGATTCCAAATAAGACACAAGTTTTAATATGAAAAGCAGCTTTGTAATTAATACGGTTGGATTTCTCTCTTTAGCATCTGAGTACCATAATACAGAAAAAGGAAGGGATAATTCAAACCACTGATCCAGGTTTTACATGATGAGAAAATTAAATCGGCATTTTAAATTAAAAAGAAGGAAAACATTTCTCATTTATCTGGTGATCAGACTTGAAAGTATTACTATTCAGGTGGCAATTTAGAGACATAGAGCACAGATAAATTGTTATCATAAATTATTTAATTTGCTTCCCTTGATGAATAATTACAATTGACAGCCACAATAGATGCATTAGTACAATGTACAGCAACACTTAGAGTCTTAGATTCAACGTGGATCCAAAGCCTTTGTATCTTGCTCCAATTCAGATACTACAGGGGGTAATTCTGTCGTAGAACAATCACGTAAAACGGGTGATATTAATCCTGTTACCCATTAGATGCCCCTCTTGGCTTTTGTTTGCATTTTTATGAGAATCAAAAATTAGAACAGATATTTAAGGTGAAGCTGAGCCAATACTTCCCACCTCACAGTTTTGATCAAAGGCAAAAACTTCTGAAGAAGGGTCCAGACCTGAAACGGCAGCTTTCCTGCTCCTCTGATGCTGCTTGGCCTGCTGTGTTCATCCAGTTCTACACCTTATTATCTCATTACCTAAACTGGTATACATTTCTTCTAGCTGGTCAGACAGTATTCTTAATTTCATATCCATGTGCTTGAAATTTTATGCTACTGTCACAGGGAAAGAAAATCTGTTGGGAATGGTGCATTATAATCTATCATACCAGCTGATTTTCTTTCTGTGAAGAGATGTGCCTTTAAGAAGCATTTGATCTATCCCGTTTCTCTTGAAAACAAGGGCTGTAAACCTCGTACTGAGGCATCTGCTCGAGCAAAAGCAGAGTAAATTGTCTTGGTTTTTCTTAATGTAGAAAAGAGGATGATGATTGGATGAAGTCAGGCTCATACAAGCACAGGATTTTAGTTTTTGCTTTCAGTTGTTGGCATTGGAGTTTTGAACAAGTTGCTAGAGACAGCTCTTTATCTGCTGCTAGACTGTTTCTTTCACTATTTCATTCTGCAGGATTATAATGAGAAGACTTCACGTGAGAATAACACTCTTTTGCTGAAGCTGCCTTTGCCAAGGGTGTGTTTATAGGATGCTGCCATACTGTAATATCTGACGAGTGGTAGTTAAAATATACATTGTTGTATTAAATATTTCAATAGAGTTAAAGGTATGCTTTTTTTCCTCTGTATTTTAACTGTGGTCTAAGAACATAGTGTGATTTATTTAAAGTCAAACCATTTACAGAACACAGCACCTTAAATGTGCCTTTAATAAGATAAATATATCGGCCTATGCTACCTCCTTGACATGTTTTTTGAGGGGATTTGGTCTGATCCATAACATTTTCCACAAGTAATATCTCCCTTCTCTATACTGGCATTGTTCCATTGCCCTTCTATCCAGAAGCAGAGAACAATGAGTTTGATCACTTGGTTTGAGAACTGCAATGTGGGGGTCACTAACTGCTGCATTGGGCATTTTACGAAATGACCCTTGGTACTGAAAAAGGGGATTCTCCTAGGTATTCAAATGTTCTCTACCAGAAGTCAAAATTATTTTCTTTAGGAAGACCCTAAAATCAAATTTTTTAAATAATGACTTATGTAAGATCTAACTTGATTTCTTGAATGGCATTAAGCTTGAGGTAATCAAAAATTAATTGTACTCACCAAACCATGCTTGCTGGTCTCCTTGGACCTCAATTGCCAAACCAAAATCAGCCAATTTCACAGCAGCTCCTTTCAATTTACTAGCGAGGAGCAAGTTCTCTGGCTTTGGTTTAAAGAAGTGGATGAACAAAAATGAATTAAGTGAATCTTCAAATTATATTTTTACCTAGTTTCATTATCTGCTATTTTCAACCAATGAAACTCAGTCATTCGCTACAGGATAGTTACCAAAGTATTCAAAATCAGAAGTCGCATTTATACTCCAATTAAAAACGTGAAAAACAATTTTCATTCAATAAATTTTGCCATTCTGTTACAAGGATTAGTAATGGAATACAAAAGCTGTTCTACAACTTCACTTGTGGGTTTATAATTTATTTAAACAGTAACAGAGAGCAGAAAATTAAACATTGTAAATACACAGATTATTCCTCCGAATGCTCAATGACAGTCAAATTAAAGCATGATTATCAATTTGAGCAAAAGCAGTTTTCAGTTGTAGCACATCTAAATTATCTAGAGGGCATTTTCTTCCCAAATCCAACCTATTACAGCTTCACAAACCTAGAATTATTTGAAAGGTTTCTCAACTATTACTGTCTTAAAGAAATAGATCTGAAACACAAAATTTACACAATTACAAAGATGTTAAATAATTCCAGATCAACCAGGATGCTGAAAAACCTCTAAACAAAGCAAATACCTCGCGTTGGTTTAGCCATAAAAAAGGTGACAAAACAGATGTTAATTAATATTTGTAAGTGCAGAGGCATATCATCAGAATTGTCAGTGAATCGGTTAATACTGGGCTTGCTGGTCTTCTACCAATTTGGCTGAAAACTAACTAAAGAAGTTGGGAGCTTTCTGTAGTATCTTGTCAGCTTAGAGAACTGAAGATTGCAGGTGCAATTGTTCTGAATCACTAACTTCAAATCAAAAGGATTGATGCTGCAAAGAACTGCACGTTATAAGACACAGTTACTTTTTATTTAGATTATACCAATAATTGTTAGAAACTTTAAAATTGGTTTTCACTGACCAAATCATATTGCTAAATGTAATCTTTATGTTAAAAAAGCAACTAAGATGCAAAGGGCATTGAAACACAAATTATGCTTAATTATGAATTCAACGGTCAATGTCTCAATCTCAGGAATAAGAGGCAATTTAAATAGTTTATCTAAATTAGCTATCAATATGAGTTTATATGGAAACAAGTCATTTCCCCACCAAGAGGAAAGAAAGAGTAACCAGCCAGAACCCAGTCTGACTCAACTAAATCTTTGGTACTCTGTAGGTGGGGGCAATTTGTGCAACAATGTTTCCAAGAGGCAATAAGCAGACTACATTGAATCCCCCAATGCAGACAATGTCTCCACCTTCTTAGCCAGCACATGATTTTTCTCTTGATAAAACCCCATTCGGGCCACACAGGTAGCAGCTGAAATCACTGTCTGACCCTACGAAATTCTGGCAGTCTGCATAATGCTGCTAGAACTGATGTTACACAAATGCATTGCTCCCCTACAGTATTATGGGCAGTGGCAACTGATCAGTCAAAGGGATGCATTAGATTAAGTGAGTGCACAAAGGTGCAAAATGGACTTCAAAAATGAAAACCTATATTTTACAGCTTTACAGTTCTGGAATAGTTTCAAATTCTGCTCCAGCAAGAATTAAAATTTTGAATTTACAGAGCACCAATAAACAAGAAGTTGATTGTGGTGATCAATGTCCGAGGTAACTTATTACACCAGCCTATAGAAAATACAGTTGCTGGTAAAATGCAATACGAAAGCCACTGAAAGTTGATGTAATCGAATCAGCACAACTGTAAAAGGTTGCTGAGGTCATGCGACACAACCGTCAATGGCTTGACTTTATAGCAGCAAAATTAATTATCAAATACACGATGCAGTTCAGGGTGAAGAGTCAAGTATCTGCAGTCATGCATGGAATATGGCAAAGCATTTCTGCTTACAAACATCAATTCTGGCTTAAATGTGACTCCCAACATAACTGTGGCTTCCAATGGGTCTCTTGCTTTACTGAAAGTTAAAGAAGTCCTTTTAATATGCTATGTCATAGAAAGATTTAGGCACTGTTTGCATTTTCAAGCAGTGGCTAGTGGAGATGAGAGGCAAGTAATTTGGAAAGAGTTAAATGAAAGAACAAGAATGCAATATAAACACTTCTTACAATATAGTGTTTGTTTTGGGTCATACTTTCAGGCAAATTAATTAATTTTTTTGGGCTTGGTTTTCCAGAATTACTTAATTGATGCTGTTACTAAATCAAATCTCATTTTGGTTCTGATGGTCAATCAATTTAAGTTAGTTTCTTAAAAGCTTGAGACCTTAAAATTCACTTGAAGGAACATCGGTGCTATGTTCCAACTGCACTTCAACTGAAGTTACTCCTAGAGTTTCTCAGCTCCAAATGATCAATCTAAAGCAGCTCTGGGTGAAACTGGTGTGCCCCTAAATGTGGACTAAAGTTAAAGTGTAACCTGGGATATCAAGAGGAAGGATTCAAAAGCAAAATGAAAACTATATACATAAATGTGGCCGAAATAAAAATCAGGGAAATTAGATCTGTGCAACATTACCGGAAAGGTCACACAGCATAAGGGAAAAGATGACTCTTAAAGCCAAAAATGCATAGTCAGCGTTAGTTTACTAACTGGTTTAAAAAGCTCTTTATTTCCCAGGTATAATAACTTTACAAGGCAGGTACCAGAATTAAAAGGCTGCAAAACAAACAAAAAATAAAAAATGTTGGCTTCATCACAACAGAATGTTATACCTGTACAGAAGGACTGAACAGATTTGGGTCTCTTATCGCTACAAAAACCTAATAGATTTCCTAACATAGGTCCTGAAAAGTACGAAAGTGTGGAGTGGGATGGACGCAAAAAAAATGCTTCAATCGATGGGAGTCTAAAACTCAGGGTCATAAATATATGGAGTATGATTAGAATAGGAAATTACAGATGCATAGTCGGGGTGGACAGTGCAAAACGCTTTTAAAGGTGAAGCTCAGCAAATATTGAATAGAGGGGAAATTGGAAGATATAGAGATAAGGCAAGGGTGAGAGAAGGTTTGCATGTAGCATAAACGCTGTCATTGACCAATTGAACCAAATGATCAGTTTCTGTGTTGCATGGGATAACGAAGCTTACAGATTTAAATATATTAACTCAGGTTTGTGTGACAATTAGAAAGAATGCCTGGCACTTGGTTTGCTTTCGTTCTGACCCTGTAAACATATGGAAGGATTTCTAATGATTGGTACATTTGTACTCCAGGATCTCTTCCTTCCTTTAATTCTATGTCTCCCTACATTATTTGGTTAAACTTCATTTGTTTTTGTTTGCCCATCTTGCAAGTATATTCACGTCCTTGTCTAGCTTGCTGCAGTTAAATCAGTACTGATTATTTACCCCTTTCCCCCTTCAGCCGTGTTGTCTGGAAACTCAAATTCGAAACTTTAAATCAATGACGTAAACTATGAGCCACCATATCCTCAGCACAGGAGCCTGTGAAACAACACTTTCTATCTTTCGCAATTCCAAAAATGCTCTTTGCTTTCATTTTCTGTTTTGTCTTGAAGAATGCTAGCAATTTATTCTACCAAATGTACCCCAACTCCACATTTTCTGATTTTATTCATTATTGGACTATGTGGTGTCTTATTAAAGAACTTCCTTTTTCTGTTATGTTCTTAAAATTCAGTGAGATTCATCAAACGATATTTTGCCTTATGAAATACAGGTTGACAATTCATTATATTACTTGTTTCTAGGTGTTCTTTTGTTCTTTCCATTAGTAGGATATATCCTTTGTTTCTCCAACTACTAACATTAAGATAACTGTCATTCCCTGGACAGGTTCTGACCCTTTCTTCATTACAAATTGCAATAGCAATCCACCAGTCCGCTGACACTGCACATTTATTGCAAACAAGCATGAAATATGTGTAGTAAATGTTCCCATTTTAACTCAACTCCAAAAAACATAATGTAATCCAGTTTGTTTAGCATATCAGTATTTTCCCCCTTTTTAGCTTTAACTGAACTTCTCTCATTATTCAGATCATTCAATGTCATGTTTCTCTAGTCAATTTCCCCAGAAAATGTCACAAAAAAGTCATTATTTCATATTTCTGCCATTGTCCTATTGTTACCCGCAATAGTATCTTGAATATCCAATGGTTCTACTCCCACTGGAGCCTCTTTGTTTAAAAAAAACCCAAAATATCTATGTCCTTTGATCATTTAATTTGATAATTCTTTGCCTTTTTAAAATTTCTCTACTACTCTGCTCAAATTCTCTCTAATTGTGCATTCTTCACGTGCAATTAATATATGTCCCTTCTGCAAACCTCAGTTGTTCCCTTATTTTTTGGAGTTTCAGTAGTGTTTAGCGTGTCTTTTCCTTTTAGTAGAATAAATATTTTTCATTGCCTTTCAAATTCAATGTTTGCCAACAACATTTTATTTTTCTGAGCGATACTTCAGCCCCGCAGTATCAGCTTTTCTCAAAACCTTTTTTGGCAAGGTTGTGTTCTTCTCTAGCATAATATTAATCACATTAGTTTGGTTAATAGCACTCAAATTGTCCCCTTATTTTCTCTCATCTCCACTGGTTCATTGTCCATTACTTGATCTAACTCCATTGTTCTAGTTTTTACATACGGCTTAGGAAGTAGTCCCATGCACATTGCAGAACTGCATTCCTTTATCCCCTTTACCTACCTTTCTTTTTCAACTCATACAGCGTAGTCAAAACTCCATGATTAATATTCTACAGCCCAGATCTCCCAATACGTGTTGGAGATGGTATATACAACACCGATTGTGACTTAATCTGCCAATTGCCATTTTGCTCTGGATCCTTTGCACCTTCTAATGCTGGCTGCAGCAGAAATAAAGGGGTGAACACAGTCAGCGAGCCAGCAGTCAGGCCAATTCCAAGGCAGCCACGCCACTTATTCTTTTAAAACCATGAACTGAACAGATGCCGTTCAAGGTGCAGTTCATTGACTTCTGTTGTTTCAGTTGGAGCCGGCAACCCCAACACTTCTCAATCTCCCCACACCGACAATGTACGACCTTGAAACTACCCATTGTAAATGGTCAAACCCTACCCCGCTTCTCCCTCAACCCTTCAACAATGTTGAACCTTCTCCCTCATACCTTGACCGCACCTCCTGACAGCGTTCACCCCGCCTCCCACAACCCCCAAAGTTCATCCCTGGAACTCAAACTTTCCTTCATCCCAGGAGGATGATCAGCACCAGCCACCCAATTCACTCTGCAACAACGATGCCTTTTCGAACATCATCCTGATAGGGGCTTGGGATTCTACAGGCAGTCGGTAAAGGTATTGTGTGGAAAGGATGGAGAGGAATGACCATTGTCATGGGATGGGGGGAATTGTGAACATGCCGGGGACGTGTGGGGTAGTGTTGGAGATGAAGTGATAGAGCATATTGCTTGTTTACAAGCTGGATATTTCCAAGTGTGGTCGATTGCTTTGACACTCCAACGGATTTACTTTGAATTTTGCTGGTTTCATGTCTACTAGAAACAGCTCTAAGTAAATCTAAGTTTTTCCTCTCTACTTAGTCTATATATAATGTTGTAACCTGCAGTATTTGGTTTGCAGTATTCAACTTTTTGTTGCCATGTGTGTATTGCTAACTATATGATTCAGACCAATACATGCTTCCTTAGAACGTTCCCAATTTATAATGATTACTGTGGTCATGCAGTAAAGAAATTTTAACTCAGATTTTTTAAAAATAGCATTGTCTCTCACAATGTGATTCATCATCTTTTTAGACACTTGTTTTATTTACACCCATGTCAAATTATCCTCCTTTATTGTTTGCCATGTTCTCCTTCCTGGTTCTGTTTACGCCCCACTGTTCCCTGGAGAGATTAAAGCCTCTGCCAACTCCCTTTTTATTCTTTCTTTTAGGACACGGGCTTCACGCAATTAGTACACCTCCTTCCTGTTTCAGAATTGGTGCTGGTACCTATGAAAAAGCACACCTCTCACACTCACCAGCCCACTCATCACATGCTCATTCTCCCAATTTGTCTGATCCTGTTCCCATTTTCAAATGGCTCAGGCAATAATCCAGAAATTACAGGGAGGTTCTACCTCTTTTTTCCCCAAAAAGTAGTTTAGAGCCCAATCTCTGATACTCTTTCTGTTCCTATCTGTGTCATATGTTTGAAATGGATTAACTCCCTCCAAGTTTCTCTTTTTGAGAATATAACTACTGATCCCAAAGGTAAAAGGAATTGTTTCAGAAAACGAGTAAGCAGGAAAAGAACGAAAAATGATCTACATACTTAAATGCAATCTGATGCAGTGAAAATATAGCCTTCTGTCTGAATCAGACTTGGATTTTTTTTCTCCCTTTGGATCTCCTAAAGAATACTGGACAATCTAAAACCAGGCTGTTTGTAGTCCCTGATCCTACGTGATCAGTTTATCAAACCTTACTGGGGTTGTGTCTGAAGAATGGCCACCATCAGTCACCACCTTCAAAACTGCAAGCAAGCATGGCTGAGAAGACTGATAATAATGAGAACCAGAATAATTTTGTTGCAGAAATTAAAAGATATGCCCTTGCTTCACAAATCCATTTCCTTGCTTTAGTCAGTGATACATTTTAGGGACACTGATTTTTGAGTCAAAATAATCACCTGGTACCTGCACACGTTGACATTCACCTAAGAAAGCTGGAACTAGCTTTGACTCCATCTCATGCATGACTGCAGAGCAGTGTGAACTGTTCAAATCATCTTCAAATCACTCACCTTCAGGTCTCGATGGACCACACCCATCTGATGGCAGTGAAGCACAGCCTCCAGGATCTGCTGAATGCAATGACTGCATGCAAACACCAGGGGTGTGTGTTAGTTCCAAGCTGACACTCACTCTCTGTGTACTGTCGGCGAGACTGGCTTCATAGTCAATAGCAAACAACTGGTGTTTTGTTGAATCGTCCTTAATGGACCTAAACACAGATGCTCCAGCAGAATAACCATTGGCACATTGACCAAGAGTTCACAGCTTCCCTGCAATGACCTGAATTAGATTTACAGACATCCTCCTTTGAGCTGTTGGCTAGACACTCAGTGGTCACCACACAGGCATGATCAGCTAATGAGAAAGCAGCAGTAGGTAGCTACTTTATTTTTATCAGGTAACTTTTAGCTTTGGTAAACAAAATGGTTACTATGACACCACCTTTGGAAAATAAATGAATGTCAAATTGATGTTAATCATTCGCAATTTTTCATCTTTCAATAATACCTTTTGTCAAGTAATAGTGTGTAAACACTACAGTCATCATGCCGCTATTAATTTAGATTAAAAGTGTTATCATATTTTAAATATTTCATCATTCCTAATTTTTCTGACTGCCTATACGTATTCCAATGGAGTAATGTGTGACCAGTTGTATAAGTAATTGCTATCACAGTCCAAGTCTCAGAACAGAAGTGGTGTTCATTCACACGCAGCAATGCATCAATAGCAACGTTTTCTTTTTAAAAAATCTGCAACATATTTACACACCCACACCTTTCCACATCACAATTCAAGCATATTAATAAATGTTCATTGTCTGGAGCCTTAAAACGAGAAAAAGACTTTGCCCAATTGTTTTTTTTTCGACCATGATGCATAGCAGACATGTGGACTTGCAAACAGGTAAAAGGCACCATGCAGAATATGCTGAGGCAAGGGTGATCTTTAAGACTGCTTTCCCATCCCTATTAACATATTTCTGCTTGCATTTCATGGGTAAATACTGACCTTCAGGTCCCTGTGAACAATGCCATTAAGGTGACAATGATTTACACTTTCTAGAATCTGTTGTATACAATGACTGTGAAGAAACAAGGGCAGAAATGGAAGGGAGAAGAAATTTAGGGTACATATTCACAGCACACACATAGAAAGTTCACAGTACTGAACAGAAATTCTTCAATTGCAACTTGAAAAAGGAATAAAGCAGTGACAGTAACGAAGCCACACTTAGAAGTTTTTTTCCAAAAAAGCATCACAGTCATCACTGAGAACAATTTCTAAAAGAAATCTAATCAGCTAAAAAGCAAGTTTGATCAAAGCTTACAGATGGTTATTTTAAACATTCCAGACAGACAAAACAAAGCAAGTTGCATTTCATATTTTAAGTCATGATTCACTAGTACTGTGTATGACAAAGTAAATCTTAGTGTAATTGTAATAAAATATAATTAGCACTATATTTTCTTTAACAAACATACACAGACATAAGTGAGAATTGTTCACAAATCCCATCCATATTGATAGGATAGTTTTCTGTAATGGATGAGCGGTTGGAAAAATATCAACTGTCATTGATAAAATGGCTGCAGAATAAATTAGAAACAAATAGGACAGGAACTGATGGTACTGAAATAAGGTCAGTTTCGCAATTTTAAAAATTTGCGTTTAACAACTGCAGTGCTCACCTCACTCTTCAATGAAAGTAGAATAACCTTGACATACATGAAAAATTGCCATCATCCTAGATTGGGGATGGGATGGGGTGGAATGAGGGTGGAGAACCGGAGTATTTGGATCCCTGTACTTCCTTATATACATGTTAGGTGTAGCTATAGGTTAGATGATTGACTTCTATGCTGACTTTGCTTGGAACTAAATTCATACGCCTGCTGATCAAAGGCTGCAACACTGGGATCTGAAGCACAAGAAAAAGACCATTATCTACACATAACAGAAGCTCCAAATAACATTCGGTCAACCAATAAAAGAAAATAAAATTGGTTCCATGTCAGTAAATCAAATATCTTTCATGGAAACTGGAGATCAACGTCAGCATTACTAAATCTACCAGCTTTCTTCAGCAGGCCTATCTCCATAGAGAATTAAAGTGCACCACAGTAAAGTAGATATTGGTGTTGAAAGTCTAAGACCCTGAATATTAAGGGCACTCGAAACAGGCTCTGGCTAAGAGAATAGTGCTTAGTGAAAGCTTGAGAATTCCAGCAAGTAGTTTCCTGAAGTGAATTTGAAATGAACAGTTCAAATCTTTACCAATGAGTGGTATTCGCAGAGGGTATGTGGGTTCTAAAATGTAACCAAGTAGCACAACTAAATAGGTCTCTTTAATTAATTTTTCTAGTCCCCATTTTGTGCTGAGATCAGCCAAAGGGGGTGTCAATGTAATGCTAACGATCCATTTTGCTGTGCAATTCGGTACCTAAAAGAAAAGCTAACACGTATCAAAAGACCGATCCCCTCCTTTTCATGTAAGGTATTTTTCTGACAAAAGTTACACTAATTGAACTTGGGAAAACAAGCAGCTTCACAATTGTTTCACAGCATTCCAGTCTGCCTTCAAAGCATGCAGTTCACATGCCAAAATGGAGCCAGAGTTTAAGTGTAAGAAATGTAAGTTTACATAAATGCACTTGACCACAGTTTGAAAGTAAAAACAGATAATACGCATTGGATCAGGTAGCTCTGGCATTCTGCTGCCGCCTTCCCCTGTGGCCGAATGCTCACCTATGGTCTGGGTCCCTAAGCATTTCTGGGCCATGGGTGAGTGCATTTCCAGCAACAGAAACTACCCCCCAGGTGGCACTGCTGAACAATGCAGAGCTCCTGCTTCTAACTGGCTGGTTACTTTTAGGCAGTGGGATTTCTGCTCGTGGGCTAGATGATCCCAGGAAAGGCACTCAATGTAGTGGGTTTTCTCCAAATACAGGCAATATGGGACTCCTGTCAATTCTCTAAACAGCAGAGAGCACCCTTTGAAATTATGTCCAGGAAACAATGCATTGTCAAACTGCCTTCTTTCAGATGTGATGTTTAAAAGGAGCTTCTGAACAAGTGGGCATTAAATGTCCTAAAGCACAGCCTGCGGGGGAATAAGTAGTTTCTTCCAGTGCTTCGACCAATATTTGTTCCTCAATCAACACCTCAAAAGCAGATACACTGGGCTTGCTGTGATAAACTCTAATTATAAATAGTCTATTCAGTCCGAGACACAATTTATGGTTGACACCAAGTTACTTCTGTCCTTCCTCCTCAGCCCTGTCAAAACTCTCTACCTTCTACCCTTTTGTATGCATCAACACAATTGACCCTTAACCACTGCTTCTCATGGCAAGCTCCACATTCTCGCGATTCTGATTCAAGATCTTTCTTCTGAATTTCTTATTTCAGTTTTTTTTATAGTTACTATGTATGGTAACTAAAAGTGACTAAATGGCACGTTCTGTACTCAAACAGCCATCTACCCAACCCCCAGGAAATAAAAGCACTTCCTAAAACCTTGATAAAAACATTTGTTTTCCATTTAGAAGTATTATTTTAGCATCATTTTAGTAAGGGACAAAAAAGCAATCTGATGACCCTTTCCTGTTAACAGAACCATCCTGTTCAAGTAGCATTCCTGAAAGTTTATTTGGGTTCTCTCCACATCCTTATATTGCGTTTATGTAATATGGCAACAGGACTCCAAGTGCAATCTAACCAAGGTGCAATCCCAATTTTGCATAACTTGACCACTTTTCAATTCTTTTCCTTCAATAACTTCAACGCTTGTTTTCCTATTTTTTTTTGGAAATTGTCAGAGTAACCTATAATGCTATGTTCAATGGCTCTTTGGTGTCAGGGTATGATTCTTGCTCGGGGGCTTGACCACTGTAGATATGCGAAAGATCCACGGTTCACATCTCTGGTGAGCTCTGATTTCTTAGAGCGGCATAGTGGTTCAATGGTTAGCACCGCTGCCCCTAACACCAAAGAACTGAGTTCGATTCCACTTTTCACCTGTGCGGAGTTTGTACTTCCTCGCTGTGCCTACATGGATTTGCTCCCAGTTCCTTCCATACTCTAAAGATGTGCAGGATTGATCATTGCATCCAGGGATGTTTTGACCAGGTAGATTAGCCTTGCGAAATGCAGGGTTACAGGAAAAGGGTGGAGAGGTATAGGTCTGGGAGGGGTGCTCTTTGGAAGGTTGTTGTGGACTCAATGGGCTGAATGGCCTGCTTCCACACTGTAGAGATTATATTTTCTGCGTACTGGTACTACTGTACTCCTCTATCCCAGTTAGGGTCTTATTTTCCAAGTAATAAGTGGCCTTCATTTTTTTTTCTTAAAAATGGAAACCCCACACTTATCTGTTTGCAAATTCGTTTGATAATTACTTTCTTGTCTCAAGCATTTGATCATACAGATGAGAAGCGAAAGTAGACCATTCCAAGTAAACCATTAAAAGTAGACCATTAATGGCTGTAGCCATTACAGAAACTTGGGTAAATCGGGGGCAGGAATGGTTGTTCTAAATTCCAGGATTTAGATGCTTTAAAGGAATAGGAAAGATGGTAAATGAAGTGGAGGAGTGGCATTGCTGGTCAGGACGAGTATAGCAGCTACTCAAAGGGAGTTCGAGAATGATATGTCCACAGAGTCAGTTTGGTTTGAGGTCAGGAACAAGAAAGGAGCACTCATTTTGTTGGGGATAACAAGCTGTGGAGCTGGATGAACACAGCAGGCTATGCAGCATCTTAGGAGCAGGAAAGCTGACGTTTTGGGCCTAGACCCACTCACTTTGTTGCGTTTTTTTTTAAACCGACCCCCTAATAGTTGCAGAGAAGTGGAGAATCAGATTGGAAGACAGGTACTGGAAAAGTGCAGAAGTCACAGGATTGTAGTCACGGGTGACTTCAACTCTCCAAATATGGATTGGAAACTTTTTAGGTGTAATAGTTTAGATGAAGTGGATTTTGTCCAGTGTGTTCAGGAAGGATTTCTGACACAGTACGTAAATAGACATACACAAGGAGAGGCCACTTTGGACTTGGTGCTTAGCAATAACCAGGCTGAATGTCAGACCTGTTGGTAGGAGAGCATTTTGGCAGTAGTGATCATAACTCTGTTACCTTTACAATTGTCATGGAAAAGGATACATATGTACAGTAGGATAAGGTTTATAATGGGGAAAGGGTAATTACAATGCTGTTAGGCAAGAATTGGGTAACAAAATGGAAACAGATGCTGTCAGGGAAGAGCACTATTGAAATGTGGAGATTTTATGGAATGCATACTATGTGTGCTCAATATGTTTCTCCCTAGCAGGCAAGGAAGATGCATTTGAGTGAGGAAGCCTTGGTTCTCAAGAGTGATCGAAAAACTGGGGAAGAGGACGGAGGATGCTCCATAGAAGGTTTAAGAAACGAGGATTGGAAAATGCTTGAGAGGGATACAAGTTAGCCAGGAAGAAGCTGAAGAAAGGAGAGCTATAAAGGGGGCATGAGAAAACCTTGGCAGATAGGATCAAGGAAAACTCCAAGGCCTTCTACACGTATGTCAGGAAGAGAAAGGGGCCGATCAAGGATTGTAAAGGGAATTTGTGCACAGAGCCTGAAGTGACAGGACAGGACCTAAATGAATACTTTTCTTTGGTATTCACAACTGAGAGGGACCTAGTTAGAGGAAGAGGACAGTGTGAAACAGTCTGGCAGGCTAGAGGAGGTCAATGTTGGTAAGGAAGATGTACTAGGACTTTTGAGGAACTTGAAGATAGATAAGTCCCCCAGGCCTGATGGGATTTATCCAAGGACTCTAAGGGTAGCGAGGGAAGAGATCGCCGGGTATAGTACCGGAAGATTGGAGAGAGATAAATGTCATTCCCTTGTTCAAAAAAGGGAATAGGAATAACCCCAGAAATTACAGTCCAGTTAGTCTTACGTCAGTGGTGGGCAAATTACTGGAAACGGCTGAGAGATAGGATTTATGATCACTTGGATTGGCACAGTTTGATTCGTAATAGTCAGCATGGATTTGTAAGGGGTAGATCATGTGTCACAAACTTTACTGAAATTCTTTGAAAAGGTGACTAAACGGGTGGATGAAGGTACAGCAGTGGGTGTGGTATACATGGATTTAAGTAAGGCGTTTGATAAGGTTCCCCATAGTAGACTCATGCAGAAGGTACGGAGGCATGGGACAGGGGGAAACGTGGCAGATTGGATTCAGAATTGTCCGACCCTTAGAAGATTAAGGGTGAAAATGCATGGAAAATATTCACCATGGTGCTCAGTTACAAGTGTTGTACCACAAGGAACTGTTCTGGGTCCTCTTCTATTTGTGATTTTTGTAAATGGTTTTGACGTAGGGGTGGAATGGTGGATTACTAAGCTCGCCGATGATACAAAGGTGGGTCGAGTTGTAGACAGTGTGGAGGGCTGTTCCAGATTACAACAGAACATTGATAGGATGCAGAGCTGGGCTGAGAAGTGGCAGATGGAGTTTAACCCTGAAAAGTGTGAGGTGATTCATTTTGGAAGGACAAATTTGAAAGCAGAATATAGAGTTAACAGAAAGATTCTTGGCAGTGTGAAGGAGCAGACAGATTTGGGGTTCATGTTCACAGTTCGCTGAAAGCTGCCAACCAGGTGGATAGAGTTGTTAAGAACATAAGAACTAGGAGCAGTAGGAAGCCATCTGGCCCCTCGAGCCTACCCCGCAATTTAATAAGATCATGGCTGACCTTTGAGACTCAGCTCCACTTACCCATCCACTCACCATAACCCTTAATATTCCTTTGCTGTTCAACAATTTATCTAGCCTTGCCTTAAAAACATTCAGTGAGATAGCTTCAACCGCTTCAATGGGTAGGAAATTCCACAGATTCACAACCTTTTGGGTGAACAAGTTCCTCCTGACCTCAGTTCTACATCTGCTTCCTTTTATTTTGAGCTGATAAAGGCAGCGTACGGCGTGTTAGCTTTCATGAAGAGAGGGATTAAGTCAAGAACCGTGAAGTTATGCCCCAGCTATACAAAAGCCTGGTTCGGCCACATCTGGAGTATTGTGTCCAGTTCTGGTGACCTCATTACAGGAAAGATGTGGAAGCGTTGGAAAAGGTGCAGAGGAGGTTTACTAGGATGTTGCCTGGAATGGAGGGAAGGTCTTACGAGGAAAGGTAGACAGCGCTAGGGCTTTTCTCTTTAGAATGACAAACGATGAGAAGTTACTCGATACAGGTGTACAAAACGATCAGAGGAACAGATAGAGTAGAGAGGCAGAGACTTTTTCCTAGGGTGGAGGTAGCTTTTACGAGGGGACATAATTTTAAATTGACTGGAGGTAGACATAGGGGAGACGTCAGAGGTAGGTTCTTTACTCAGAGTGGTAGGGGTGTGGAATGCTTTGCCAGACAGGGTAGTGGAGTCAGCCTCTTTAGGGGCATTTAAGCAGCTATTAGGTAGGCATATGATGACAGTATAAGGTAGGGGTGGAGGTTAGATAGACTTAAGGTTTAGGGTAAAAGTTCAGCACAACATTGTGGGCCGAACGGCCTGTACTGTGCTCTACTGTTCTATGTTCATTCAGTCCCTCAAGGCTATTCATCTATGCTGCATGGTCAGGGCGAGGCATTTGTTCTTTGAATCCCACAATCGCATGGTAATGAGACCATATATGAAAGCAGATTCTTGTAATGGACAGGGCCAATCAAAGCATAAAACCAAGACTCAATTAAAGTGAAAATTTAGTTGCTGGAAGGTGACTGGAATTTACCAAATTATGGCTCTTTCTGGAAAGTAACTGTCTAACCAGGAAGAAAATACCATACCTAGATTCAAAGGCATGTATATGACAATGACTGACATTAAACTAATAAAAGCCTGAGTAGTTTCTCTCTCTTTTCTCTCCCATAGTTCACAGCAATTTTTAGTTTACGGGTAACTAAGGGCAATTGTAGAAGAAATAAAATTTCGCACAAGTACTCAGCTCAGTATTTTTAAATAATAACCATGGTAACCCATCAAATTAGGTGAACTCAAGCGGCATGCCTTGTGTGCAGTTGTGTGACAGGCAAGCATCTTTTTAGCTACATCTACTTTTACACTGCGGTAATTACCACTCTCTATTTTGAGTCTGTTTTATACTGTAAGGCCATGCATCTCATAGAAGAAAACAATAGAAATTACACACTTGTATCCATAAATGAATCAGAAAGTTTAAAATTCCCTGACTAACGCAAGCAATTCTTTTTTATACCTTCTCTTCCAATTATCTTAAATCACCTGCTTCAGTAATTATTGTACAAATTCCCTTTGCACTTTAGGGCAAAATAAACAGACATCATTTTGGTAACTAATTAACTACGGCACTGTCTATCACTGAACATCCATTCAGCAGCAACTAATGTCAAAATGAATCTTAGCATTGTTACCAATTCTGTATCCGGTACACAGAATCCCTGGTGGTTTTAGGATTCTATCTTTAAGGTAAAGCGAAAGAGGTCATGTGTCCTGTTCTGAAGTCTGCCAGCCAGCAAGCCTGGGTGGTTAGACTGTTACAGATTCAAGGGGCCCAGATGCTTTACTTAGGAAAAAAAGTGCCAAGTGTTTCCTCTTTGAAACATCAGGCTGTGCACTTATTGATGGACAGTCTCCAAGGTCCCAGCAAAATGTAGAAATGTAATATCCTTAACAAATGTATTTTAAACTGTCCATTTACATCCAAAATCTAAAACAAAGGGCTGAGGTCTCCCGGATAACTAATCAATATTTTTGCCTGGATACTAGGATCATATGATTCATGTTGCCATGGAGATGGGCTTTGAAAATGAAAGCTGAAATCTGAGAGAAGTTAAAACAGAAAGATGATCTGCATAGCTTTAGATAGAGGGAGAAGTCCTCATGAAATTTGCACAATATAAAAGTTGTGGAGTTTACCATTTTTAGGCTGGGTAAAGTAAAGATCAGATGTAACTGGCCAATAATTATTTGACTGAAGACAGTATGACATACACTTAGTAGTAGTTTTGTTTCGGTTGTATTAGAGGTTCTGTTCAGTAGGTTGAAGTACAAGCTACCTGCAAAAATAATGTTTTGTCAAAAGTGCTTTTAATCTGTTACAATAAACATATTAAAATGCGATATCTTGTCACTTTATCCATTCAGGTATTAACTGAAAAGCTGAATTTATTTTTAATCATTTTTGGCCTCTAAGACCGAAGCAAATAGCCTCATCACTATGTGGTCAAAAACTAGATGCATCTTAACAGAGAACAGTGAGGTAGATACAATTAAGAGGAGAATGTGAGCGCCTAGGGCCTCAAAAGCAGAAAGGTTTAGGAAATAGAGTATGCGAGAAAACAGAACTGGTAAGATTGTTAAGGCTACAAAAAATTATAGGTGGTGAGGCCATGGAGGAATTGAACTATAATAGAGAGAATTTTAAATCTTAGATGTGACAAGATTGAGACTCTGTGCAAGTCAAAATAATGCCATGGAGAGCTCTTCGTGTTTGGCAGGCAAATGGAAAGTTATTTATTCCTCAATGAATGGAAAATAAATGCAGGGATATTGTACTACAGCTGTACAGGTTGATGTTGAAGCTACACTTGGAGTACAGTGTATAGTACTATTCAAAAAAGGTTTAATTACTTTAGAAGCAGTTCCGAGAAGATCTACAGAACTCACTGTCAGGATAAAGGACTTATGAAGAAAGGTTGAAAATGTTGGATCTGTATTAACCACACAGTAGAATGAGAGGTCATTTCAATGAAACATACAAGATCTTGACGAGACTATTTAGGGTGCATTCTAGATGGTGTTTCCTACCATTGGGAGACTAAAACTAAGGAATATAGCTGATATTAAGAGTCTCCCCATTAATAGAGATGAAAAGAATCTTCTTCCTCCCAGAGATAAAGGTAAATTTTTAAATTTATTCAAGGCTGAGTTACGTACAGTTTTTAATAGACAAAGGAGTGAAGGATTCTGGAGGTACAAACAGGAAAGTAGAGCCAAGACCACAACCAGATCAGCCATGATTCTTTGAATGGTGGAGTAGGGTCAAGGGCCAAATGGCTGAATCTTGCTCATAAAGTCCAATGCTCCTAATTTGAAATCTATGGAGGACACAGTACAGGAGGCTGGTAAAGACGAGTATTGGAACAGTTGGGTGTAGCGATAACCAAAACAAGGATGACAATTTTAGCAGCAAATGGGCTGAGATCTTTGGTGGGTGGCGGGGGGGGGGGGGGGAGGGGGGGGGGGAGGGGGGGGAGAGGAGGAGGAGCAGGAGGAGGAGGAGAGGTGGGAAGAGGTAGGGGAGAGAAGACGGTGGTATCACTAAGGAGGAAGTAGTGACCCTGGTGATGGAAAGCAGTTGCTGTCAGAAGCTAAGCCTGCCATCAAATAGAACAGTGCATTTGCAATAAGTTTAGCTCAGATTAGTGATCAGAAAGGGATTTAGAGTCAGTGGCTACGGATCAAAGTTTTTGACAGGGGAGCTGTAGACAGTAACGTCAGCATTCTCAATGTTTAATTACATTCTTCAACGAATCTTCAGAGAAGAAAATTTCACCTTGATTGGAATGGTGGTATAAGGGAATACAAACTTCCAAAATTGTCAAAAATTCATGCGATTGGAATTCTGTAATGCATTATCATTCATCCCTAGCAGCAGATGAAAAGTAGAAAAACAATTTACATGTATGTAGTGCCTCAAAAATTCTTAAGAATTTTATCGCAAATGAATATCTTTTCCCAAAAAGTAATCACTGCAAATCTATCTGGGGAGCAATATTGCATGTAGCAAGGTTGCACAAACAACAATAAGGTAGTTTCAATAATTTTGTTTGAGGTATCGCTATTGGTCAAGGCAATGCAGAGAATGTCCCCACTATTCAGATCCCACCATGGAACCTTTCACCTCCAGCCATGACAGCAGAAAGGACCTCAATATAATCTGAAAGACAGCATCTGTGACTGATAGTGCTGAACTCATTCAGGTCTGAGCTGAGATGTCAGCTTAGATCACAAGCTTAAGTCTGTGGACTGAAACTTGAGCATCTAACTTTATAACTCAGGGGGCTGTAGTGCTATTTTTCAGTTAAATTTAACATAATCTTAAACTTGGAAAATTCACAACTGTCACATAACATTGATTCCTAGGTTTGCATGAATGACTAAACAAAAAGCAAAAACATTGCCGTTACTGGAAACCCGAAAGATGAAGTAGAGAAAACAGATATATTCAGCATATCGGGCATCAGAACAGTAACATCAAATTTTAGATTTTAATACCCTTCCTTGTAATTGGATGATATTAAAGATAAAGAGAATGGCATATTTAAAAAAAAAAGACACAAAGCAGATTGAGACAAAGGCTGTAATGTTTTGATAGACCGGGGAGGTCCACAAAATCATTCATCAGTTCCCCATTCCCCAGAGCAATGATACATCTGCCTGGCACTACCAGCCAGCACCTGCTGTCAAATAATATAATATGAGGCACTGTGAAAGTCTGAAGTTGTTAATCTAAAAGCTGTGGGACTGAAAAACACTGGTGAGGAAAATGATTGAAGTTTTCTAATTTCCTCAGAGAAATGCAGATGTCTAAGTATGGAGAGGTCAGAATGGGGAATGCGATAGAGAACTGTGACAGAACAGAGAAATTCACCAAGGTGACCATCTAATCATTTATATGCACTTTCACCAATCAGAACTACATTGATTGTTGATGGCACAGTCTCCTGAGCACTGAGCACATGGGTCATTGAACTTTCAGTTCAAAGGCTGGGTTCTCCCCTTAATGGCTCTTCACTTAATCTAAAAAAGTGGAAACACAGTTGATTTGATAGTGGTGGACAAGGATGTGCAGACGTGTGTGATGGATCTTCATGATATGCAGGCAAGAGAAGGTCTTGGACCTTGGGGAGGCAGTGACCTAACAATGTTGCCACTGGGCTCGAAAACCAGATGACTAGGCAAATTCTTTAGTGACAACAGTTCAAATCCCACAATGGCAGATGGTGCAATTTGAATTTAATAGAATTCAGGAATGAAAAAGTCAAAAGAATAGTGACCGTGCATTGTTGCAAAACGCATCATGTTCACTAACATCCTTCAGGGAAGGAAATCTGCCATCCTTCCCTGGTCTGGTCTATTGTGACACTAGACTTGAAAGCAGTGTCGTTGATTTTTAACAGCACAGTGGGCAATTATAGATGAGCAATAAACATTGGCTAAGTAAATGATGCTAACATCCTACTAATGGAAAAAAACCACTGTTGCAAGCCCCCACGTTGTTTTAAAGGTTTTAAAAGCAAAAAGGATTTTCCCTTGAGGTATTGTAAAAGGGTCCAGAAGGGAGAATGGAAACAGGCATTTGTAATAAAGTACAGACTTACAATAAAACTCCTGCAAATCTCCAAAACATCTTCTGCCATCTAATTCAATTCATGGAAATCAGCAGGTTCATCATGGTAATACAGGATAGACCTTGATCTCCTAAGTGGGAAAATAACGAAAGCAAAGAAGGCAAACCGGTTCCTGACAGGTGTAAAGCTCGCGGTAGCTTTTTAAAATGAAATGGCAGAATCATGTCACAAGATCACCAAGGGAAACTATCCTCCAGCATTTTCAGGATTGGAGCTGTATGAACAATGGAAGAATGAAGTGTGGAGAAGGATTTGGATCACTTCTCTAACCAAGAAGCAGCAAGGCATAATTTTGGCTTTGTGCTAACCAAGAAGGAATCTAAAAATTATCTTCAGAACTGTAAGTGACTTGGATACTGGGGAGGGACTGCAGATTAGATTAGATTCCCTACAGTGTGGAAACAGGCCCCTCGGCCCAACAAGTCCACACTGCCCCTTGAAGCATCCCACCCAGACTCATCCCCTTATAACCCACACACCCCTGAACACTACAGGCAATTTAGCATGGCCAATCCACCTAACCTGCATAACCTTGGACTGTGGGAAGAAACCAGAGCACCCGGAGGAAACCCACGCAGACACAGGGAGAATGTGCAAACTCCACACAGACAGTCACCCAAGGCTGGAATCGAACCTGGGTCCCTGGCACTGTGAGGCTGCAGTGATAAACACTGAGCCACCGTGCCACCCTGATTCTACTATTAATTATTGACCAAGTTTATAAAAAGGATGAATCTTTGGAAGACTTTGATGAGTTTAAGACTGTCGACAACCGATTCAGGGAAGAATGTGTCATGAAGTTGGAGAGATTATATAAAAGGCTAAAGAAATTCATACTTGAAATTCAGGTGGCAGTATTGGAATTTAAACTGTTAGATTGCACACAAATTTCACACATGGGCAGACTTTATTTTTGAAAGGCATTCAATTTCATGGTAATGGCTCTCTTTGAACAAATGACTACTGGAAAAATCATTTTAGGAAGACAGTCGTCATTTCCAGCTCCCATCGGAAGACATGTTGGCAGTTCTGTTGTAATACAGAGAATGGAAAAGTCTTATGATTACTGGCAATTCACCAAGCTGTAAGTTACAAACATTACTGGCATGGGAAATGTTTACAAAAGCTTCCTTATAAACTGGTTTTCTCTTTTTTGGGCGTGGGAATGGAGGGCTGTTAACCCATACCAATTAGAGTATGGCTGGAACCCAAACCTGCCTGCTTCTGCATGATCGTCTAGCTCTACACAGAACAATGATCAAGTCAATTCTGTTGTGCATCTTTTGTTGCACTGAAATGCATGACACACCAAAGAACAGGTTTCATTAACAACGCTAATGCTGACGGATCAGGAAAACAAAATGAGAAAGCTTTGGTACATCACATCAACCCATCCAAGGGAGACTTCAGATTTGGTGATATGGTTCACTAGCAGGGCCAGGAATACTTACGTGATAGCAAAGCTTTCTGAATACAACATGGAAATCAAGCTAAAAAAGCACATTCTTCACAAGTAGTTGGATTAAGTTACAAGTCACAACTCTGAGAACATGGAAGAAGGCACCGATGATGAAACGACATGTACTTGGTGAACCCAGGAGTTCTACAGCTCTAGATCAGAGAGGCAGGATTCGAGGGCTCAGGGTCTTCATATGATACACATGCCATTGAAGAAATTGAAACCATAATCTCATGTGGGGATTACTTGTCCAGAGTGGGTTCACAGGTAGTTTCCTGGCCAGCAGTAAACCAGAGAATGACCATGATAGTGGGATGTTTGGGCAAATTGACAGGAAAATACAAAACTTGCCAAATGTTCCAGATGAAGGACAACAGGCGAGAGTCATAAGGTGGCAGTAGAGGATTCAAGAGTGGAGAACTAGAAAATGCAGATCCAGTACTGATTCAAAAGGCACATTTTGGAAGAAAAGTTCACATACAGTAGAGGATTTCTAACAGACACCTGAAAGAAAGAGGCCAGCCATATCTCATTGTGAAGAGAGACTGCAGCCAGACAAAGCAAATGGGCAGCTTGGATAATGGAGAGATTTCTTGGCCAAAGGATAAAAGTAAAAATCTCCACGATCAGGTGGTGATTATGGCTACTCTTTCAATGGAAGATAGAGTGATAAAAGTGGCTAAACTAATAGAGTTACAGATCTGAAGAGAATTCAGAATACATTAAGAAGTTGATGATTGAGGTCAAGCTGCTTTGTCACAGAGATGGATGTGCCTTGAAAAGATCCTAGTACCACAGTGAAGTATCAGCCATGGTTTCTGCATTTAAACCTGTGGACAAGAATCTCCAAGTACGGCACAGGAATGGGCCCTTAGGCCCACAATGTCTGTGCCGACCATGTTGCATTTCTAAATAATCCCTGCACAAGCCTTCTGATTCAGAGGCAAGGATGTGACTATTTCAGCTGATCCTTTTGCATAGAAAGGTAATAACTTAAACACTTTTTAAAACTTTCAACGTATGTTAAGACATCACCCAAAACTTGTTTTTATATTCTCAGTCAGATGTTTGTCTGTATTTGTCAGATGCACTCTCTGTGCAGCTTTTCCTAAGATATATTTTGGAGGGCGACATGCACGTGCTGTTCTCATACAGGAACTGTGATTCCAGATGCTGGTGATCAGCGGTTTAGAAGGTGTTTGGTGAGTTGTCATAGACCAAACTGTAGATGGTGCATGCTGCTGCCATGCAGTGACAGTACTGCAGGCAGTAAATGCTTAAAGTGGTGAACAGGGTGCCAAACGAGCAGACTGCTTCTCCCATCCCCACCACACCACCAACCCCCACCTGTCCCCCGCCCAAGTAATATCAACTTGTGAAGTTGTAGAACTGCACAGATCCAGCAAATACAGAATAGTTTATCACACCCCTGACCTATGCCTAATAGATGTTAGATAGACTTAATCGTCAAGAGGTGAGTCACTTACTACATAATATCCAATCTCTGATCTACTCTTGTACCGCACTACTTGTGTGGCCATTTAAGTTTATGATTCATGCTGACCCCAAGAAAATATTCTGCAATGGTAATTCCAATGATTATTAAGAGGAAATGTCCAGAAGGTCTTGTTTCGAAGATGGTCATTTTCCAGCACTTGTATAGTGTTTATGCTGCTTGCCATGGACTAGTCCATATCTGAACAGTTCAGAACTTGCTGCTCTTTGAGGGCTTGCTGCACACAAATTGGTTGCCATGTATCCTACACAGCAGCATGACTACATTTCATAAAATGCTTCAGTGACTGTGAAGTACTTTGTGGTGTCCTCAGGTCACAAATGATGTTTCAGAAACGCAATTTGATTTTTCTTCTTCTAAAATGTTTCAAAGCAAGAAAATCGACCTGAAACAATCAATTGCCCAAAGTGACTTTGTTCATAAGTTTACAACAAGCAGGACAGTTTAGAGCAGGTGTAAATCTAAACTATACTGTCTGAATTAAAAACTCTGTATAAACAGTACAGAAAGCAGTACCACATCTGCACAGTTCCAGCCAACCATTTCAAATATAAAATCTAATGTGAATATTCATGACAGAAGCTCCTGCATTGTCACCACTGGCATGGAGGTATAATTCTTCATCAACAAGTTTATACTCACTGTATTCATTATGATCATTTGGGTATTTAAATTATAAATTTGAATGCAAAATAATTGACAGTATTTAGGACAAAACTGAGCTGGAACTAAGTCTTACTTTGACCTTATTACTTCCTGTCCTTGAAAATCCCGTCATCTGAAGACTACATTTGATCATGATTCTTGGTGTATAATTCCACACATGACTTCCTATTATTTAATGCACATTAGAGCAATCTTAAAGGTGGAAATGTTCAGGTAGGTTTCTCCAATTTGGATGATGGCATTTTCATAAATATGTAAAAGGTTAGCAAAACCAGGAATCAATTCATTTCAATAAATAGTTCTATGCGTAAAGAACAAATGATGAATGTCACCTCGATGGATATCTAGAAGTTGGATATTTAGAAATAGGATTTGAAGAAATAGAAAATGAATCCTGCATGAAGAAATTATGCAATACTGCACTAAGTTACAACAAATTTCAATTTTTGTTCTTCACAATTTCAAAATAGATCTAGAATTTCTAAACAGAAGTGCAATTCATTTAAGTTCTCAACAATGTTGAAGTCGTTTCCATTTCTGAAATGTTTTGCCATAACTTAACAAACATGTGAAAATTGTTGAAAATTGATTGCTAATGCCTACTTATCTCATGTTAACACAATCTCATATTCTGTGTGAAGACTGGGGAATGCATGTTAACCTATCAGGAAGGGAGAACTTTAATATTTTTTCACACTATCGATTAACATTAATGAAATCAAAAGGATGAAAAAAATGAGGCTGCATGATGGAAAGTTGTATACCATTTAGGATCATTTAAAAAAATTGTTGACTTTATGCCAATATGACATATCAACAGTGAAGAAACATTTATAGAAATCAAAAAGCATGCCCTTCAACTCAACACCAAAAGAACGTTCAAGGCCCGAGTGTCGAATGCAGCCTGTCACTGCGCCTGTATGTGAAACCTGGACTATCCGTTCAAGAGTCAAGTGATAGATCCACTAGGGCTGCTTCTCCAATCACAAGCAATTTCTCTCCCACCTTTTCTCAATAGATGAGCAACAAAAACAGGAGACAGCCGAGGTTGCCATGCATACACACTGGTACCGGAAACTGGAGCAGAATACCAGCGACGTGTGTGTGAGAGAGATGACAGAGGGACACAGGGCGAGTGAGGAAAGACGGGTTGGGACAGAGGTTAAGCCTGTAAGGTAGAAAAAGAGAGAGATTCCAAATGAGAGTGTGGGTGAGGACGAGCATGACAGCATGCAAGAAAGGGGTAAAGAGTCTGAGTCAGGCAGATAGAAAGGGGCAGAGCAAGTGAGGTGAGTGAGAGTGGGGAGCAGTTGTGAGGCTGAGTGGAATGGAGTGAAAATGGCAAAAACAAGCTAGAACAGAGAGAGGGCAGTGGGGGGTCAGTGAGTTGGAGTAGGGAGGGCGGACTGGAAGGTTAGTGAGGAAGTGTGGAGGACAGAGGTCAGAGGAAGCGGGAGGTTTTCTGAGAGTGCACAGGGAAGCGAGCGAGAAAGAACGAGGGGGAGTGGACATTAGTGACAGGGAGTGGGAGAGAGGGGAGTTAGTGTAAGTCACAGGGACTGGGGAATGGAATGGACTGGACATACGTATACAGGTGGGGTGGGGTGGGGGTGGAGAGAGACCGAGCACTGGATACAGAAAGGCAAGAGGAGACACGTAGGCTAAAGGCAAATGGCTTCTTTTCCCATTTCTATATGAGTTATGTTGAGGCTGCACTGCATTTTACATCACTTGAGGGTGCTTCAAGATAATTTGGATGGGAATATAGAAGGCACAGTTAGTAAGTTTGTGGATGATACCAAATTTGGTGGCATTGCAGACATTGAAGAAGGGTTTCCAGGATTACAGAGGGATCTTGATCAAATGGGTCAATGGGCTGAAAAATGGCAGATGGAATTCAAACTGGATAATCCAAGATATTTTGGTACAACAAACAAGGTTAGGACTAATACAATTAAAGGGAGGGCATTGGGTAGTGTTGTACAACAGTACCACATTTTGAAGGTGAGAGAAGAAAGATTTCAAGACGATATGAGGGGCAAATTTTTAAATATGGTTCGTGTGTGGAATGAACTTTCTGAAGAAGTGGTGTATGTGGATACAATTACAACGATTAAAAGACATTTGGATCAGTACATGAATAGGGAAGGTTTGGAGGGATACGAGCCAGGAACAGGCAGGTGGGATTAGTTTGGGATTGTGTTTGGCATGGTCTGGTCAGACTGAAGGGTCTGTTATCCATGTTGTATGATTCTACAACTCCATGAGTTAAGCCCAACTTCGACAAGTCTTGATCCTGTTTTGCCCTAATAATTACTGTATTTTGACAGCAAGTTGCATTCAGCACATATTATGTTTCTGCAATTATTTAAGCTTGTTTTAAAACCATCATGGTAGAAGATGACCTACAAAATGAGATATGGCCTTGAACACCATTGGGAGTTTCTACACATTGTTTGTGGGTTACTGAGGAGGGTCTAATATTTCAAAAGGGTACTTTGATTGCAAGGATTCCAAAAACTGCATCTTAAAATATTTTAGATATATATTTCAAGGTAGTAAGTTCACTGATTACTGCACATGAGCTGAAAACAGCTTTGCATATCTTTTAAAGCTCATTTTTAGTACGTTAAAATTAGGTTATTTACAGATGGTGTGTTGACAACAATGATTAAACTGCTGATTTTCTGTGAGGCAGCTATTTTCAGCTCTGTTAATCAAACTGCATCAAGTTACCATGGTTAACCTTATCTAAAAATATCTTTAAACCAAGTATTTTGAAAAGTGCTTAATACAATGCATGATGTATTGGTAGACAGCAAATTTTGCTTTCAGTAATATGCAAATTGTTACAAACAGAAAGTTAGTTGGGGAGAAGAAGCCTTTTGAAGATGGATGCAATTTGCATTTAGATCATTGAATGTGATCAAAGCAGAAAATCTACCCTATATCAACTGGACATTTCTGAAAGCATCAAGAGCATCATGCAACAACATTAATTTTTAAGATCAGGCTTTATTTGCCATTGCATTTTTAAATGCACTTTTTTAAAGCCAACAATCAATTTAAAGTGCAACATTATATATAGTAAATCATTTAGTTTACCATAATTTTTTGTAGCTTTTTATTTTCAATTAGCTGTGCGTTTTTAAAAAAATTGTTTTTGGTATTATAGTTTCTGATTTCTGGGCTAAAAGTTGAAAAGCTGAAAGAAGTGTCAGCAAAATTTCGAAACGGACATTGGCTACCCCTGTCACTGCTAAAAATTTCAGACTTCAGAAATGGAAAAATATTCCTTTTTAACATGCTGCAAAACCTGGAAAATTACATTGTTTTACCTTACAAAAAAATCTGTAACCCATAAATTGGTACTATATTTTAGCAACATGTCCTTAGCAGCAATTACAAACAAAAATGCTTTTATTTAAGTGTAATAATAAAGCAATGTTGTTGTGTTAAATTTGACTTCAACATGATTGAGCACTGGACACTAAAGAGAAAGATTCACACGTGACTGACTAAATATGGTGCCACAATCTCGGCCAAGAAACCCCTTGGAACAGCTCTAAGAGATTTCCAGGCCTATTAGTCTCACAATAAAATGGAGGCACTTACCTGGCATCTGCTTCACTATAGTATTCTCTGGCCACAATATCTTCAAATAATTCTCCCCCAGTCACTCTAATAAAACAACAAACATTGCATACAACTGATTAGCATTGCTTCCAAAAGGCAGACAAAAGCACCAATACACTGTATAGCTTACATCACTTTACTTTGTTCATTAAATAGCACTATGCAACAAAATAAAACAGGCTTATCTCTTAAGACATTTTTCTGTAGTTTATCATTCAAAGATTTTAAGGACAGAAAATATTTGACCAAGAACTTCATTTTGTACTCATTTGTTTCGATGTGCAATAATTGTGGTCAAAATGTTTTTCATGCTTAACCCAGCAAGCATCCACTTCTGCATTCTTTTAGTAAAATACAACTCATATCAGATATGAACTCCTGGTTGTGAATACTTATTTCCTTCTATGCAGTTTTACACCTTACAACATCATTATGGCTCAATTAATAGCAAAAGTAGAAATTACTCGTGAAACTCAACAGGTTTGGCTGCATCTGTGGAAAGAAAGTAGAGTTTATGTTTTGATTCTAGCGACTTTGCTGAACATTGTTGTGAAGAGGAGTTACTGGGCTCTGAGCATTAATTCTGTTTTATTCTCACTGATGCTGTCAGACCTGCTGGATTTTACCAGCAATTTCTGTTTTTCTTTCAGAGCTTCAGCATCTACAGTTCTCTGTTTTATTTTGGTTCAATTAATGGATTGAACGAGATGGTGATGTTTCTTATTTAAGTTGCATAACTCAAAAGGAGTACAATCCCCATACAACAAGAAATACTAAATATTAGTACCACAGCTGGGATAGGGAGAGGAACATCAGAAAAAAAATGTTGTCAATGACTAGCTGCTACAAATTTTTTTTTAACATTAAGAATGCTATGTACCAGAACACAAAGGTTTCCAAGTTAATCACTCAAAACAGCTGTTATTGGAAGTGTTTTGCTTATCCTTTCCATCACACATTAATCGTTAAGGACAGAAATTCTTCATAAATTTTACAGGCAGCAGCGTTTAACAATAATTACTCATGATCGGATAAAGTTATATTGACAATTTACTTAATTTGTATGCCGGTGAGCTAGCTTTATTACAAAAGTAAAACCAGCCTGGAATAGATAGGTCTGCATAGGCTTCATGTGCAATTCACAAAACAAATAGCCTGAACAAGGAGGGAGAAATATAATTAGACAAAACTTGGGAAAATCTTTAAGGCTTAAATGAGAATTGGAATGAGGATATCATGGCGATGGCACGGTGTGGTTGACAGACAGTTGCTTACACATATCTCGGTTTGGTTTGGTTTGCTGACGCAAAGTGAACTGTTGCCCAATACCACCACCATCAAGGCACCAAACAGACTAAAGATGATACCAGCAATTCCAGCAGCTGTTGCTGCATTCAATGCATCCCGAAGCTTCTGAAAAGTCAGAAATTTGGACCGTCGGTCAGTCACTAGCAGAATATAACAGACATTTATAGTCAACCTGTTCAGGTGTGCTATGACGTGCCTGTGAAGTAGGTGGCACTTGAAGCTGGGGGCCTTCTAGCTCAGAGGCAGAGACACTACCACCGCGCAAGTGGCTGACTCGGATATTGTATGCTACGTGGTTGTAGGGATCTTTCTGCTGACCAGCTCGGTGCTTCTGGTACACACTGCAAACGTTTAATGACTAGGTTGACAAAGTCGCTGAGGCTGGGCCAACATGAAAAATCATCTCATCTTTATTCTCAAGTGCTTCTGATGGAGCTCATCAAATATGCCAGGCTGAAGTGCTGTCTGCTTGGCGCCCTTTGGAGAATACACCACTGGACATAACCAAACTCACCTGGATAAAACCGATATGTTCTCATATCCATAGGTATCTCTTGGATGATCTACAGCCAACTGTATTTAATGATGTGCCATAGTGCTTGGGATGTTGACAAGTTGCCCTTTGGAGTTCGTCTCTTGTTTTGACTGAAGCACGAGATGTATGGAGTAGATATCCTTCAAGCTTGAGTTCATCTATCAGACATTGAATGTTTTGCCTCACGATATCCCAAGATGGGTAATCCACTTTGAGTGCCTGATAGGAATCTTGACAAGTAATTTCTGGGGTTGAGGCAGGCATACTTGAGAGATTTTCTCCAGTTTATGATCTACCTCAGCCATGAACTCTATCCCAAATAAGCTGGTGTGAAATTTGGTGATTCTGATGGCAAAGGCAAGAGGTTCTCATTCAATATGGGCATAATTTCCCTGTTCTAGTGACAAACCTCAAAAAGTAAATCTAACAGGCTTGGATCATGAAGACCCATACCCAATCTTTTCTGGAAAGCATCCATTTTGAATGCTGTTACCTTCTGACATCACAGTTTGATGACAAGATATTCAGACAGCCCTTGCTTCAGCATAATGAGCGCATGTTGCTGACCATCCTGCGATAGGATGAAAAAAAAGCTTGTTTCAGCAACTCACTTAGAGGAAATACCAACTTCAACGGGGCATGAAATGGGAATGGAACTGGACTGGATAGATTGGAATGATAGATTACTAGGGAAAACAGGAATTGAATAGCTGGCTACCTTCAACAGGAGATGGTTTGGGCACAGTCAAGGTATATTTCCTTGAATTCGTAGCTCACTGAATAATGGAGACAGACATTAAGTTGAAGAAAAAATGCCTTTATGACAGATGTCAGGAAGAAAATAGAAAAGCAGAATCATGGTAAATACCTAGGGTGGTGAAAAAGCAAATCAGAGAACAGAAGATAGATAATGAGAAAGACTGACACCTAACAGTGAAATCCCAAAGTCCTCTATAGGTACATAAACAGTAATTGTGGTAGAAGGACAAATAGGGGCGATTTGGAACGATAATAGGGATTCACACATGATGGCGAGAGGCACCTCAGATGGGTGAAATTAATACTTTGCATCTTCAGCTACTGGACAGCTCCTTACAGGGCACGATGATGGAGGAAATACAATCATAGGTTTGTCAAGGGGAAGCCGTGTCTAACCAAACTGCTGGAGCTTTATTTAGAGGCAAAAGAGAGGGCTAAGGAGTGAAACACTGCTGATGTAGTGTACGTGGACTTTCAAAAGGCATGTGATAGACAATTTCATGAGTGACCTGTGAGCATACTTATAGCACATGGAATAAAAGAGACAGTACCAACAGGGAAACAAAATTGGCTGAGGTATCAGAACCAGCGACTAATGGTCAATGGCTTTAGGTTTGAGTGGAACTCCCCTTGGAAGAGTATTGGGAGCCTTGCCGTTCTCGACATATAAATAATTGTGAACTTGATGTGCACGGGACAATTTCAAACTCGGCAGATGGTGTAAAACTTAGACACTTTGACGAAGTCAGTATGAAACTTAAAAGGGAAGCTGACAAGTTGGAGAAGTGGATGAATAGGCGACAGCTTAAATTCACTGCAGAGATGTGTGATGTGATGCATGTCAGAGACTGTGTAAAATGAAGCACTCAAAAGGCTGTGTGCAGGAGCACAGGCCTGGGCGCATATATGTAAGGACAGATCATTACCAGGAGGAGGACAGGTAAGGAGAGCAGTTAATAAAGCATACATTATTCTAAGCTTTATAAATGGGCGTGTAGACCACAGAGCAGGGAGGTTATATTAAACTTGTATGGAATGTCGGATAGATCTCAGCTGAAGTATTGCGTCAAGTTCAGGGCGCGACATGTTACGCAGGACGTGAATGCGTTGGAGAAAGATCGGAAAGGAATTACAAAAATGGTTCCAACCATGAGAAGTCAGTTGAGGATGGATGAGAGAAAGCTAAAAGGATATCTTACAGAAGTTTTCAAATTCATGAGGGGTCTGGACAGAGCAGACAGGGAGGAACTGTCTATTCTCCTAAAAGGATCAAGAACTAGAGCAGACAGATATAAAATGTTTTGCAAAAGAAACAAGCACAACATGAGAGAAAAGCTTTTTCACTAAGACAAATAGTTTGGATCTCAAATGCACCACCTGGAAGTCTGATGGAATCAGAATAAACTCAGGCATTCAGAAGGGCAATGGATGATTACTTAAATAGAAATAATGTGCAGGATGCAGTGCAAATGCAGATTAACATCAGGCCAAAATGCTCAAAGCTGGAACGGGCTCAAATGGCTTTCATCTGCATCACAACAACTTTGAGACTCTTCTCAATTCTGGTAGCAATAGAATTCTACACAGTATTTGTAACAGTATATTCATTAAATTTTACCATAATTGTGTTCCTGTGCAAATTCCCAAATTGTTCAAACCACTCAGGGTACATCCTCTGTTTTACCGATCTGATGGGCATGCAGCAGTTTTGAAGCAGTTATGACTGACTCAGCTCCTGTGTCCTGACAATATTGAATTGGCTGCAAGTTGGGCCCCTGCTGCTTCTGGTCCTAATGTACCAACTACGTGGCACATCTAAGTGGATCATTTTCCTCATTGTATCTAAATTCAGTAAAACCATAAGATACAAAGACGGAATTAGGCTTTCTGGCCCATCAGGGCTGCTGTGTCATTCAATCATAGCTGACCTGTTTCTCAACCCCATTCTCCTGCTATCTCCTCACCACCTTTGATTCCTTCACCAATCAAGGACCTATCTATCTCTGTTTAAATACACACATGACCTGGCCTCCACGGCCTTTTGTGGCAATGAATTCCACAGATTCACCACCCACTAGCTAAAGAAATTCCTCTTCATCTTAGTTCTTAAAAGCCATCCCTTCACTCAGAGGTTGTGCCCTCAAGCCCTAATCTCCTATTAGTGGAAATATCTTCTCCACCTCCAGTCCATCCAGGCCTCTCATATTTTCTAAGGTTAATGAGATCCCCATCATCCTTCTAAACTCTGGAGTACAGACCCAGAATCCTCAACTGCTCTTCATGTGACAAACCCTTCATTAACAACTTCATTCTTGTAAACCTCTTCTGGACCTCCTCAAAAACCAACACATCCTTCCTTAGACACAGAGGCCAAAACTGCTCACAATATTTCAACTGCAGTCTGACCAGAGCTTTATACAACTTCAGTTGAACATCTCTGTACTTGTATACTAGCCCTCCTGAAATGAATGCTAATGTTGTATTCACCTTCTTAACTACCAACTGGACCTGCATACTAACCTTAAAAGAATCCTGAACTAGGGCTCCCAAATGCCTTTATACGTCAGATTTCTGAAAACTTTACCCAATTAGGAAACACCTCTATTCTTCCTACTAAAGTGTATAGCCTCACACCTTCACAGACTGTATTCCAACAGCTCCTTCTTTGCCCCCTCTCTTAGCCTGTCCAAGTTCTTCCACAGCCTCCACAATTACTCAGCACAAAAATATTTGGAAGGACCGATACTGTTATCTACAAACAATGCACTCAGTTCCTTCATCTGGATTGTTCACGTATAACAGGAACAGTTCTGGCCACACAAGGATCCCTGCGGAGCTTCACTAGTCACCAGCTGCCACGCTGAAAAAGACTTCTTTATCCCTACTCTCTGCACCCTGCCAGTCATCCAATCCTCCGTCCATGCCAGTAGCTTGCTCCTAACACCAGCCTCGTCTTAATTAGCAGCTTCCTGTGCAACACCATGTCAAAGGCCTACTGGAAATTCAAATAGATCTCGTCCACTGGATCTCCTTTGTCTAACTTGGTTATTACTCCCTCAAAGCATTGTAAGAGATTTGTCGAAGCTGTTCTGACTCTGTCCTATTTTACCATGAACTTTGAAGTACTCCACAGTCTCATTCTTAAAAATGGACTCTAAAACATGACCAGCAAACTGAGGTCAGGCTAATCAGCCTATAATTTCCTGTCTTCTGCCTCTCTCCTTTCTTAAACAGGGGTGTTAGATTAGCTATTTTACAGTCCTATGGTACTCCCTTTGACTCCAGTGATTCTTGAAAGATCACCACCAGCAACTCCACAATCTCCTCAGCTATCTCCTTCAGCATTCTGCAGCGTAGACCGTCTGGTCCAGGTAATTTATCCATCTTCATACTTTCCAGAAGCTTCCCCGTAGTGATGCCTACTACACTCAGTTCTGTCCCATGATGGTCTGGTATGCTGCTGGTGTCTTCCACTGTGAAGACGAGGCATGGAGACACAACTATACAGCCCAGAAACAGATCCTTCTGCCCAACTTGTTCATGTCAATCAGATATCCTGAATTAATCTAGTCCCAATTTCCAGTATTTGACCCATATCCCGCTAAACCCTTTATATTCATTCACCCATTCAGATGCCATTAAATATTGTAACTGTACCAGCCTCCATCACTTCCTCTGACAGCTTATTCCTTGCACACACCACCCTCTGGATGAAAAAATTGCCCCTTACATCCCTTTTAAATCTTTCCCCTGCTCACCTCAAACCTGTGCCCTCTAGTTTTGGGCCTCCCTATCTTGGGAAAAAGACCTTGGCTATTTGGTCTCTTCATGCCCCTCACGATTTTAAAAACCTCTATAGGATCACTCCTCAGCCTTGGTGTCCCAGGGAAAATAGCCCAAGCTTGTTCAGCTTCTCTCTAGAAACACAAATACGTAAGTGGTTCAAGAAAGGTTCACTTAAAAGATTTTTAAGATGAAATAGTTATTTTAGGAGGAAAGGCCAAGTCTACATCTACTAGCTTGTGGAGGAATAAGGAATGATTGTGTTGAAGTATGAAGATCCTCTGATGATTTGGTAGGGTGGAAACTGAGGAGCAGTCTGGTATGAAAGGATGCAGTTTAAAAATAAAGGTCTCTCACCTCACCGAAGACGGAGGAGAATTTTTTTGTTTTCTCTCTCTGGCTGTTAGCTTGTGGAATTCTCTTCTCCAGAGAGCAACAGAGATCATGCCTTTTAACATATTCAAATCGGAATTAGAAGCATTTTTGTTTCACAAAGTAGGTAGAGAAGAAAATAGAGTGGAGGCCACAACCAGATCAGCTGTGCAGAACAGGCTTTAAAGGGCCAATGACCTACACTTGTTCCTTATTCTTGTATGGCAGGCATTTTGTTGTTACATCAGGACTTTGCCCTTTTGGAAAATTCCAGTCATCATTTCATGCTTGGCAACTAGGAGTCCTCATGTCTCGCTTTATGTATGTTAAAATCTGAACTTTCCTAAAAAAATTTACAGCCCACATTGTTGCATACCAAATTCAGTGTCTATAACCAGGGAGATAAGTGTTTTATATGTTTGTTTTGCAGAACTTTACTGCACACAATATAATAAGTACCATTTAGATTATCAATTGATCACCAGTTCTTAATTGGTCTAAACTGACCCTTATCACAGAATCATGGGGCAGAGAAGAATACCATTCAGCACGGTATGTCATATCTTCGAAAGATCTATCCAGTTAAGTCTATTCTCCTGCTCTTTCTTCATCCTGTAAATTCCTCCCTTTCAACTAATCATCCACCTCCCTTTTGAAAACAAAGTACTGGATCTGCTTCTATTTGCCTTTTAGGCAGTTCACTCTCGATTAACAATCTCCCTTTGCTAAAAGAAAAAAAATGTTCTTTAGATTCAAGTCTGCAAACTCCTAATGTTTAATATGAAACATGGAATTTCAAAACATAAATTCCCAACACATAGGTATAATAATTTACGGACTGTCAACACTTTCTGTAAAGCCTCTGTGTATTTCATTTTAAGATGTCACACATCAAGATAAATGAGAAGCAAAGAATTCAACTTAACTGTGAAAGTTGAAGTTTCAACTTAAAATTTGCATGCCAATATGAGTATCAATGCAACAAACAGAACAAATGAGCACATATAGTAAACAAAGCAAAATGTACGTTACATCAACAGCTTGTATTTATGTAGAGACAACACCCTGTGGAACTGGAGGAACACAGTAGGTAGGCCAGGCAGCAAAGGAGCAGGAAAGCTGAAACTTTGTGGTCGGGACTCTTCTTCAGAAAACATATTTATGTAGTGCCTTCAAATTGCTAAATGTTTTTCTTCCTCCACAGAAGTGCAAAAGAATAAGAATCAACACTGAAACCCAGCAAGGGATATTAGATAGGACAAAAGCTTGGTCAAAATACAGGTCTGGAAGCCAGGAAATAGCCAATGTAATTTAGTGGGGGGTATCAGAGAGATTTAACTCCTAGATGCCAAAAGGCTTGACCAGCAATGGGATTAACAGGTAGGGTGGACATTTGGTCAAAGAAAGGGTCGAACCCACAATGAAATTTAAACATGAGGGTGAGGTCAATGACCACAGGCATATTAGAGGACTGGACACTGACAGCAGAGCTTTAAAATAGTTAAAAATTAAGGAAGTGAGAAGGATGGAAAGCTTTATATTAGAGCATTGCTGAAATCCAATGGCTAGATTTGACAAAGCCATAGTGGAGGCTCTGACAAGCAGCTGGCCTAAGGTAGAGAGATTGGCTAAGTTAAGAGCAGTGGTAAAAGTAGGCAATCTTTGTATTGGAAACGTTACGAGATCAGAAGGACCAATCAATGTTAAATCCACCTCCGAGACTGTGAACAATCTAACCGAATTAGATTCAGTTGCCCTACATAAGAAATAGTATTGACAGAAAAAAGCACTAGGCTTGTAGCAGAGTCAAAGACTTGGCCCTTTTAATTGTTGAACTAAAGGAAACTGCAGCTTGTTTGGGATTGGATCTCAGACAAACAGTCTGAAAACACAAAGGCAGTTGATGGGTTAAGAGAGGAATGGATGTTGTCAACATACAGGTAGAATGTAACCTCATGTCTTTGGTGATCCAACAAAGGGAACATGTGTTATTTAGGAAACTGATGGAACTAAGGCAAATGCTTGGGGAACTCCACAAGTTTTCCAGCAAAAAAACAAAGAGGTGTACAGTGTTGATCTTCTCATCCTCTTCTTTAAATAAAATCAAACTAGATAAGGCAACCTAGTTAGAATACGATTCTTTACAGAAAATGAATACCAGAATATAAACTGTGAATTGGTCATTATTTGAAGAGAGATTGATGGGTTAATCTCCATGGAGATTGCACCATCTGTCTTGCGAAGATCGATAACCTTTGGCAAAGATATGAATTTTCTGATGACTAACACAAAGAATCTTGCAATAAAATTTCACGTTGAGGTTTTTTTCTATGGGAAACAAACTAAAATCAACATCAAGTAAACATTAGTAGGGAGCCAATAGACTAAACTACAAAAAAAATGTATTTCTCATGAACTTAACACAACTGAAAGCCCTATGTCACATTTATACTTTATGCTACATTTCTTTCGTATTCAAACTTAAATTTCGCAAGATTTTTTCCTCTTTCACAGGATATAGGTATTGCAGGCAAGGCAATTTTTGCACGTTCATTATCGCCCCGAGCGTGGTGAGTAGGTTTCTTTAACCACCACCGGTTTTATGGTGTATTTACACTTGCAGTTCTTCAGGCCTTTGATCCAGTGACAGAGAAGGAACAAGGTCAGAAGTCACACAACACCAGGTTATAATCCAACAGGTTTATTTGAAATCGCAAACTTTTACTGCCCCTTTGTCAGGTGAAGGAACAGTGATTGGTTTCACATCAGGATGATGTGTGGCTAAGAAGCGAACTTGCAAATGATATTGTTTCCAATGGAATTGTTGCTCTTATCCTTCTATATCACAGAGATTGTGGGTTTAGCAGATACTGTTGAAGGAGCTTTGCTGAGTGGCTGTAGTGCATCTTGTAGCTACTTTACACTGGTGCCAGTAATGGATGGACTAAGTGGGATACTGTGTCCGAGTGAGTGCTGATCTTCTTGAGTATCGCTGGAGGTGCACTTTTCCACTTTAAACAAAGTCTTCTTGACTCAACTTTAAGCTCAAACAAATGGACTTCCAGGAACAAGCCATCCCTTGATGATTCCTTGATTTTTACCTCTCCACAATTCACGTTTCCTTAAACAGGAGTTCTGTTCTTACCAACACGTGACGTAGTTCTAATCCAAAGCAGCCCTTCCCTTTCCTCTGGCATAGCAGCACCACTTTTGTTTTTCAACTGCACCCCTACCCCCCAAAATCCTTTGGGCTGACTAACCCAGTGCCTGACAGCATGGGCAACAGCATGGCCAGCTGTATCTTCCTGTGTGTTCAGGTAGTAAACATTGCACCTGACAGTTGATAACTTTCAGTTTGATTTCTGTCTCCATAATAACATCACATTGTTTGTCCCTAGAATATTTACTAACAGGTCCTATTCCCTTCTCCAAGATAGGCCAGTGACCTCCAAAATTACCTTACAGACTTCAGCATTTGTGACACAAACTAATATTCTGGATCAAGAATCATTTTCTCTGCCAAAAGGGATGCAGGTTGGCGTAGTCCCATTGCTGTCGAAAAGTTTGGGCCCCAAAGCAAACCTTTCCAAGTAACCCACGGAAAACAAAGTCCATCCTGATGCTGAAACTAAAATAACACTGGATTTTATGTTCAGCACTCTTCAATTCTGTTGTGCTATGCAGGAGTCAAATTGTGATTGCTAAAGTCCCACGGCAGATTATATAATTTATGCCATTTTAATTGGATTGAGGGCAGAATTTATGGAAGGAGAAATATCTTCTTTCCACATCCCTGTTTTTAATCTCTGCTAGGTGAGCTGCCTAATACCACAAGGAAGGAAATAATTTCTCAGCATAATTAGATTTGGGAGTATTAACATAAAAGGTGAATACAGATTAGCTTATCAGTTTTATTAATTCACTTTTAGCCACACACAATTTTTCATATGCTTGTCTTTAATTCCTGACGATTCAACAACTAGGTTGCTTCCTACAATCAATAATTTAACCTCATGCAATTAAGAGAACACCTCAACACAACAAACACAATTATATTTTACACAGAAGATATTCATCCACAGTTAATTAAGAAACATAAATATTCATCAAGTAACTAAATCTCATCAGCGATGCAGTGAGGAGAAACAGCGAGCTTTGTTGCTGCGAACAAGGCACAGGCAAGGGCGCCAATGAGAATCAAAGCCTTGTTACAGCCAAGAAACTGCTTTTCAGGTAGTTCAAGGTTGTTGGAGGTCATAAAAGCATTCAATGCGCTAGATATTTGGGAACTAGATTTTGACAGGCAATGAATCAGATTCCGAGGAGGACAGATTTCTGATTGGAGGAGGGTGAAATAGGACTATGATATCAATCTTTTCCTCCCCTTCCCTTCCCTCTCCTAACCTTAGCTTGGCCATATAGCAAGCTAACAGTAACAGGGTCTCATGGGCAGATTTACATAAAACGTCCTGCTTGGAATTCACCACGCCTATTTTGATAATCTGAAGGCAGCCTTAGCTTGGAATTTAATTTGCCTACAGCAGTTACTGGAATTTCAATCTTGGGTTGATGCTTTATTCCCTTACTCATAATTGGAAGGTACCCAGTGGAGTTATTTCTTCTTACTGCTTTTTTCAAATGTTGCAGTATTCACAAAGTGTTTTCACATTATACAGATGTTCTTTGTTCTGAAAATAAATTTATAGAAGACCGTGTTTTTGGAATTCAGATAATTAGTTATTCCTCCTGTATCTTCCTGTCCTCATAGTTTGAAGGTTAGTAGCTGCAGGACATTTGGACGTGGTATCTCAAATCTTCATCTGTGCATCAACATTATGCCAAATGATATGGAATGGTGGTTGAAGCTTCATGAAAGTTTTAACCTTCAACATCCCTAGATGAACTTCAAAATCCATAGTTTGTATATTCACCAGCAGTTTTGGCAGAGGAAAAAGTAATCTTGACAGAATTTTCACTCCAAATTTGTGTGAAGATTTGTTTATGAAGAATTATACAGTTTACAAATTTGATTTCCCAAAGACGATCTTTTATAACTAACAACCTGTCCCAGATTTCCCAAGTAGATGCGATAGTCAAGGAGGCACAACAAAGCCTCTTACTGATGGCTGAGGAAATGTGGCATGTCCATACGGTCCCTCACCAACTTCTACACATGCATCATTGAAAGCATACTGTCTGGGTGCGTAACAGCCTGGTATGGCAACTGCTCTACGCAGGACAGTAGGAAACTACAGAAGGTGGCATGCACAGCCCAGACCGCCACGGAAGCCATGACTCGCTACTGTGAAAAAGTCGCCATCATCTAAGACCTATCGCCTCCCATTAATAATCTCCTACAAATTCCTTCATCAGGCAGAAGATATCGAAGCCTGAACACACACCAGCAGGTTCAAGAACAGCATCTTCCTAGCTATTATCAGACTGATGAATGGATTCTCTAGCCTCAAATAATGCTGATCTTGCTAATGTTGATCCCACCCAATGCACGCCCTGTGAAAAGTAACCTGTATATCTCTGTCTAAAACTTTTGATCTGTACGTTCTTTGCTTACTATGATCTCCCTGTACCGCTTGTAAACAAAGCTTCTCACTGTATCTTGGTACATGTGACAATAAACCAATAAATCAGTCTCTTCTTCGAGCACCAGGTTTGGTTAAATGAAGCTTTGAATTCAAACTGATTTTTTTTTTCAGTTCATGACAAAGCCCAGCTGAGGACATTCTCTGGTGTATCCTAACTTGCCCTGTTATCCAGCAGGCCAAAATAAATCTCGGCAGATGCATTATAGGTGGACATAAATTTGTTGCAGACGAATGACTTGTCACCAAGGTTGTGTTTACTTATTTTGGATGTTTAATGCAGGATAGTACAGATGTTAGGTTTAGGTGCTGCAGAGACCAGTGCTTGCACTAGACCCACCATACAAGGCCTCAGTATCAAAAATGAGCATTTTTAGCAGGGGGAGAAAAACATCTTTTGACTGTATGCCAGCTATCTCACCTCCTTCGGCCCACTGTAGCAGGCACGAGGCCTATCAAATATCCCAATACTAGGATTGATCGGAACAAATTCTTTTCTATCTATCTACATTGAATTTTTTTTTCCCCCAAGGACATCCAAGTCCCACTCCATGCCAAGCAGTTCATGAACCTGCTGGTGCGTGCTCAGGCTTGATATCTTCTGCCTGATGAAAGTAGTTGTAGGAGATTATTAACAGGAGGCGATGGGTCTTTGATGATGTTGGCGACTTTTTCACAGTAGCGGGTCATGGCTTCCGTGGCGGTCTGGGCTGTGCATGCCACCTTCTGTAGTTTCCTACTGTCCTGCGTAGAGCAGTTGCCATACCAGGCTGTTACGCACCCAGACAGTATGCTTTCAATGATGCATGTGTAGAAGTTGGTGAGGGACCGTATGGACATGCCACATTTCCTCAGCCATCAGTAAGAGGCTTTTTTGTGCCTTCTTGACTGTCGCATCTACTTGGGAAATCCGGGACAGGGTGTTAGTTATAAAAGATCGTCTTTGGGAAATCAAATTTGTAAACTGTATAATTCTTCATAAACAAATCTTCATATAAATTTGGAGTGAAAATTCTGTCAAGATTACTTTTTCCTCTGCCAAAACTGCTGGTGAATATATACACTATGGATTCTGAAGTTCATCTAGGGATGTTGAAGGTTAAAACCTTCATGAAGCTTCAACCACCATTCCATATCATTTGGCATAATGTTGATGCACAGAAGAAGAAGATTTGAGATACCACGTCCAAACATCCTTCAGCTACTAACCTTCAAGCTTTGAAGACAGGAAGGTACAGGAGGAATAACTAATTATCTGAATTCCAAAAACACGGTCTTCTATAAATTTATTTTCAGAACAAAGAAAATCTGTATAATGTGAAAACACTTTGTGAATACTGCAACATTTGAAAAAAGCAGTAAGAAGAAATAACTCCACTGGGTACCTTCCAATTATGAGTAAGGGAATAAAGCATCAACCCAAGATTGAAATTCCAGTAACTGCTGTAGGCAAATTAAATTGCAAGCTAAGGTACCTTCAGATTATCAAAATAGGACACCACTGTATTAAAGACGTTATACAATTCAAAGTGTAGTTGTATCCATTTTCAATTTTGTTAAGATTTCCTTTAAGTACTGAGTGAACATGGACAAACTTGTAACAATGTTTGGGACAGATCAGGTGCAAAGCTCTCACTCAGAACTGATTATTACATTTTTTGTATAAACACTAAGGTTTAATGGTGCAGCTACCAAACAAATTAATACTTTATATAGTATTTTTAATGTGGTAAACATCCCTCGGTGCACTGAAGCCACTCATGGATATATTAAGCCAGGTGCTTGATCCACACAAGCAAGTTTAAGAATTATCTTGAAGGAAGAAATGGGAGATGAGGTGCAGAGATTTTTAGGGAGGGTAAACAGATCTTTTAGACTTGGAATCTAAATACACAATTAAACCAATTCAACGCAAATATGCTAAAGAGGCCAGAATTGAATGAGTGCAGGGACCTCAGAGATGGGGCTGGAGACTGGAATGTTCAAAAGCCATGAAGGGATTGGGAAACAAGGATGTGAATTTTAAAATCAAGCTGTTATGTAGGACAGTGAGTACAGGGATTAGGGAGTGAATGGTGTTTGTTGTAACTAAGTAAGCAGCAAAGTTAATGGAGGGTAGATTGTGGGAGGTCAGGAATGTACTGGAATAAAAAGGCGTTGGAAATCCTCAATATATTCGGCAGCATCTGTAGAGAGAGGGACAGAGTGAATGTTTCATGTGGTGATGAAAAGTTACGATCTGAAACAATCCTCGTTTCTCTCTCTGTATAAATGCCATCAGACCTGGTGACTGTTTCCAGCATTCTCAGTTTTAACTTCCGTTTTCTGCTCTAGACGTGTAGGAACACTCAAGTTTCATGGTGACAAAGACATGTATGAACGTTTTACTGATAGCCGAGTTTAGGCAGGGCTGAAGTTGGGCAAGGTTATGCAGAAAGAAGTGATGGTCTTAGTGCTGACCTGGCTATGGAGTCATACACCATAGAAACAGACCTTTTGTCAAACTAGTCCACGCCGACTATGTTCCCAAACTAAACTAGTCTCACCTGCTTGCACTTGGCCCATTTCTCAGAACCATTCCTGTTCATGGACTTATCCAAATGCCTTTTAAACTATACCTGCATCCACCATTTCTCTGTCAGCTCACCCCACACACAAACCACTCTGTGGAAAAAAAAGGTGCTCCTCACATCCTTTTTCGATCTTTCTCCTGTCACCTTAAAAATGTTACCTAGTTTTGAATGCCACCCTACAGAAAAGGCCCTTGTCAGCCACCTTTTCTATACCCCCATGATTTTATAAACATCAGTAATGAGACCGCTCAACCACCTACAATCCAGTGGAAATAAGTCCCAGTCTTTTCAGTGTAGATATTATACACATCAAATACTCCATTCCTGGCAACATACTGATAAATCTTTTCTGAACTCTCTCTAGTTTACCAATATCCTTCCTATAACAGGGGACATAAACAGCACACAGTACTTCCAAACGTGTGACAGAAATCATAGAATCTCTACATCTTGGAAATAGGCCATTCAGCCCGACATCTCCACACCGACCCTCCAAACATGGCTAAGGTACCTAACCTACACACCCCTGAACACTATGGGCAATTTAGCACGATCAATCCACCTATCCTGCACATCCTTGGACCGTGGGAGCAAACTGGAGCATGTGGAGGAAATCCACGCAGACACAGGGAGAATGTCCGAGTAGAGTTTACACAGTTACCTGAGGGTGGAATCAAACCACAGTCCCTGGCACTGTGAGGGACTGTGCCACCCCAGGTCAAAGTCAAGGCTGAGAACAGTTAAGATTAGCCTCAGACAGTTGCTAAGTGGAGAGGACTCAATGGGCAAGGAAAGGAGTTTGGGATCAGCAAGAACTTTAATAGCCCTTTAGTATATGCAAGATGAAATTTGTGTTCTGAGAAACAGCATGCAGATGAAAACGTTACATTCAAGGTGTCACCTAGCTGAGAGTCAATGCAAGTCAGCAGGAATGGGGTGATGGGTGAATGGTCTTAGTGAGAATTAGGACAAGGCCCAGACAGTTTTGGATAATCTTTGGTTTCTGAGAAGTACTATGAGAGGCTGACCATGAATGTATTTTGATGGTCTAGTCAAGAGGTAAGAAAGGCATGGATGAGGGATTCAGTAGCAGATGCGCTGATTTATGGAATAGGATCATCAAGGCAGTCCCTAACTGCCTGGGATGGCAGGGTGGCTTATGGTTAACACTACTGTCTCACAGCACCAGGGACTGGAGTTCAATTCCATCCTCAGACAAGTGTCTATGTGGAGTTTGCTCATTTCCCTGTTCTGCACAGGCTTCCTCCGGGTGCTCCAATTTCCTCCCACAGTCCAAAGATGTGCAGGTTAGGTGGATTAGCCATGCTAAATTTCTCCAGAGTGTCCAGGGAGGTGCAGGGTAGTTGGGTTAGCCACGGGAAATGCAGGGTTATTGGAAACGGTTGGGGTGGTGGGGCTCTGGGTAGGATGCTCTTCAGAGGGTGGGCGCGGTCTGAATGGTGTGTTTCTACACTGCAGGGATGCTGAATCCGACCATCAGGGGCCATTTCAGTCCCTTTAAATTTCTCCAGGTTTTTTGGCTAGTGGTCTCAATTTTAGTGTCAACGAAACTTTACACATGGAGACAAATCTGCAGAAGGCAGCAGAGAGGGTTTTATGAAGAGGGTTACAGTCTGGGGAGTGATATTTTCATTCCACGGTGATCGTGGAATAGCTTTGCACTTGCACTGAGTATCAAGCAGGAACAAGTGAAATACTGCAGGGATCAGCGCTCGGACTCCAGCTATTCACAATATACGTTATCCAAATGTGGGAACTAAATGTAATTGCTCCAGGTTTGAAAATGATAGAAAAGCTCAGTGGGAGGTTGAGCCGTCAGGTGGATGTAGAGATTTGGATAAGTTGAGTGAGTGGACAGATGAAGTATAATGTAGATAAATGGAATGTTGTCCACTTTGGCAGCAAAAAGAGGAAGGCAGATTATTATCTGGGTGGTGATAAATTGGGAAAGGACAAGTAAAACAATACCTGGGTGTCAGTGTACACTAGTTGCTGAAAATAAGCAGGCAGGAGCAGCAGGGACATGTTGGCCTTCAGAGTAAGAGGAGTTGAGTACAGGAACTTGAAGAGTTCACACTTGGAGTATTGTGTGCAGTTTTGGTTCATTTGAGGAAAGATGTTCTAGTTTTGAATGGTGAGCAACAAAGGTATGAAAACAGATGACTATATTCACTGGAGATTGGAAGAATGAGGGCGGCTCTCCTAGAAGCCTAAAAAATTCTAACAGGACCAGGTGGGATAAACTAAGGAACATGTTCCCAATGATGAGGAAGTCCAGACCAGGGGTTGCAGTTTAAGGATACTGGGTAGGCCATTTAGGGCTGAGATGAAAAGAAGTTACTTTGGCCAGAGTGTGGTACGCTGGTGGGATTCACTGCCACAGGTGGTGGTCTAGGCCAAAGCAGCGTTTGCTTTCAAGCACTTCGTTTTCAGTTTGCCAACCAGCTCTCGAACCACTTCAGTGCACTAACCCCAATCCCACGCACTTTAATACTACAGTCTGTTCTCTTTATTGTGGTCTTATCAAAACCTTATTGAAAGTCCAAGTCCAAGCACATCCAGTAGTTTTCACCAGTATCAACACTACTAGTTACATGCTCGAAAAATTCCAGTAGATTCTTCGTGCATGATTTCTCTTTCATACATCCATGTTGACTGTGTCAATTCTGTGATTGTTGTCCAAGTGCTCTGCTGTTAAACCTTTTAAAACAGACCCCAGTATTTTTCTTACTACTGATGACAGGCTAACTGGTCTGTAACCTGTATTCTCCCTACCATCCTATTAAAATGGTGGGGCTACAACAGCAACTCTCCAATCCATAGTAACTACATCTATAGAGTCTTGAAAGATGACCACCAATGCATTTATTGTACTTTGGACTACTTCTGTCAGTACTGTAAAATGTAGATTATCAAACCCTGGGGATGAATCAGCCTTTAATCCAATCAATTTCTCCGACTCCATTTTAAAAAAAAATAATACTATTTAATTTAGTTCTTCCCTTTCACTAGACTCTGTACTCCTCAACAATTGGGGACTATTAATGTCCTTCTTTGTGAGGGATATATTGGTTCTCTGTTGTACCATGCCCCATTACTGACTGTAAGGGACCTACATCTGTTTTCACTCACTTTTTCTCTTAACATACTTATGGGATCACAGTTAGTATGTCTCCTGCAAGCTCTATCTTGTACTTTACTTTCCACCTTATTATCAAATCCCTTTCGCCACCTTTGCTGAATTCTAAATTACTTCCAACCTCACACTTGCTGCAACAAAAACAAAGTTGCTGGAAAAGCTCAGCAGCTCACACGCTGCTTTTTTTTGGTCAATTTTTATGCCACATCCTTGATCCTAGGCCAACTGGGGATAACGAATGCTGGTTAGCAAGTGACTCCCATATCCCACAAATGAATAAAACAAAAGTCAAAACTTGCAAAATCTGATTATAATCTACATATGTCAGTAAATACACCTTAATTAGGATCATTTGCTAATGATATCACAATCCTATCTTTAATTGTGGTCAACTGAGGGAAAAACTAACAGCTTTTTTGGTTCAATAAACTCAGAGGACAGTTGTGTCCTTGCACAATCCATTAAATCAATGCAAAATTTAGTCAGCTCTGAAAAGCTGGTGCTCCCTTGGCAACAATAGACTTGACAATATAACTAACTTCAAATGACACCAGTCTTAATTAAATATAAGTAATGGCTACATGCTGTCGTTCACATAATGGACATGTTGATTAGTCTCTTTGGTATATTTTGATACATTCCTGCAAGATGACAAAGCAACATTTACACTGAGCAATGCAGAGGTATAGTTTGCAGTGAATAAATACCAGTTAAGACAAAACAGACAAGGAACATCTAAATGAAACACAAAGTTGCTCACAGCCCCTCATGACCATTGGCTGCAACTCAATTTACTGCTGTTGCAACTGGCTTCTTTCATGCTCTGAATTACAGAATAATTATTTTTCAATTAAGATTTATGTTGGACTGTTTGCCATGTTCATTATATTAACAATTATCAACAGACTACAGGCGCTCTAAAGGTCATACAATGGAGCAAGTATGCGCTCTGTAAATAAAGTCAGAAAAGGGCAGGTAGATCAGTTTCCATTTGGAAAGCAATTAATTCATTTTTATTCTTACAGATGGCAGAAGTTATTGAAACTGCCTAAACACTAACTCATCGATATGCTCAGACCGTTTGTTCAATATTTAATTGAACCATTTATTCCACGGGACTGATGATGTTTAACTGCACAGAATGCGTTTGTGCTTGATGTTTCTAGAATTTCACTTTCTCATCTGCCAGTTGTGAGGTGGCATAACATCATTTCTAGAAATCTGTTTCAGTAAATTCCAGCTCACTCTTATCCATTATAGGAATCAACTCATGTAATGTGGAAATTTCATGTGAATTAGTTTTTTTAAAATTGCATACAGCCAGTTTCAAATTATTTAAAATGGGTTTTCTTCAAAAAAGTGATGGAATTTCTTACTCATGTAACATGCCTTCTAAAATTTCACTTTTAGTGAATTTTCACACTTAAATTACCTGGGCAATTTTTGTCTGAGCAGAAGAGTCATTTCAATTGATGACAGGAGGGAAAGGGAGACAAAGTAGCCGAGGCAAAAAATGATTACAGGAAGTGATGGAGACATAAAAAGCTTACTTACTGACCACAATGCAAAAACTTCCTATAGATCCGTTTAATAGGGCAGACAATTTGGATGTGAATGAGGAACTAAGCTCTCAAAAACAGTCTTCGATCACAAGAAGCCTCTTTAAAGCTGTCAAGTAAGTAGCTATCATATAAATAAGTCATTAACTGCTGTTCAAGCTAAGCATTCTGACTGTAACGTGTATCTCCCAAGTAGTCCAAGTATGTGCATCATGGGAATGCTTTTTTAGTCAGTCAATCTGATAGACCAGGAAGGCTTTGAAAAGTGAAAAAGGCGGCTGGAAGCCATGATCATGTGAGAGATTCCTGCTAATGGAGCTTCTTTTAACAAGAGTGTTTACCATGCTCATCAAATTCTTGGAAGTTATGTCTCAATTCGTTCTACATTTGGCACTAACGAGAAACCAGGTGAAAAGTAATAACAGCAGAAACCACATGAATACCTGCTGTCGTCTTTCAGTCATGTGCTCCATTGCACAAAGTGGACAGACACAGATGCAGCTCCAAGGGAGTGACAGCAAAACATACAATCTACGGGCAACGGATCAGCTCTCTAAACTTGTTTGTGCACCAAGCTGAGGCCTTTACACCTAGTGATGCAAGAAGTATGCCCTGCTGAGCCCTCCTCCATTTTCAACAGTTCCTCTATTATTAACTGATTGGAAATGACCCTAAACCCCTGAAAGCAACGACTGAAGTTATCCAATTGGCCTGAACTATGAACATCTCTCTCTACTGCCCACACAAAGAGTAGGTCATTCTTTGTTGCAAACCTTACAATTGTCACGGGGAGGCTTTGCAGTCAAAGATGTATGCATGTAGCAGTGCTCTTTGGGTCCATACTTAGTATCCTACCTTGTCGCAATGGTATCATCCTTGTACAGTTCTGTCTTGGCAAACTATATAAAAAAAATCTGGACTGCAGCTTGCGGTGCTCTTGCCATGCCAACCGTGGATCAGCACCACACATATCATTCCCAAGGTTTAATACTGGAGTTTGGGCAAAGCCAATTCATTTGCTACAGAGCCTTAACTGTGCCTACTCCTGTTTGTAGTACTGATCATTTTTGAGACAAAGGAGTGTCCCAAACTTCCTCTGCTGTGTTGATGTTTGCATTGACTGTTCTTTACCCCCAGTCATGTGGCATTTGAAGAAGTCCTATGAACATATTCTGCCCATTAGCTCCAGGCCCCAGTAGAGCAGATTTCTGGGGCCCTCCTCAGTATCTGCTGCCAGGTATCATCTCATATAATAAAAGTCAGTCCTAATGCCATACCCTCTTCTGCACAGTGAGAGATATAAGAGCTTCTGGACCACAAAAAATGAGCAGAAAGAAATAGAAACACCAGCTGTGCTCTTCAAACGGGTGATCCAATTGAGGTGTTTAACATGATCAAAGTCGATGATGGGCTGGATAAGCGATTCTATTCCCTCTGATGGAAGAGTGGAGCATGAGATGGTATAACCTCAAATTTAGAGCTGGATTGTTCAGGTGAAAATCAGGAAGAATGTTTTCACAAAGTGTGGTTGAAATTTGGAAAGCTCTCTTCCTCAAAAGCTGTTGAGTCTAGTGCAATTGAAGGGATTTTTGTTATGGATACCAATTGAAGGCTATGGAGAAAGTTTTGCTCATATAGCATCACTTTGGCAATTCCAGAGGCACTGTCAACACCACAGACCACAATCTGTCCCTCTCACCTGGCTACTTCAAGAATATCAATGAAGAACCAATGGATTTCTCCTACGTGAAACACAGGTTATTACAGGGTAATTAGGGTCCTGGTTATCCATAGTTTAACAATATGGAAGAACAAGCTTGAAGGAATGAACGTCGGCCTCTTTTTCCCTTGTGCCAAGGAACAGATGATAATTGACTGAGCTGGTTTGTATTCTATACCAACCAATGAGCTTGGATAACGAACCTATCAGTTCGGTTTGCAGTAGAACATATAATTGCCTGTTACTTTTCTCAATGTATCTTTTTATACTTTTTTCAAATAAATACAGCAGAATGCACAGCAACCACCAGTAGAATCATCCTGACTTCTCTATCTTAGTACAACTAATAAGCAATATCACAAAAGACGTTTGAGATCCATATAATTGGTCCCATTGGCTGGGCACTATCATATTGCAGTGTCTCCCATCTTCTAACAAGTTGTGAATCAGGCACTGGTTGAGATTGACATTTTCCGTCCTGTCAGCCTTTCAGATCATATACATCACCACTATACATTTAAGGCTCATCTTCAGCATAAACTTCCTCAGTTCTTAGGGTTTCTCTTGGTAAGAGACCTTTAATCCCAATATTTATGCAGTTGTCCTTCACTTCCTCCCCAAATTCTTCCGGTAATATCCTGTAATAGGTGCTAAAATTGTACTACATACAAGATTGAGTGGTGCCACTGTTCTGGACAAAATGAAATATTATTGAGAATTATTTCCCCACTCTTCAATGTAACAGAATGCAAGATTGGTTTTAAATTCATGATAAATTCATCCAAAAAGTATTAATGATTCAAATTAGGTTGGGAAGCTTTTTATTTCGGCTCGATTTGTTCAAATCTCAAAAGAACAAAACATGCTGGAAGTATATCATGAGATATTCTCTTCCTTGAAACTAAATAGATTTGTGTAATCATCACAAATGCACACTTCATTCCTCAGTGACAGTAGTGTGAAAAAAAGGGTGATTAAGTTATTAAGTGCTTCATACGTCAAACACTTTTTTTAAAAAAAAATGAACCCACGCATACATTTCAACTATATCTGCCAAGCGTAAACAGATGGTTTTTTTTTGTTCAACACAGCTGATGCCCTTTTGCTTCAGCACTTTCATGAGACGATAAATCTTCAAATTACTTCAAATTATATAAGCATGTGGATAAATACCTGTGAAAAAAGACAGAATTTTTATTCTGGAATTTAAGTCAAACTATTTGTTGTTTGAAGCGTCTTACCTGGTGTAGGCCATTTTTTTGGGCTTCAAATACGTCTATAAGAATAAAATTGATAACGACCTCAGATGGCAGCTGGCTGCAATGTCCCTTGAGATAAATTTGAGCACTGAACAGAGGCAGAACAGCTAATATACTCAACAGATTTGCTCATCCAATAGAGGGAATATCCAAATGTTGAGATTTGATACTTACTAGCAATAATGGAAAGACATACAATGAAAACAAAACTTTGAGGGCCTTATCCAAATATTTCACATGCAACATACAAAAGAAAATAATACTAGGAATCAATCATACATAGCTACACTTGCATCAGTATTAACTGAGACAAAGTCAACTAATATATTAAAATATTGCATCAATGATTCACTTTGTTAGCATGGTAAATAATTTACAGATGCTCACAGCATAGAAGGTGACCATTTGGTCCACTGTTATTGTTGCAGGTCTGTACTAATGTAACTCAAACTAATTGTCATTCTACTCTCAATCTTTTTCGTTCCTAAAGAATCCAGAAAGGTTTAGATTAGATTAGATTCCCTACCATGTGGAAACAGGCCCTTCGGCCCAACAAGTCCACACTGCCCCATGAAGCATCTCACCCAGACCCATCCCCCTATAACCCACACACACCTGAACACTATGGGCAATTTAGCATGGCCGATCACCTAGCCTGCACATCTTTGGACTGTGGGAGGAAACCAGAGCACCCGGAGGAAACCCACACTGACACAGGGAGAATGTGCAAACTCCACACACAGTTGCCCGAGGTTGGAATCTAACCTGGGTCCCCGGTGCTGTGAGGCTGCCACAGCACAGCAAATCTAGTCAACAGATCAAGGGTCTATGCCTGTTCTGGTGTTTTGCTGCGTCCAGGACAAGACCATTAACATGTTTCAAAGGAAATATGGGAATTAGCTTAAATACTTGGAAAAGGAGAAGGGAAACTTACCTGGCCATCATCCTCATAACATTATGAATCGTACTGCATTAAAAGACCTAAGAAGCTGCTTTGTAGAAGGAAGATCAACTTCAGGACCTATGCAACCAATGGTCTCTGGGGCACTTCCAGAATGCCTGCTGACTTTCAGGTGCAAAGCGGTTCCAGCATTAGCATTACATCCAGTTTCTTGAACACCCTTCTGAATGTAGCCCAATTTTATGATCTGCCTCATTTTGTGCATAACTTCTTGCTGTTGTATCTGTATCTACAGAACAGGTTTGCACAGCAACAGAAATTCAACCCAATGCTTCTTCTTCCAAAGGGGAGATCTGGAAGGTTCGGGGTAACTTAACTGACAAAATGGGTTTCCATCACTTTTTCCTGATCACTGCATCAGGAAATGGGCTCTCTCCTGGTAATACTGTCAGTTCACCCAATACTACACTTTGCATAAATTGATGTGACTTGTAGAATGGTTATTTGATTAAGTAAGACAGCCTACTTTAGACATCATATAACCCTTGAATGAAAATGATAGCTTCCAAATCACATCCCAGATATATGTCTAAGAGGAAAATAGTTTACTCAATACCCTTCAGCTGTTATTGTTTCATGTACAGATATGCAGACTTGCTATGTTGCTATGTCAATGATTTATTTCTTTCTCTATTTCTCTCTCCTCTCTAAAGAAATGTGAACTTAGATTTGTATTTCAAAAAATGGTGCAGTTGGATAGGAATTTATAATTATTTAGAATTAAAACGGAAGGAATTTAGAATTCTTTAGAATTGCATCAGCAACACAGTGTTACAGTTGGCTTCAGAGCCTCAGCTTTTACAAAGGCAAAGTATAACTGAGGTCATATTAATGTTACTTCTTAGATATTTGAAGTCCAATTTCCCCGTTTTCCTCTCTCATTAAATTTACAGTCTAATGCACTCACTCGTGGCTAATCTGGTCAATCTCCTCCTTGTTCTCCTTCTTTACCTATTAATGTCCCTTGGACTCTGGCATTAAATGAACCATCAATTCTTGTCTCCACATTCTCCCTCAAAATGCTGTTTCCTTCATCAACGAGCTATTTTCCCATCACAACCTCAGTGTGACATCAGCACTGGTGTCTCGGGTTTGGCAGAAATGTGCCTCATTCCCTCCCACTTGCTTGATTTTCCACCATTTGTCAACCTGAACCATCACAATCATGGTGTTGCCCTCATGATTAAATCACATCTTAGTCTCTCCCGTTATTGCTCTGGCACCATCTCCTCTATAGAATCTCTCACTCCTTGATCCTCCTCTGTGTTCTCAACTATAGAGCATCCTAACCCTGATCGTAACACTCACTTCAGTATTCTTTCTCCTCTTCTAAGTCAGCCTTTGCATTGAAAAAATGACTTATCCCCAGTGATTTCCATTTGCATCTCAACTCATTATATTGTTGACCCACTAACTTATTGATCATCCTGACCTACTTAAAAACTTGTTTCCAAATTTATTCAAACAAGTTCTCCTACCCATACTCATTACTCTTCCTTGGCCCCATTAGCAAAAGGTTTTTAAAGCATCGAGTCTTTCCCCAAGTACTTTCCTGCATCTGTCATTATTCACAACCCCCTACACCATTTAAATCTATTTCCTTCTACATCCACTCCTGGAACAAACATATTCAGCACAATTTAATGAACCATTCATCATACATCTGATTGCACAGGGACAAGCTTCACTGAATACCACTTTATCCTCTTCTGGAACTGCTCGCCTCTCCAGATTTAACCTGGAAAAGAGTAATCTCCGACAATATTTTCTCCTCTATCAGCAACATACAAACGTGAAGAAATGAAATCAAAATTATGACAGTAAGAGTCCATTCAAGCATTAGAAAAGAGCTACCTAGCATAACCCAACTTCCTAGTTTTTGACTCATCGTCTGCAAGGCTGCACAACTTTTGAGTGTATATCAAGCACTTTTTAAATATGGTAAGCACTTTAGTTTCTACCACTCTTTCAGGCAATGAACGTCAGAACCTGCAACACCCCTCCCTATCCTCACTCCTTCCAATCCTTTCGCTAACTACTGCCAAACCTTGCATTCAATGTGACCTGCCTGCTGATGGAAATAGGCCCTTACCCCTTCCAAATAGGCCATTCATGAATTTAACATCAACATTTCAAAATGCAATCTTGATTGCTTTTTTGTTTTTTTTTTGCTGGTTTTGCTTTAACCAGCTTGTTTTGCTCTTTTTTGTGCTTTCAGATGGCAGCTACATGCTATTCTATTACTCGCACCTCCCCCCATCAGATTTGCATTCCGGTCTTGACTTTTTACTGGTTTCTTCAGCTTAAGAGTAGCAATTTTTACTTCATTTTTCCTGCCCCTTATCCTTAAACAGACCTTCCTTTTTGTTCATCTATCTTGTCACTTCTCTAAAAGTGAATGCACTTCTAATTCTTGGAGACAGTAAGGATTGCAGATGCTGGTAGCTAGAGTCAACAAACATGAGGCTGGAAAAGCACAGCAGGTCAAACAGCATCTGAGGAAAGTCAACGTTTCAGGATGAAACTCTTAGTCAGTCCTGATGAGGGGTTTGGGCCCGAAGTGTTGACTTTCCTGATCATCGCATTTCTAATCCTACTAGTTCCGAGGAGAGATCGGTGGCCTAAAGGGTTAATTCTGATTCTCTGATCCAACATTTTCTGATCGACTGAGTATTCTAGCATTTGTCTTTTTTATTCTAGATATCCAGCCACTGTTGTATTTTGTTTTTACATGGAGATATTAGGATAGGTGGGAAAAGGTTTGGTCAAATGGTAAGGAGCTAATAAGGAGTATCTTAGAAAAGAGAGGTACCAACACCAAGAAGTTGAAAGAGAGGGGAGAATTCCTGAGTATAAGACCTCAGAAAATGAAGGTATGACCACCACCGAGGCAGCAATTAAAACTGGGCATGTGTAAGTGGCTAGGATTGGAGGCAGACAGAGGTAACAGGACTGGCAATAGCTGTAGAAATAGGGAGTATCAAGCACGTAGAAACATAAATGAAACAGCTGAGACACTGCTTAATCTGAAGTCATTGTAGATCAGAACGCATAAGGGTTTTAGATGAGTCCTTTATTTCTTTACATTAATAAAAGCTGTTATTGCAGATACACAAACCGGTGTTTATGAATCCAGTATTATCTTACATTTGAGATTATTTAAATTTATTGGACTCTGGCAAGATGGTTTTAATTTCATGGAGCAGCAGTTTTAACAGACTACGTATCGTTTGCAGTTTTTCCTGTCACTTTTGTCAACAACTATAAATCCGTTGGTCAGAGAGATGTTGGAGCAAGAGACTCTGTGAAATCCCTTACACAGCTGACTCTGTGGGAATTACTAAGGAGACCAAAATTTCCAATGGGCAAAACACAGCATCTTGATGAGAAAGCCCTTTAAACTTTATAAAATTCAGAAGGTGCCAAATAACTTAAGCTTAATAGTTACCCAGGAAAAGAGAGAGGGTTAAAAACCAGCTCGAAACTCCAGGCTAACTATTAAACTGAACTACTAACACACTGCTGGTGCCCAAGTGTACCCACCTCAACATAAAACAACCTAAGGTACTTAACTCTACGTCCCTATTGACATTGTACAAAGCGCCAACTTGGTGCATGCACCTCGTTCTGAATCAGCTTCACAAACCTTTGAAAGAAGAATGAACACTACCCAATGCTCCACCAATTTCTATCTTTTACAAGTGAATTGAATATACAATAAATTTATCAATTATCAAATTAATCACCTGTGGAAACAACTGATGTTTTGGGAGATGACTGCAGCAAATGACTTTTGCAATGAATTGCACTGGATTAGGATACACATTCAAGCTTCTGGATTCTCCGGACAGTGAATATGCCACAAATTTACAATCTTTGTTATTTTGAGAGTTGCATTTCAGAACAACAGGTCCTGTATAATTCTGACAGCACTCTGAAGAACATAGCAAAAGGCAGGGCAGTCATGTGCACAAAGCCTCTGTTGATATTGTCTGAGGTACCTTGTAACCTTTTCCTGCCTTTATAAGGCAGGTATTTTAAATAACAGTATGAGATTAGGAAGGCATAGCTGATAAGGAAGCTCAGACTGCCTAGAATGCTTAATGAAAACCCAAAGAACTGCAGATGCTGTAAATCAGGAACAAAAACAGAAGTTGCTGGAAAAGCTCAGCAGGTCTGGCAGCACTCGTGAAGAGAAATCATAGTTAATGTTTCTCAGGAAGGGTTACTGGACTTGAAACTTTACCTCTGATTCTTTTTATCGCTCCCCCCCACCCCTTCACAGGTGCGGCCAGGCCCGCTGAGCTTTTCCAGCAACGTCTGTATTTACGCCTAGAATTCTTGTCTCTCAGGCTCATCAGGAACTCTGTTAATAGGCTTCTTTCGAAGGGGCAGCAGCAAAGGTGCTAATTGCAGGCAGTTTCAAACAGTGAGCTGACACTGGGTATGACCTGCAGGAATTGGATCCAGTGAGATTACAGGCTTCAGGCTTGGGCAGCTGAAAGGTAAAACTCAGCAGCCGCAGAATTGGATCAGGAAAAATGTGCTGGAGATAAAAAGAATCAAAAACAACCAAACGCACACCTCTCAGGAAATGAATCAGGACGCCAAGACCTACCAGAGGGCTGCTGCTGTCAAGAACTCCATGTTCAAAAGACAAACCTCATTACAGACATTACTAAATCAAACTCATCTTCTAAGGCAGAGTTCTACATAAATGCTTTCTGAATTGCACAAGTTTTACAGGAAGACAACGCAAAACCTTCAACGTCCCCCAACCATTTGCCTGTAACTTTAACAAGTAAACAACTGCCACTGTGGTATCACAACCAGGGTATGCAGTGCAATACCTGATAGGTGGTTTAAGCTTAACTCTGTGCACCTTGTTGATCGCTGTCTACATTCATGTTACTAATTTACAGAAAAAGCTAACCATTCCTTGTGATGTTATGGCTCTGTCCATTGAGTTCAGCACCTACCAAAGCACCAGATCTCATGTAGATCTGCAGTTCTCTATAAATGGCAATGTCTCACTGAATTAACTCCAAAATTCCGTCTGAACAATACAACCATAAAGGATTTAAAGCAAAAAACGAACATTATGCTCTTTTTAACTGTGGTCCAAAATGACGTGATTTTTTTACAAGAACCAAAAATACTGTTAAAAGCTGGCATCCGTTGAGATAAGATAGAATATTCTTAGGATGTCATCCTGATAACTTATTATCCTGCTTCAAATACAGCTAGGTCATGGATATTTTTCTTGTGTGTGCTATTCATTTTCTGGAGTGTGTTACCCTCTTGAAAAGATGTTTTATTTTAGGCTGTTATTTTTAGGGTCAAAAACAGCATCCAGTGACCTAGGGCACAGCTTAAAAAAAAACTTGTCTAAAACTTGTTAAGTTTGCATGCCAGAAAATAAGGGTAGACATTTTTTCCCAGGCTGTGACCAAAGTGAGCAATGGTGAGTCAGTTTAAGAATAAGGCCAAGAACATTCTGGAAAGTGATTAAAAGATAGTCCAGTTTCTCATGCAAAGTTTTAAAGATGAAATGACAATCTCTGTGTGGCAACAGTCGATTTGCATTTACTAACATCTCAACATTACCTAATTCTAGAACAAGAAACAGAAGTTGCTGGAAAAACTCAGCAGGTCTGGCAGCATCTGTGACTAAAAATTAGAGTTAATGTTTCGAGTCCAGTGACCCTTCCTCAAAAACATTACCTCTGATTTTGCTTCACTGATGCTGCCAGAACTGCTGAGCTTTTCCAGCAACTTCTGTTTTTGTTTCTGATTTTCAGCATCCGCAGTTCTTTCGGATTTTAGTTAGTGTTAGCTAATTCTACCTCATTTTATATACGGTTTACAATTTTCCCACAGAAACTAGATATGAAACTGAACCCGTATCTTGCTCCCCAGCTCTTCCCTAGGCTTCCACCTTGGGTGAGCATTCCCCAACTTCTCAGGACAGTGCTAATATCACTTTCCATTCACAATGCTGGCATCAGCCTCGCCACATCATCATGGTATATCTCAGACTCTATCAACATCATTTTGAAGGTCACTGGCACTTACACTGCCCTGCTGCCTGGCCACTTCTCACATGAAACTTGCGGTCTTCTCATGCATTGACATGGGCAGCAGCTTAGGGCTACTGGCTTGCTTTCTTAATGCTCACTCACTTTATGCCTACCTGAAGTCCCTGGGTTACAAATGGGTTCTGTTTTTGAATCTGCTTGCAAGTTGGAATACAATGCAGGACAATGTAAGGTTGCCATCTGTAAGCACAGGAAATGTTTCAATGCTGGATCTTTAAAATTACACCCTATAAGGGATGGCATTCATCAATACGCACTCATAAGGTAGATGTTCCTCAATTGGGAATCCTCTGTACTTGAATGCTCGCATCTCAGCCTGTGTTTTAGTCCAGGCAGAAAACCAGGCAATGATGACGATTAGCCAGGAGCTGGTCCATCTTCAATCTTACAAAGTGGCCAAGTGCCCTGTGTGAGTCAGTAGTAACAGCAGACAGCAGGAAGGGTTAGTAGTTTAGGGGCCGTAGTGGGTGGTGTAGAGTTGAGGGAGATAGTGAGATTGATAGACCATGGGACTTTGGGGGAGGTGAATGCAATGGAAGGGTGAGAGAGCAAATGTGAGGTAGCAGAGAGAGAAGAATTGCTAACCCTTGCAAACCACAGAAGGTCAGTAGCCTTCTTGCAACAGCGCTGTGCTTTCCACCAGACCACAGACACTACACTTAGCCAGGAAGCTATTACAGACCAGGCTAGCATCTAAGGTTTAAACACATGGTGATCACAAATGGACTTTGGGAAGTCCCAGCACTAGTGAGCATTGTGCTATCACTGATCACAACAGGCATGCTGTGGAATAGACTGAATGAGGTGGAAGTATAGCATAATGTGAGAAAAGTCACTAGGGCTCACAGGTTGAAACTCATCCTGAACCTTCCCAAAATTGCTACTTAACCATTTTGCAGGAAAATCCAGCCCTAAATGTCTAATGAAATTAGATCTCAAGGAATGTCTTGTCCAATAGATCATAGCAGTTTTAATTTTTTTTAAAGCAGTTTCCGAGGCACTAAGAAATTGAAGTTCAGCTGGCCATCAACGTTAAGAATTTGTCTGGATATTGTTACACTGTCCTACACAATAGAGACAGACACAGCAGAATGTCAGATAGTAAATCATTGAGTGTTTTCAGAGGATTTAAATTTTCTCTGATTAGCGTAATCAAAGAAAAATAATGTCAATTAATGCAATTAAAATAAAAGGATGAAACATTTAATTCTTCATGGCATGAGGACACCTACTTTAATGGTACAATGCCAAGCATCAGCATGTGCCTAGGTTACTAAGCAATGTTCAATACTTGCTGGGAATCAACCTGGTGGTATGGGATACATTATGATAATAAAGCAAAATGCCTGGGCAGAGGCAATATGTTTCAAGTAGCAATCCTGATATCGAACTGAAATGCGATGCCAGGTTGGTCATTGCTGGGATTTTGTAATTAGGTCAGGACACTACTTTTGCAATTACACTACCAGTTTAGCTCAACTGTGAAGTGCTTTCAGATTTACAGCAATAAGGTGCAGACCAGTCAGGAGGCCCGACTAATATCCTTGGAATAAGACTTTACATATTCACTGGCTTCACCATTTAAGTTCACGTGTGTGTTGAATTCATATCAATTTCTTCCAGGGGAGTTTTCTCCAGTGGTGCTGGCCAATATTGTCCCTCATCCAACAATACCAAAACAGATTGTTTGACCGTTATCCTCATTGTTGTTTATGGGGTTTCGTTGTGCAGAAATTTACTGCTATAGTGTCTAGATTGCAAAGATCGTTGCTGTTCACATTGAAGCATTTCTCTGGCTGAAAAATACTTGGGGGCATCAATAAGACATTTAAATAAGTGTTACATAAATACAAATCTTTATTACTAACACACATTTTTATCATTTAAGGACTTTGTTTGCTGTCACTAAGTATGCAATCTGACTACTGGGTTCTTATAGTTTGCTCAAAATGCTTTTACTGAGCGCATTTATGACTATCTATTTTTTTCCAAAGTATTGAATACTTGTAAACACCTAAATATAGGCAACAAATAATAATGCAAAAAGTCATTATGTTAAAGTAATTAATCAATGAAATTGTCTTCTGTGTGTTTTAATATATTGGTTAAAGACTTTCTATGGGCTATGTATCATAAGTGCAAAACCACAATAATCATTTCGATTTTTCCAGCACCACCATACATGAATTCATGCCTCAATAAACTTGTGACACACACACTCTTGTGATTTGATGCTAGCAGGAAGATGTAATCACAATATGAAATATTTAAAAATATATCTAATGCAAATGAGGACCCCAGAATTTATATCTGAAATATGTAAAAAGACCAAACCCAGGCCTTTAAAATCGTACCTGAATCATGCCTGAATGTTTTTATCTGAGCATTCCATTGTTACAACTGAAAAATTTATATGACAGCCAGGAATTCATAATGAATCCCTCTTAGAGCATAAGAACGCAAGAACCAGGAGCAGGAGCAGACAACTCAGCCCCTTCAGCCTGCTGCATTATTTAATACGACGATCGCTAATCTCATCACAACCTCAACTCCACTTTACTGCCTGCTCTCTATAACTCTATAACCCATTACTAATTAAAAGTGTGCCTATCACCTCCTTAAATTTACTCAGTCCTTGCATCCACCTGAAGTAATGAATACCACAAATGCACAATCATTTTAAAGTAATTTCTCTTCATCTGTTTTAAATCTGCTACCCCTTATCCTCAAACTATGACCTCTTGTACAAACTCGCCCCACACAACAAAACATCTTTTTGCATCTATTTCATCCATCACCCATAGCATTTTATATATGGCAATTAGATCTTATTTCATTCTTCTACATTCCAGACAGTATAGGCCTAAACAGTTCAATCTCTCTTCATAATACTGATCCCTCTGCTCTGGAATCAATCTAGTGAACCTCCACTGAACAGCCTCCAAATGCAACTACATCTCTAAGGGACCCAAACTGTTGGTATTATTCCAGGTACAGTCTGACTAATGTGTTGTGGAGTTGAAGAAAAACTTCTCTACATTTATACTCTATCCCTTTAGGAATAAATGCCAAAATTCCATTTAACTTCTTTATCACCTTCTCCACTAGTTTTCTGAGAAAACCCAGATCCCTTTGCACCAATGTTTGCTGAAATTTTTCTCCATTTAAGTATTACAATTGCCTTTCTATTCTTCTGGTTAATATGGAAACATCACACATAACCACGTTAAATTTCATCTGCCAAATTTTTACCCATTCACCTAATCTGCCCATATCCATTTATACATTTATTTCTTCATTGCAATAACTTTTCCACCTTTTTAACGTCATCTGCAAATGTAAACTGTAAATAGTTGGGCCAGAGGACCGAACCATGTGTCACCCCACTAGTTACATCTTGCCAATCAGATGAAGACCCATTTATCCTGATTCTCTGCTATGTTGGTCAGCAAATTCTCCATTCAAGCTAATAAACTACCCCTAGCCTCATGGGATATCAGCAAAAATAGATGGCCACTCATCTGGTTTTCCACCTGGGCCATGGGTATAAATCTTCATGAAACCTTAGAGTTTCAACAATCAAACTTTTATACCCTAGAAAGGTATTTGCTTGAACAAACTGCAGTGCTTACTTACCTTGATTTGTATCTTTATGAAGGTATAAGGAGTTACTTTTCCATGATAACACAGTGTAGAGCTGACAAACACAGCAGGCTAGGCAGCATCATAGAGCAGGAAGGCTGACATTTCAGGTCTGGACCCTTCTGCAGAAATGGGATAGGGATTGGGGGACTCTTTTTCCAATGTCTGCATGCACGCAAGCTAGGCAAAGATTCTGATACCGATAACACAATGGCCTTAATGAAAACCGAAAGAACTGTGGATGCTACAAGTCAGGACCAAAAACAAAACTGTGGTAAAGCTCAGCAGGTCTGGCAACATCTGTGCAGAGAAAACAGTTAATGTTTTGGGACCTGAGGAAGGGTGACTGGACACGAAACGTTAGCTCTGTTTCTGCCTCACTAATGCTGCCAGGCCTGCGAGCTTTTCTAGCAACTTTGTTTTTGAGCATAATGGCCTTGTCTGATCGAAAAAAAAACAACTCTATGAGAAGTGTCAAAGAGACTGTTGAATCAGTGCTTCTTTTCCATCAACATTTCAACACATTCCATTATGTTCATTACATGGGAAATACTTGGTGCAGGGGCATGGAGGTAAGCAGGGTGTATAAGGGGCATTGCAAAGGACAATGAAATTCCCATTCACCCACCTATTCCACCACCCCCATCCATCCAGCATGAGTGTGGGTTTGTTACATTCAGAGAATTGCTGGTATCGAGAATGGGGCTCGGAGTCCCAGAATTGGGCTCCACCTGCCATTTGGATGCTCAGTTAGCTCAAGTGTAGTCTTGGTTCTCCATGGGTAACACCATAATCAATATATGTTCTGGTTTTATCTATTAATAATCTCATAACTGGAGGGGAATACAGAGACAAATGGATTGAGAACACATTAAATAGCACTTGACATCTGGCGTCAAACATAAATCAATATATGATTGATACACCAAGCACATAGCGTACAATGTTCAATTACAGGCAAACGGTTTACTTCATATCTGCCCTGTGCACTGTTGTCAAAAAGCAAAGTTTCTTTTGTAAAACACTGTGCCCGATAACTTTTATGGTGTGCTTTTCCTCACCAATTTTTGTCAACATTATGTCATCGTCATCATCAACATACAATGCTTTAAATCACCTGCCAAAATCATTGCTCCATGAAACCTGTCAGCAATTGTGGGTACAGTAAAAACCACAAATCAACAAGTTGCTTTTACAATGCTGTAAAAGTGAAGCAATGAACAAAGTCAAAAAATTACTTACAGATCAAACACTAGATAATGGAATCCTTCTTCTGATATGCTATCATGGAGGCGAACTGAAAAAGAAAAACAAAATCTAATATATTGATGCATTGATATTTGAAATTAAATGTGTGCCACATATGAAAACATTGTGCACAAATTTAGACATTAGTATATACACAAGAGCAACATAAATACTCCAAGGATAATACTGTAATCTCTACCATTACTAGCTGATTGAACACCATTATTTTAATGTATGTGTATTGTTCATTCACTGCCCGTTTATTTTACTAGCAGTGGTCCAATGTCTTTGAGGTCTTGTGCATACACTCTACACAGCAAATAACTTAACCCACTTTGACCGTGGGCATACTATTTACACAAAATATCTGCTGGTATACACAATTCACTGTAAGCCAATAACAAACTAGAAGAAAGAAAATACCTGTGAAGAGACACAGGATTAGTAGAAATCAAAAAACAACACTGAAGTCGCTGGAAATCTGAAACTGCTTCAGAAACTCAGGTCTGGCAGTTCTGAAGAAGGGCCACTGGACTGGATATAGCAACTCTGCTTTCACAGAATGAATGGTCCTGGGTGGATAGGGATGGAGGTGGATAGTTTCACTTTGGGAAAAACCCAGAAGGAAAGGCTTCCCTCAAAGCCTGCTAATGTAATGCCAGGGCCTGACTGGTAATTCTGCCTCCATTTCCCAGCCACAGGCATCCCTCCTCTCTGTCAGGGAGATGGTCCTTTAACACCAAAACACAACCCAGGAGCACAGAAGAGTGCGCTAGAGAAGATAACTGACAGAATCAGAAGGACTGGAATTTATTTTTTTGGGTCTCGTAGTCCTCAACGCATTTTAGACACTGGGTTAAATTAAAAATGGAAGTGAAATCTGAGGTGTACGCTTGGAATAAAATACTTGAATAAGACATTAGTCTTGCACTGAGGAAATTGTGTCTCTAACCCAAATCCAACTGGAGTCAATTTTTTGTCAAGACTCAAATCCACTCACTTCTGGAGGTTAAAGCTTGCTGGAACCGTTATCACAACCTGACATGAGTTGGGTGGCAGACTCACTATTTCTCAACTCCTTTAATTAATGAAGTCCACAGGGCCAAAACTGTGATGAGCTTTCAAAGCATAGGCCAACATTTACTGTGTAGTTCAATACACAAGTGATGACTGCAAAGATAGACCACTCCTGCTGCGCAGTCATCTCTGAAGACAGACCCCAGCTACCCAAAGGGTGGGGTCAAAGAAAAGATGGATTGTTGCAAAATGATATTTTTCTCTCATCACCGTATTACCTTACTGGCTGCAACACTTGATCTGAGAGAGAGGAGTAAATTAACTGCACAAAAGGGGGACTGAGCTTCACTGTAAATCCAGATGAATAACATTGCTTCCTCTGATGGATGAGCCTGAAAGCTCCCTGAAGAACATTCCAAAGACACCAGGGCTTGCAGTTCAATCACATAATAGATGTTTCACTCAAGTGGTGATTGTTTCAAAAATGAAAACATAACTTCAAAAAGAACAGGTTAAGTACATGAAAAGGACGAATATACAAAAACTTGCAGAAGAGAATGTTAACATCAGAACAGTAGTTGAGCCAAATATTTAATAGGTTGAGGGATCCTAAACGTCTGGTGCAGCTGTTCAATGTTATCTGCTACCAGGGGATCTGAAGGATACTGTGACTGCTTTTCAAGAAGGGAGACAAGTCCAACTGTGGTAAGTACAGTATAGCCATCCTGCTGCCTGCCACAGGGAAGATTAGGGGTTTAAGGATTCTCCAAAAGCACCTCTTCTCAGTGGCCGAAAACACCCTTTCAAAGTCTCACGTACTGTTCATCCATTGAGAGGAACCATAGACAGAACCCTTCAAGTTCCAAATTCAAGCACGATTCAATACCAACTGCTGGTGTGTGGCCTCTTTCAACCTCACAAAAAAAAAACCCATTGACTCTCAACCAAAAAATAAGCTTATAAAGTATCCTCCTCAAATTTGGCTGCCCATAGAAAACTTGTCATTATGAAGGGGGCAGAGGATGATGATAAATTTCTGTGGGCAGCAAAGAAAGCCTTGATCCTCGCCAATAGAACCACCTCAAGCTCCATCTTATTGAAGACTAGGATCAAACAAGGTGGCTTCATTTCAACAATTTTCTTCTCAACCTTTCTCACTGCAATACTGCAAATTATCCAAATACGTGGAGTTAATCGACAGATTAGAGACAGTTCAACTCACCTGACCTTCAATCCAATAGCAAAATCTCTTCAGCCTCAGTTACAGGGGTTCAGTTTGCAGATGACACTTGCCTACGCACTCATTCGGAAACTAAGCTCCAAGTCATTTCTTCAAACTCTTCACAAAACGGTTCCTTCTTTAAATACCTGGAAAACTAACAGTCTCTTTCAACCGCATCAAAGCCACACCTCAAAAGCCTGATCTCCATAAAGGCACAGATGACAAAATTCATCATTGTCCCAAACATGCTGGCTCAGCCTTTAAACATCTGAGTGAAAGAATACTGGAGAACCACAATCTCAATTTGTCAAATGGACTAGGTTTTACTTGGCATCAGTGAGCTTTACCCTCCTATATGCTGCAGAGGTTTGGGCAATCTACATTAGGCATCTCCAGAAAAGTAACATGAGCAGCACCTTCATAAGGCCCTCCAAATCCTGAGTCAAGAAGTGCTCTCTAACTGGAATGCCGTCTCCAAAGCTGACTTGCCCTACATTATGGCGTTAAGTAGTCTGTAACTGGCTCTGATGGGCAGGGCATGTAACTCATATCCTGTCAGTAGCCTCCCAAAACAACCATCCTATTCAGGAAAGATGATGTTTCGAGTCGGGACCCGTCTTCAGAAATTTCTGAAGACGGGTCCCGAACCAAAACGCCAGCTTTCCTGTTCCTCTGATGCTGCCTGGCCTGCGGTGTTCCTCCAGCTCCACACCGTGTTATCTCTGACTCCAGCATCGGCAATTCTTACTATCCTATTCAGGATTCAGTTGTAGCAGGATATTTCCAGCAAGACTATTGAAATGCTTTAGGACTATATTCAACCCTGAAAAGGTTAAACATTTGAAATTTAGAAAAAAATGAAAGGACTATAGATGCTGCAAATCAGGAACAAAAACAGAAGTTTCTGGAAAAGCTCATCAGGCTGGGGTAAGGAGAAAATGATAGGATAGAGCCCAAAGAGAGAGAAGAGCCATTGGATAGAGAAAGGAATGGATAATGATCTAGCTAGGATGGTGAATAGTTGTTAATGGGGTCTGTTAGTGACTAACAACAGGTTGTGTGTAATGAGGTATGAGTTATGTGGAAACAAGGCCTGGTGTGTGGAGTAGGGGGCTGGGGCATGGGAGAGTTCAGGCCCTAAAATTCTTGAACTCGATAGTGAGTCCGGGGGGGTGGTTGCAGGGTCCCCAAGCTGAAAATGAGATGCTGTTCTTCCAGCTTGGCCTGAGCTTTGCTGGAATGCCAGAGACAGAGATATTGGCCAGGGAACAGGGCGGTGTGTTAAACAGGCAGGCAGCTGGAATTTCACGGCCTTTTTTGTGAGCAGAATGTAGATGTTCTGCAAAGCGGTCACCTAGTCTACACTTCATTTCCCTAATATTGAGGAGACCACATTGCATGCAGCAAATGCAGCAGACTAGATTTTGGGAAGTGCAGCTTCACCTGGAAGGTATGTTTGAGCCCTTATATATTGGGCAGGTGCTACACCTTTACGAGTTGCAGGGGAAGTTGCCGTGGAGCTGTGCGTGTGCGCACATGTGAGGGGGGGGGGGGGGGTGGTGTTGGGAGTGAAAGAAGAGTGGACCAGGTGTCCCAGAGGGAAGAGTCTCTGTGAAAGACAGACAAGGAAGGGAGGGGAATGAATATCTGGTGGTGGAAATGGCGTCTGATGATCTTCTGGATGTGAATACTGGTGGGATGGAACAAAAAACAGGGGAACCCTATCGCTATTGTTGGAGGGAAGAGAGGGAGTGAGTGTGGAAGTGCGGGAGATGGGTCAAACCCGGTTGGAGGGCCCAGTTGACAAGGGGTGCTGGGGATTCCTCAGTTGAGGAAGAAGTTCATTTGAACATATACGATAGAGACAGAGGAACTGAAACTATGGGATGGAGCCTTCACAGGAAGCAGTGTGAGAGGATTTATAGACCAGGTAGCTAGGGAAGTCAGTGGGTTAATAGTAGATATTAGTGGCCAGTCTATCCCCAGAAATGGAAACACTGCCTATTGTTAGTCACTAGCAATCTCATTAACAGCTATTCACCCTCCCAGCCAGATTGTTATCAACTCTTCAGTCTATCCAACTGTTCATCTTTCTGTTTAGGCTCTATTCTTTATCCTATCAATTTCTGCATACAAACTGACGTTTACCCAGCTACCATCACTTCCAAGGATGGATTACTGGACCCGAAATGTTGACTGAGATTTTCTTCACAGATGCTGCCAGCCCTGCTGAGCTTTTCCTGCAACTTCTGTTTTTGTTCCTGATGTTAAACATTGACGTGGACCTGGGGGAACCAGAATGTAATGGACCAGAATGTGGATGTTCATCCCAAGACAGTTAACGCCAGCTCTGCACATGGCAGAATCGAAGATTATAATCATCAGCAAACTTGAGTGGAGGCAAGTCACTCTTGATCCTGAGGGACTACCCAAGACAACAACTTATTGTCATTTTGGTTGTTATTAGTTACTGGCTGAAATCTGGCAAGATTTTCAAACTTCTAGTACCTTCCACGCAAGTCCCACTCCAACCATTATTTTCCCCATGCTCCCTGTTACTAATCTTCCTTCTGTCCTTCAGTTTCTATCCATGAAACCTCTGGTAACATGAAATCAACAGCAAAGCTACCAAACTATAATAGCAGACCCACAGTTTGAAGTAAATGCAATAATGTGTAAAGGATTCCACATGAAGTCAAAATGCTAGATCATCAGATCTTCAGGAAATCCTCCAAATAGAGGTGGCAGTCGTACATCAGATCTTCATTCCTTCTCAAAGACATTCATTTTTTACTGCACTGCGATTTCACAAATAGCATTACTACCTATGTTGGAGTGACTACTGTCTACTATCAGAGGAGTCTTGCTGTGCTTTTCAGTATTTTGAGTGCATTAGCAGTAGTATCAATAGAAAGCCAGACTGGGCCCAGTAACACAGAGAAGTGATGCAGGGAAATATCACCCACATTAAGAAGTATCAATGGGTCATGTTGCTAGCCAGCGTGTGTAGAGTATGCAACACTTAAGCAGATCTGAGCTCAGTCACAGTAAACTGACCTGAGCTGAGTGACAGCAATTCCACAAAATTAAGTGCATAGATGAACAAACAAAAAAAAACCTTTACTAACAGAGAAAAAGAAAACAAAATAACATTTAACAATCCAGACTTCAACCTGGGAACTGATTTGTCGGTTATCAGCTGGAATCATAAGGAGGAAAGTGATGCATCATTTGTATCGATGTAATTATTGTGCAAGAACTACAGGTTAGTCTTCTTTCCATTCTGACAGAGGAATTTTGAATTCTATTTATAATACTGTACTTCACCTAGAACGCATTAGCATGTTCAAGCAATAGGTGCTTGACTTGTAAACAAAGTTGACTGCAGCAAAACTAGAAGCAACACTGTCTTTATCATAAGCACAAACCTACAGAGTGCAATATGAAGAAGCCAGATGGTGTTATCTGGAAAACAAGTGCATCAAAAGTGCCTGTCGGGAATTCTAAAAGAGGCAAAAAAAGTATATACACACACACACACACACACACACACACACACACGCACACACGCACACACACGCACACACGCACACACACAAAGCAACCGATTAAAGTAAACAAACTGGCCTTTAAAAGAAGTCTACCTCAAAGCCCTAAAGTCTTGTCTAGTTAAAATTTCTGTTCCTCAGTGTTAGCTTTACTTGCAAAACCTCATCAAATGGGCTGCAAATTTCATCATTTCTTTAGCAATCGCAGTAGATTGTTGCAGCATGGTCCTGATGAAAAGGTCATACTCATGTTGATTTCTGCCATTTACAGACAATTTTAGCCCAACAGTCCTAATCAGACATCAGTCTCATTCAGGAAGCAATTTCTGCAGTTGCTTCATTCCCGCAATCCATTTTAGATTTTCATATAATTTTTGCTGAGCTATTTAAATATGCAGCACCTTGGTGGGAGTCACTGTACAATATATATCGTGAGATGACTGTGAAGGTAAATGAGCTGCAATTATCCCATGTATTGCAGCTACTTCCCGACATTGCTATTGGGGCAAGAGCTAGAAAATTAGGTTCGACAGGAAGGCTTTAACAGCTGTAGAATCCACTGTTCCAAAACCTGCAAACCAGAAGGTGAATGGTGCTGAAAAGGCAGCCATGTTGTCAACATTCTTCATGTTGCACTCATTAGGAGCTTTAGCAACATGTCTCCTTCTCAGCAAAATCAAGCTCTGCGCTACTAAAGGTGTGCAGGTGTTAGTTAACAAAAGAAATGTGATTAGGACCAGGGATAAAATGACAGTTGGAAAATGCAATCAGGCGTGTTGGATGTGTCATTGATGGTATTACATTTTGGGACTGTGGACAAGTTTTCAAACACAAATGTGACTTGCTCAAAACAGATGGCTGAATGAAATTCATCTCGAAGTGAAGCACTGAGCTTCTAAAGGATGCCTATATTTATGGAAAGAATGTTGATCAGCGCTTCTATTCAGCAGATATAATTCAGTAGTTATTTCATCTGAGGTCAACTGGACCGCTACGCTGCCAGCAATGGACTCAAATTACTATTAGCAACCCTATCTAATATTACAAGAAATTAATCTTTGCTAGATGACCAATACAGCTTATACAAGAAGGTCACATGAATCAGTCGCTGTGGGATTGCGCAGACAGAATTGGATATTACCCACCTTAAAACCACATGAGGATGCCAGATTACGTTGCCCCTACCTTCAAAGTTAAGTCACAATACAGATCGGCATTGGTGCCACTCCTGGTTTTTCACAACTAACTGTTTGTTTATTCAGCCAAATATAATTGACAGGAGAATTTTTGATACTCGCTACATAAATTTTCTGATTAATGAAAGGAAAACATATTTAGGAGGAGTCCCAATTCCTCATAGACGCTTTATGTCAGGGACATAAAACCGGAAGTTCACCAATTAAACATACCAGCCAAAACTGGAGGTAGTTACCACTAAGCAAATGATCATTGCTGTGTATTTTTATTAAAATCAGAGAAAACAATTTATCTTGCAAATATTGTGTGAAATTTGCCTCTCTGGCAAATATATCTCAGGGATACAGGGGTGGCACAGTGTCTTAGTGGTTAGCACTGCTGCCTCACACTTCCAGGTACCCGGCTTCGACCCCAGTCTTGGGTGATCGTGGGTGTGGAGTTTGCACATTTTCCCCATGTGCATGTGGGTTTCCACTGCGTGCTTCAGTTTCCTCCCACAGTCTAATGGGTGTGCTGGTGGATTGGCCATGGTAAATGTGGGGTTACGGGGACAAGGTAGGGCACAAGGTCTAGGTGGGGAAACTCTTTGGATGGTCAGTATAGACTTGATGGACCGAATGACCTTTTTTTGCTGTTGGCATTCCATGACTTAGAGTGCAGTCAAACAGCAGGCCCTTTCTGCCGCTGTTTGTTGCTAACACACTGTTATATTTCTGTGCTCAAAGTAACATTGAGCATGGCAGTTTTCTTTGTCTTGATACGGGCACAGCAAGGGAATGCTCATTTATTGGCCATACTTGGTTGCCCTGATTTTGATTGCAATCTTCGTCAATTATTACACTGTGAACTGAAAATCCTAGATAGAAATTTCTACAATAATCTTAATGTCATTTCCATTACTTAAGTAGTAAACTTGTCTACAGCAAAGTCATCCAACTGTGTGTCAAATCTTTCAAATGCCATTCAAGGCAAGGAGACATTGCCTTGTACTTTCTTTTGAAACTGTATCTAAATGAAATAACTGTATTAAAAAAAACAGTAAAACACAAAAGGTGCTTTTACGTTATCTCGCACTACAGCAAGAGATCCCCATGCACTACACCTCCTCAATATTAGTGAACTGAAGTCTAGTGAGTCAACAATATCAATAGTCAGAGATTGTAGCTCTGTAATTATGCACTTGGGACAACTATACCAATTTCAGGCACGGTGAATCAAGGAATCAATGGTATTCCTACAGTGAGGAAGCAGGCCATTTGACTCATTGAGACCACATCGACCCTTTGAACAGTACCCATGAAGACCCCATATTTTCCAAGTTTAATCGACCCTAGCCTGAACCTCCCCTGACACTACGGGGCAATTTAGCACAACCAATCCACCTAACCTGCACATCTGTGGACTGTGGGAGGAAACCGGTGCAAACCCATGCAGACACAGAGAGAATGTGCAAACTCCCCAGAGACAGCTGCCTGAGGCTTAGATTGAACCCAGGTCCCTGGAGCTGTGAGATAGTAGTGCTAACAACTGAGTCACCGTGCTGCCCCTATGTTGCCATATACTGCAGTCTGATTTTCTACAGTGCACAGCAAAGCCCAGTATGCCTGCACTGAGCAGAAGACCAGCACATGCAGTCAATTCCTTCAAAATCAGAATTGCAGAAAACACGTGCATATGTAATGTGTTTGCTGCAAACAGTCATCATACAGATACTACGCACGTACTCACTGGCACCCCACTGACGACATCAGCATTTCAAATGAAATAAAATTAATTAAACCGAAGATCAAAGAAAGACTTCACATTCTTCCAGCTTGTCACTCTTTGTCGGTTCAAGGAAAGGCAATTTAATTTTTTGTTACCCTCAGATTTAAAAAATGATGTAACCCATATCAGAACATATTTTAAAATTTTCTCAGAGCAGGATGTACCAGAGCTCAGGCTCTTGCCCTTATTTCGCTTTACACAGTCAGCTCAAGTGTAAAAAAAATTATTAAAAACACAAAAAACCTTATGTCCTTGCTGTCAGTTTGCATCCACAGATGCAAAATCCAGTGAATAAACTCCTATTCATTTAGCCCAAAGTAAATGTTTGAACATGCATCAGTATTCCCTATTTAATCCAAAAAATGCTGCAACTATATCATGGATACAACCATAACCAATATTGAACTGCACCTGCTGAACAAGGTGAACACAAAATAAAAAGGATACAACCGAATTCTGTCAAATTGCTGTATTATTCAAAAAAAAATCGTTGATCTCTTGTTTCATTTTCTTCATCACCCAGATGCAAGCATATATAAAATAATAGTTGATTCGTGGCATTACTTTCTGACATCCGTGTTCAAATTGGTCTCTCTTTCAACTGTGTTGTAGCTACCTTTCTTCAGTTATTCTCTGTGTGTCTGGCTTGTCTGTCATTTCAGTAGAGCCTTACCATTAAGGGAAAAAATGCAAGGGAGAAATAGATACTGAACTAAGGCCAGAATTTACTGCTCTTTCCAACTGCCCTCAAGAAGATGGATTTCTTGAATCTCTGCTGACCAAGTACACCAATAGTGTGATCAGGAAGGTCATACCAGAATGCTAACCCAGCGACAGTTAAAGGAATGGAGACATCAATCCAAATCACGATGATGTGTGTCTTCGTAGGGAACTTGTAGATGCTGACACCCTCATACATTTGCTGCCCTTGTCCTTCTAGAAGTTGTGGTGGTGCTTGGAATGTACATTGGACAGCCTTGGCTGCAGAGTTTCTATAGATGATACACACTGTTGTGTTTTCACATACAACCACAGTCAACATGAGACTTTCTAGTTTGGGTGGTATTATCACCAATCCTTTTTACTCCATACTGAAACTTGGGCCTGGTTAGTTACCAGTGGTAGAGGATTGACCACTAGCAAGACTAAACAAAAAGTAATTATTGCAAAATTGCAATACATACAATTTACATTAACCTGTTAGGCATTACTGCTAAACACTCTCAGCAACTACAGAGAATATACCTGCTCCCTTCAGGTTTGTGTGGAGACCTTGTTTCTCTCCACCCAAGTACTGTGCAACTTCACCAAATTGAGCACAGCATAGTACAGCTCAATATCAATTGTTTCAAAACCTTATTACACATCTTCCCCCGAGGTTTTTGTTCCACATTTAAAAATTGTAGATCTGTGCACATGACTACATTAACCATTGCCACACTAATCCCACTAACAGACTCACATAGACTGGACATTCCAAACTTCTTCTGGAATGCATGCTCTTTTGGTTTGGAAGATCGATAGGCTTTTTGCTTGAGGACTGCAGACTTAAAATCTGATCTGGACTCGATTAGTCTTTAAATCATACCATCATGACACTACTCACTGGGTTCATCTTAATCAAGGATTAGCGGACATTGTTTTGCATGGGAAAGTTTTCTATGGTTCCTCAGTACACCTCCCTCAACTGTCTGGATGACACATGTTCAATGTCTATCCATTGACTCCTGGACAGCTGTGCCATTCCTCTTGAGGTCCCATACACATATTCATTGTCCTTGGCCCAAGTATGACAACCAGTGCACATGATTATTTTCACTGAAGCGAGTAGCCTGCTACTCCTGATAAGACTGTTCATATTTCACAAAGAACATGCAGTCTCGTGGTCTCAATTGCGGAGTCAACCTCTTTGACAGGAAAGGAGCTGGGTCTTCAGTTTTCTACCCTTCAGCAGTTCAGATGGCAGTAGGCCACACAGGGGAAGAGTGGACCTGGGATTTAACAAGGCCATACAAAAGTCAGCACTTTCTCTCCAAAAAGATTTAACCATCTGGACCCCACTTGACTAAGGGTATCTTGGCAAACTTGTTACATGTTCAAGTCTCTAAATGGTGGCTGACTGGCTGAAAGATTCATTAGTTATCTGTGGTCCACTGTTTGACGCGATCACATCAAGAATCCAATTCATAGCAAATATTTCAGGAAACTTAATGAGTACTTCTGTGGTGGTGGTATATTTGTTTTTCACCTTTATTCACTGAGAAGAAATTGGTGGCAGCATTACGACAGTCCATTGAACATGAATACTCATTCCTATGTACTCCCCTGATGTGTGGAGAAGATAGTGGGGGTATCAGTGGTCATCAGTGCAAGATTCATAATCTGTTAGATGTTCCTCAACCTCATTCAAGTTCCCTGCCCACCTTCCAACAAACGGGCTCTAGCTCTGCACTCGGTCATCCCCAAATATCTCTGGTGTACAAGGCCTCAGAAATCTTCATACACTGAAGCTGGAATGGCCAGCCCTTCACCAAACATCAGCAAGACGTAAACAATGACAAAATGCTGTTAATGCTCAAAATAGATAATCACAGTCAGCTCACGAGACCGATGGTCTGATCAATCTGCAACACTGTACAACGGATAACAACACATTCGCAATCTTTCTTTTGTGCCTGCCATTTTTGCTTAGTTGTGTTTTGGGATGCTGACTAATTTGTATGTGCGCTCCAAGTGCGTGACTCAATTTCATTAACAAATTCCTCATCACCCACAAAGTTGCTCTGGAGAGCTCATGCACGTTTGCTTGCAGCTTCTCTCGCCCAGTTCCAGTCTCAGAGACAAATCTTATAAAGTGGAGTCTGAATCTCTGCAACCAATGGATTAGGACCTGCCACTATGATCACCTACACAGCAAGTTAGTTTGAAAATCTACGCAACAGAGAAGACCTCCTCTATAACTCCAGTGTTTCCGTGTCTGGCAGAACTGCACCTCCTTTGGTTGTACTGGGAAGGGACAGTACACCATTTACTGACACACTACTAGTTATTCATGAAAAAGCCGTGCTTTGATGAGTGAAAGAGAGAACATTTTTATGGGCCAGGACACCGGTGGGCATCAAAATGTCCTTGATCTTTGGAAAACCGTCCACAGATGCAAATTGCGACTACATTACTAATGGGTCATTCCCAAATTAACAGGCTATAACTAGTGGAGTTTCACAAGAATCAGTCCATGGGCCATTACTATTCACTTAAAGGCATTAATGTTTTAGAGGTGAGGACCAAATGTGATGTTTCCAAATTTGCATGCGACACAAACCTATGTGGGAATGTGTGCTGTAAGGTAGATGCAAAACAACTTCAGGAGGATTTGGGCAGGACTAGATAATGGGCAAGAGCATTGCAGAAACAATACAATGTCGAAAAATGTGAGGTTGTCCACTTTGGTAAGAGTTTGTAAACTGTAGATGTTCAAAGGGACTTAGGTGTCCTGGTTGATAAGACAGTGAATATGCAGGAGAAGTAAACTATTAGGAAGGCTAATGGAATGCTAGCGTTTACTGCAAGAGGATTTGAGTACAGGAGCACAGGTCTTTTTCCTACGAGTCCAGAACTACAGGGCATAGGTTTAAGGTGAGAGGAAAAATTTAAAAGGGACCTAAGGGGCAAACGTTTTCAAACAAAGGGTGGCATCTATCTGGAATGAGCTGCCAGAGAAAAGTGGTAGAGGTAGGTACAATGATAACATTTAAAAGGCATTTGGATGGGTTCATAAATATGAAGTGTTTAAAGGGATATGAGCCAAATTCAGGAAAATTGGATTGGTTCAGTTTAGGAGTGATTTGGTCCAAACATATGCAGGTTAGGTGGATTAGCCATGGTAATATGTGGGGTTACGGAGATATCGTATGGGGCTGGGGCTAGGTGGGCCGCTATTCAGAGGGTCGGTGTGGACTTGATGCGCCAAACGGTCCCTTTCCACACTGTAGGGATTCTCTGATGATTCTACGATACCTGATTGGTGCAGATGAGTTGCACAAAGGGTCTGTTTTCATGCTGTATGACTCTATGAATCTGAGTGGAGAAGTCTGGCTTCAATCGTATTGGGGCTTGGTTAGATTACACCTGCTGCACTGTATGCAATTTTGGTCTCCTTATCTCCGAAAAGATCTACTTGTGACTGTCCTATGAAGACAGCTTGGGCAAACTGGGCCTGTATTCTCTCAAGTTTTGGGGAATGACAGGTGACGTCATTGAAACTTACAAAATACTTAAAAGGGACCGACAGCGGTTGATGCAGGCAAAATGTTTCCCCTGCTTCTGGAGTCTAGAACCAGGGCAGACAATTTAGAATGAATGGGGATACCACTTAGGTTCAAGATGAAATTTTTCTTTAAACTTAATTCAGCAAGTTGTGAATCTTTGGAGTACCCTATCCCAGAGTGCTGTGGAAACTGAGTCTTTAGATATGCTTAAGGTAGATTCTCAATTACCAATGGCATACAGGGTTGTCAGAATGGCATAGATAAAAGGCATTCAGGTATTTGATCAGCTGTAATTAAAATTAATCAGAGAAAACTTTACTTTTGATTAGGATGACAGGGCCAGCAAAGCTACACAGAATGGCAAGAACAAGGTATTGTACTGGGAAATTACAAACTCAAAAAGTCCAAGCGTGTTGAGGTGAGATGAAGGTTGAAATTGCTGCAAATTAGAAACTGTTTAGAAGCGACAGGAAATCACAAATATTTTCATGTCATACTTGGGATATATAGCGATTATAGATGAACATCACCATACTAGTCATGATGACACAACATTTAATAGAGTTACATTGTACAGACAACGTTTTGTTCCCGATTTCACTAGCACTAAGCAAGAACAAGCAAAAATCAAGTGCTTGAAGATTAATTTACAGTGTAAACAAAACATTCTAAATCAACTATCAGGTAACAAAATATGTTTTAGTTTTCTCACTGTAATCTTGCAGATGGAGGCTAACATTTCAAACAACTCTTTTTCCATATCAAATGGGAATCAGAATAAGATGAAGAAACTTATAATTATTTATTTAAAAAAAACTCAGGCTTTTTCAAAGTTATTTTAGTCAATTAAATGCTTTTGAAATGTAATAGTTGTCATAATTAAGTTTATAAAGCATATAAACAGACAAATAATTGAAACGTAGTTTTGTTTTCCATAAACCAGTCAACTTGCCATGTTTACTCTTGCTGCACACTGAATGACTTAAGAGTTTTTAAAAACTGGCACAATTGAATTGCAACTGACTAAAGGCCTACATTTGGGCTGTTGTGAGACATTAACAGCATAACAGTGGCCGAGAACTGCATGGAGAGGATTTGACTAAGGTACATTAAGTGCCATTTATTATGTTGAATAACAAGGGTGGAAAACAGAGGTTATTTGCACTTTCCCAGACATTTAAAAATAAATAGGAGGCTGCGGCAATGTTGGCAAGGCTTCCCCCCATCGTTTCCTGTTCTGAGGAAGAGTGAGTCTTTTCCTTGAAATTCTACAGTCCTTGTGCGAAACAAGCCAAAATAGAGGGGCAAAAGTGAGGTAGATTCACAGCATTATAAGCAGAGAAGGGTTCTTGTCAGTATTGTAGTTTATAGTTCATGATTTGCACAGTGAAAAGCAGTTTGACATGCTGTTCAGTCACAAGCACATTTGAATGTTAAAATCCTGTATCACACATCTGAAGAAAATCCTGTAGGGAGTACAAGTGAATATATTCAGTAAGAGTGGTGTGAAATCCAATTGTATATGCAACATCAAGCTATGTGTGAGCAAGGCCTTCAACTTTACATCAGGAAGACCAAAGCCATTCTGTTTGACAAATCTAAAACCGTGTCTAAACCTTGGATTTCATTCTCAAGTTGGTCATTCAAGCTGAACCCAAGTACATGCTTCAAAATCCTGATCTGAGCAACAAACAAGACAACAATGCTGTCTACTTCCATCTTCACAACAATCCTCGACCCATCCTCATCTCAACTGTCTCAGGCTCAATCAATTTTAGGCTCAATGTCATTGTAAACCTACAGCATGTCAAAAATTCTATAATCAGATACCCATCCCTGTACTTGTCAGCCTGTCATGCTTTCCCAATTGTCAAACCTTATGATCTAAATTAGATGATCTCATCTGCAAGTCAATCCATAAGCTTATGTCAGCCTATTTCTGCAATCCTGTCACCCCTACATTTACTCCAATTTATCCTTTCCAGATGCAGTTAATCTACAAACTACGAGATAATAAAATGTGAGGCTGGATGAACACAGCAGGCCAAGCAGCATCTCAGGAGCACAAAAGCTGACGTTTCGGGCCTAGACCCTTCATCAGAGAGGGGGATGGGGTGAGGGTTCTGGAATAAATAGGGAGAGAGGGGGAGGCACACCGAAGATGGAGAGAAAAGAAGATAGGTGGAGAGAGTATAGGTGGGGAGGTAGGGAGGGGATAGGTCAGTCCAGGGAAGACGGACAGGTCAAGGAGGTGGGATGAGGTTAGTAGGTAGGAGATGGAGGTGCGGCTTGGGGTGGGAGGAAGGGATGGGTGAGAGGAAGAACAGGTTAGGGAGGCAGAGACAGGTTGGACTGGTTTTGGGATGCAGTGGGTGGAGGGGAAGAGCTGGACTGGTTGTGTGGTGCAGTGGGAGGAGGGGACGAACTGGGCTGGTTTTGGGATGCGGTGGGGGAAGGGGAGATTTTGAAGCTGGTGAAGTCCACATTGATACCATTGGGCTGCAGGGTTCCTCAATCTACAAACTACTCTTGATTTGGAGACTACAAAAGGTCACACGGCCCTGTATTTTGGGAGATTCTGCCTAACCTCTTCAAATACTATCTTTCCTAACCTGCAACAACTTCCTTCAAACCATTCTCTTTGATCATACTTCCAATTGTCTTCAGCTTCACTATTTAATTTTTTTGACACTATAAATGGGCCGTGTTTCTTGTAACAATGGGAGAAGAGGGCAAAATAATTCAGTATTAAAATCTTTTTCTTGCTATATACATGTAAAACATGCTTACTCTACTTCCAACATTTGAGTTACTTCTACCTTTTTCCATTACATACGAGCTAAAAAATTTTTCTTTAAACATTTACACATTGATAACTGAAGGTCAGCATTTTATATTTCAAACTTACCATTGATAAATATGGAAACATCAATCCTAAATGCCCAAGAGACAATGAACCACAATGAAAAAATACACAATAATTTCACCCCTAAGTGAGTTTGAATGGTAATGAATGACTGCTACATAATGTCAGCATTAGTAATTACTACAACGAAGCAACCTCATTTCGACCTTTGCGATTGTACATAATCATGGCCTCTCACATAATTATGGCCTCTCAACCTCTGACTGCAGACATCTATCAGCACAGTACCTCCTTTATACATAGCAGCTCATTATGACACAAGCGATGTGTTTCAGCATAGCTACAGATTTCAATTAGTACTCATCAGTCCACTCCAATAAATCAGTTTTACTAACAGACAAGATATCGCATTAGAAAACAAAAATTCCAGGATAAGAAAAAAAATTGTGGAGCAAAAACTCTTTGTTCCAATATTCTACTTCATCCAGCACAGAATTCACCTGTTGTTTGAGCGGTTCTAAATTTGCATTCCAAATAGTCTCCTGTTATTGGAGATATTTGTCAATCTCTGTGTTAAAACTCCTATGGGAATAGTATTTCATGTTAATTTTGACTCATTTATTACTTGGATGACTGAAAGATGTTCATTAATTCACCTTGGAGCCTTACATTGTGTTGATCATCTTACAAAACAAACTGAGAAGCCAGTAAAATATTATTACCAGTGTGCTATTGACCTACTGAGACATTATCATGGGTAGTGTTCTGAAGGAGGTTCACTGGACCTGAAACATTAATGCTGCTTTCTCTCCAAAGACGCTACCAGATGTGAGTTTTCCAGCAATTTGTTTTTATTTCTAATATCTTGGATAAGATGACTAACTTAAACAAAAAACCCTGATTTTTCCCCCCTCCCCCCCACTCAAAGCTAAGAGGAATTCAACATAAGCATTTGCATGTTTGAAAGAAGTTGGAAAGTCAACAGTTCCTTCACAGCTGGATGTAACAGTACACAAATTTAAGATCGTTCTTAAAAGCGTGAGGGTTAGAAATTGTTACGCATGCACACCATCAAACAGCTGCTAAAGTCCACCATATTGTTTGAGGCTGAACCAGACCGTTTGCCACATCTGCGCTGAATGTGACCCAGAGATCATATAACATGCCATTACGTAGATATCCATCTCCGTTGCAAGCCATCTCAGTTTACTGGCTGCAGAAACCCTTATCTATGCCTCCGTTTCCCTGGACTTGATTTTCCTGACTTTCTCCTTGCACTCTGAATAAACCTAAGTTCATCCAAAACTTTGCTCCGTTCATTTTAACTTACAGCAATTACCCTGTGCTCACTGACCAACACTGGCGCTTGGTAAAGCAACATTTCTGTTTTAAAGTTTTCACACTGGTTTCAAATTTTTCTAGAGGCATGGCTTTTGTGACTTTCCTTAGATCTAGCATTTTCTCAAGCCCCAAAATGCTATAAGTTTTATTCTCTTTTCCAGTTCTAGCCTCTCACCCATCTCTGGCATGCCTCACCCCATTATCAGCAGGCATGTCATCAGCTACCAAGAGTGCACCCACTGCAATTCAGTTCCCAAACATCTTTACCCCTTCATTCACCTTGAAACTCTCCAATGAAAACATACTTCATTCCTGCATAGTTATCTCAAGTTCTTCAGCATCAAAATTTTCATACCAGTTGTAGTAAAGTGATACAGGACATTTTACTTTAGAGTCACAGAGTTTTACAGCACAAGAACAGATGCTTTGGTCCAACTCATCCATGCCGACCGGATATCCTAAAATAATCTAGTCCCATTTACCAGCATTTGGCCCATATCCCTCTAAACCTTTTCTATTCATGTACTCATCAGATGCTTTTTAAAACTTGCATTTGAACCAGCTCATTCCATTCCATTACACCATCCTCCATGTGAAAAAGTCATCCCTTAGCTCCCTTTAATATCTTTCCCCTCTCACCTTAAATCTATGTCCTTGAGTTTCAAACACGCCCTACCTTCGTAAATAGACCTTGGTTATTTACCCTAACGAGTTTATAAACCTCTATAAGGTCACCTCTCAGCCTACAACATTCCAAGGAAAACAGCCCTCACCTAAATCGGCCTCTCCCTATAGCTCAAACCTGCCAATCCTGGCAACATCCTTGTAAATCTTTCCTGCACCCTTTCGACTTTAACACCATCTTTCTGTAGCAGGGAGATCAGAATTGAACGCAGTATTCCAAAAGTGGCCTAACCAATGCTCTGTACAGGTGCAACATGATCTCCCAACTCCCTTACTCACTACTGACCAATAAAGGCATGCACACTAAATGTCTCCTTGACTACCCTGTCCACCTATAATTCCACAACAAAAATCTGTATTTATAGCATTCATAACAAATTCAAGGACTGGCTATCCTTAATCAGTCCTTGAATTTATTAGGAATGCTATAAATACAGATTTGTTGTGGATTGCTGCTCCTTTTTCTCAGTACCTTTTCATTAGCCAAGATACTAGCACATTTGGCTGTGAATTTTTCTAAACCCAGCGTTTCTCTGAGTCAGATTAGACATCAAGTCCTATAACAGAATCTCCAATACAACAGCTTCTGTTTTCACTCTATTTTCTGCCTGGAATTTCTGGTCATGCTACATTTTATGATAATAGTAAAATTGCTGAGAGGCATTATTTTCAGCCTGCCAATTCGTAAAAGTGATAAAAAAAATTTATAAACCCTCAGGCAAAATGTCCCAAAGTCTCCCCGTGCCAACTGGCTGCTTATTTTTGAAGTGAAGTAGTTTGTTATAAAGGGAAATGCAGCACTGAAGTTACATGCAGAGAATCTCTCATAAAAAAAGTAAATGAGGCAAGGGCCAAATGAATTTGATTTGTTGCAGTTGATTGAGAGATTGCATATTGGTCAGGACAACTGAAGACCTCTCATCCTTTTTTAACTATTAGCAAGGGAACTATCAAAAAAAGCTCCTCATAGGGGACACAACACAGAATAGATGACCACCATGCAGAACAGTATGTTCTATCCACAAAAATTACCATGAGCATCCTGTTGTGTGCCAATTCAACATGCCACTGTGTTCCCTAACCAACATCTCCATTTCAGACTTGCTGCAGAGTGCCAGCAAAGCTCAATACAAGATGAAAGACCAGCATCTCATTTTCCGCTTGGAGACCCTGCAGCCTTCAGTGGTCAGTACTGAGTTCAATAATTTTACAGCCTGAGCACTTTTTCCTCCATGTCCTTACACTAACCCCAACACACCAGGTCTTGTTATCACATGGGCTGCTACCACAACTATCCCATTGTCAGCCACTGATGGTCTCAATGAGCAGCCATTGATTGTCCCTGGCTGACCATCCAATCCTTTTGCTAATCAAATGTTGTGCTCTCTCTCTCTCTCTGGGCTCCACCCCCACCTATTGTTTACTCCTACCCCAATTCTATCTTCAAAATACATACTAGCCTTTTCCTAGCTCCCATCAGCTCTCATGGGTCACTAGGCCGGAAACGTTAACTCTACTTTCTCTCCACAGATGCTGCCAGCCCTGCTGATTTTTTCTGTTTTTGCAAGGGATCTATCATACGCACATATACAGATATAGATGAGGCCTTGCTTTAATATCACTTTCAAATAAATCATGCCATGGCCAATGACTTGATAAATTTTGAACTTGAGCAATCAGACTTTAGTACCAATCCAATGAAGGGAAGAGCTACAGATGCTGGAGATCTGGAATAAATGAATTCAGAAATTGCTGGAGACACTCAGCTGGTCTGACAGCATCTGTAGAAGGAGAAACAGAGTTAACATTTCAAATCCAGTGACCCTTGTTCAGAACATCTCCCCATACTTAGGTGGGAACTTCAACTCATGACATGTCCCTCAATGGAGAATCTCACCCAAAGTTAAAAAAAAAGCAGTGTGATGATACTGTAACTTTAAGTGATGTATTTAAGAAGAGGTTGAATCAGAGATAACGAGCGGCCTGTACTAAGCCAATAAGATAAACAACTTGAGAGGTGTTGGTTTTTTAAAAAAAACATCTTTGGAACAATTCAGTCAACATGAAGGGTTGGGTCAAGTTCCCACAGAACTACGAGTTTAGTTTAACTTCCAGCAATTGCTGGATGGGGAAACTGTTATTCCACACTCTGCTACAGCTGAACACTGGGGTTCTCTTCCTGCTGCTAGAATTGCATGTGAGACTATTTTACTGAATTACCCTTTGCCAAGGGGGTGTTTACAGGATGTTATTTTATTGGAACAATTGCTGATTAGCAGTCAAATAATCTATTATTTTGTTAAGTTTTCCAAGAGAGTTGTTATTCCAGTTCTTCTTTCTGTTTTTGTATTTTACCTCTATAGCAAGAATAAAGTGTATTCTGCTTCAAATCTGGTCATTTGACTAAATGAACTGAATCCTGGACATGCCTTACACTTGCCTTTAAAAGAAGAGAAAATTTGGGGTCTAAGCTACCTTCATTATATAGTTTGACGAGATTTGGTCTGGTCCATAACAACTGAAACAATGTGTTGGTACATATGGGGTAAGATAACCAATTGTACATCTCTCCTATCAGTTACAATATTAATTAGGTATTTCTCCCAAGACCCTCCTATAATGTGTTTGACACACTCCAACTTTTAAGGAAGCCATAAATTGGTTTGAGTAAAATCAGCTTCGAGCTACAGGGGAAAATAAAGTGCATAACTTCACATACTTAATGTCTTTGAATTGTTTGATCTTTATTTCCTCACAGCACAGAACAGGGACTTTGGCCCACCACGTCTGCGTAGACCTATCTTCACTAATTCCATTTTCCAGCACTTGGATAATTATGATATTTCAAGTGGTCATTCACATGCATTTCAAAGGATTAGGTTTAGGTTCCCCCACCTCTATTACTCTCCCAGGTAGCAAATTCCAGATTCTCACCAAAAATAAAAATGCTCCTCAAATTCCCCAGTAAACTTCCTACTCTTCACCTGAAAATTATTCTCCCTACTACTGACTCTTCAACTAAAAGGAACAGCTGCTTCCTATCGACCCTGTCCATGCCCTTCAGTCTTATGCACCACTAATCAGGAAACCCTCCCTCCCAAGCTTTCCTTGCTCCAAAGAAAACCACCTGAGCCTTTCTTCTTAGCTGAAATGCTCCAATCCAGATGACATCCTGGTTAATCTCCTCTGTACACCCTCCAATGCAATCATATCCTTCCCATAGTGTGGCAACCAAAACAGCGCATAGTACTCTAGTCGTGGCCGAACACAAATTTTGTATGGCTCCAACATGACCTCCCTGCTCTTAAGCCACAACTGATAAAGAGAAGTGTCTGTAGTCTCACACCCCAAAATCCCTCTGAGCTTCTGCCATTCATCATTCCCCTGTCCTGTCACTTCTTCCAAATCACATCCCCTCACACTTTTCAGTGTTAAATTCCACACACCACTAATCTGCCCATGTGACTGTCACATTTACATCTACCTCTATACTAAGAGGTTCTTCCTCACTATTAACTGCATGACCCATCTTTGTGTTATCTGCAAACTTATTAATCACCACCCCGCACATTTTTATTTAGTGAACTGGGAGCAATGCAGCACTGATCTCTGCGGTACACCACAGCTCCAGCCTCCAGTGACACAAACAGCCCTCTGCCAACACCCTCCGTCTCCTACCACGAAGCGAACTGTGGATCTTTCTTGCCAAGTTACCCAGGACCCCATTTGGTTTACTGTCTTTATCAGTCTCCCATGGGACTTTATCAAAGGTTATGCATTAATGACACTATCAGCAATGTGAAAGGATGCCCCTATACATTTTCCACCAGTAAACTGACTGATGATTTTTCCATTTAAGTGAGAAATCAATGTCAGATAAAGTTACTACATCAAGAAATGTAGAAGCATAACCTAGATACCAGCAACCGGGAGAATCTATCAGAACGTTTCAGCTCTGAGATATGAAAACGTTAATGAGGAAACATTTATCCAAATCCCACAGAGGAGAAGATGAACTTCCTAACTCCCTGCAGGCTTTTGCACAATAAACAAGGCTCAGATCAAGTGTAAATAACAAGGTGTAGAGCTGGATGAACGCAACAGGCCAAGCAGCGTCAGAGGAGCACGAAAGCTGACGTTTTGGGCCTAGACCCTTCTTGAGAAACTTCTAAAGGAAGGGGGTTCTAGGCCCGAAACGTCAGCTTTTGTGCTCCTCCAGTGCTGCTTGGCCTGCTGTGTTCATCCAGCTCTACACCTTGTTACCTCAGATTCTCCAGCATCTGCAGTTCCTACTGTCTCTGAAACAAGTCAAGTGCATATTAGTGTACTACTGACTTGAATGGGTGAATGCATCACCAATACAAAACCAATCTGGGGTAAGTAGGTCTTTTGATTGTTGAAGGTAATGGAAGTGCTGACACTCATCCCTTGCATCAATGTCACCTTCTGGATGCAGTACATATCAAATACCAGGAAAACATGAAATCTACCTCTAAGGAAGAGAAGTACGAAATGGCATATGGGAACACCACTACCTCCAAGTCATATGTCATCCTGATTTGGAAATATGTTGCCATTCCTCCATCTCTGGGTAAATATCATTTTATTCCTAACCCTTAAACATGGACTGCAGCAGTTGAAGAAAACATGCACCATCACTAGGCAATTAGGGATAGGCAATAAATGCTGGACTCACTAGCAACACCTACATTGCATTGAAAAAAAATGCCTGAATGTGCATTTGAAGTACAGTACATACAGGGCTACAGCAATTGGAAAGCAGCATTAGTTTTGATTGCTCTTTGTTGTCAATATCAACAAAATACCAAATGGCTTCCTTAAGTTCCATAATTTTTATTCCCTTTTAAATAAAAGCTTGACGATAACAGTATTACAAATGGTTCCTCTCTTGTTCATTTCAAACAGCATTAATAAATTAATCATTATTGAAATAACTCATCTGTGGCCTTTACTGTTCCTCTCAAACCCAGAAATCCGGAAGAAACAAAAAGCTGGTATTTTTGCATTTTCAACTGCATTGTTCTATAATTATCACCATTCAATGTACCATACTGTCCACCTCTTTCTGCAATTAGCAGCATCACAACGTTGATGGAGTAGACAGGGTGCAGTTCCTGCTGAATCATTTACAAAAATAAACCAGAATTCAGTACTGTTTATTTCGAACATTAATATTTAAACCAAATTTAGACCAGAGCTGGAAGTGCTCACATTGTAAAGACTACAATGTAGCAGGGTCATTGGATACATTCGGCTTGACTTTCACCTGCAAGGTAGTTAGTGGGAGCTACTTGGGTTGGTGTACTTATCTTGCGAGAAAGTGCCTGCAAAGGTGAAATTTTTGTTCTCAAGATGCAGAATCTAACTGTATTGGGGCCTGATGTCCCAGAAAGAGGTTGGAGAAAGTAACAAGGTCTTCTTGGGGCCAAAGTAGTCTGTTTAAATGATCGACACCTCAGATACAATAAAAATCAGTCCCAATGGGAACTCTTATTCTCTCCGCCAATTTATACCCCTCCACATACCCCTAATGGCCCATGGACCTTCCAACGCCCAGTTACATGATACACATTGAATAGAAATATTGAACCCTGTAATATTAGCAGTGTGAGAAAAAGAGGTGAATGAAAAAGTAGCGGAAACTGTCTACTTGAAACTATCTTGCATAAGCAAAAGATATGCAATTGACTAAATAGATGTGACAAGAAACTTTCAAATTAGTCATGACTTTCCTAGAGTGCAGCTGTTTCAACAGAGTAATGGTTTCTCAGCCAAGAATGCTGAATGTTTATTAATTAAATGCCTTTTGAACTTACATTTCAAAGGACTGCCTTCGCCACACAATGGTTCACAATACATCTAAAGAGATATGAATCATGACTTCTCGAAAAGCTGGCACAAATTTACAAAAATTGGGAGGTGGTGCAGTAGGCCTTGGCTATCCTGTAATGGAGCTGGTCAGGTTGCGAGTGCAGGGTGTCGACCTATACTCCACATCAGACTGCACTAACCAGAGAAGGTGAGAAGTGGGGACCTCTTTCATCAGGTCCTGGCTGTCACCTTTAAAGGTTAGCCGAATCTGGGAGACTCTGCAGAAATCCAGTGAAAGTATTTACTTCTTCTATAATCTATCCTATCTCATTCAATTAACCTCTTCCACTCACCCAACATTCAGTGACCAAAAGGGAATTAAACAAAGCTACAAAATAATTTTCTGTACTTGCTATTCCTGTAGTGTTTGCAATAAGGTCAACCAGCTGGACTTCATACAATATAAGTTTCCCTGATTGAGGCACTTAACCCACTCTAATCAGAGAGCCCTGGCTGACAGATATAAACAGGAGTGTCTGAGATTCCTCGCTCTCTGAGCTGACTCCAAAGAGGCTGTGCCAGAGTTACGACTTTCCACATGTAAATTAAGGGTAACTTGGCGATGGGATACTGGCCTCTGTGGAGGTATTTCAATTTCATCCATCCTGTCGTGCTCTGTCCAGATCTGCAAATAATTTTGATCCATACATCATTAAAAGATGATGGCATTTACTATCATAAGAATGGCAAAGTTAACAGTACTCATTATTATAAGGTACAGTTGACAGCAACATCCAGCAATCACACATGCATAAAACTGAGAAACTACTCATTGATACAATGCATTGATGCAGCTGCCTATAGATTCAGCACAAATATTTCTGCGATTGTATGGAACGGTACAGAATTACTCAGAAGTCCCAAAGTTTACCATCGAATTGATAATTTGCAATTAACTACTTACGTAATGTACTGATCTTTTAAATTAATTTTACTCTAAACAACATCAGGTCAACTATAAATGTCCAGTAAATAAAGATACCCAAATTTCATATCTTGTTGACCCTAGTTGAGTATTAACTAAGACAACATCTAAGTCCTTCTTGCATGAAGAAACAGTGCAGAAATGTGTATTGATTTCAAACCTTTTCCTCAAATATTCCGCACTGAAATGGAATGTGGTTTTTAGCTGAATTGCAAAGGAGGCACATGCAGTGAAGCAGTATAGAGATACAAAAAAATTTTGGAAAAAAGTCTGTTTCAAACATATATGACTCTACAAAACATCACAATTAAGAACTGAATTTATTTCGCTCCGGGAAGGAACAAAACGATATGTTGAATAACTTGGTTTAAACATTGTTATTACAGGAGGTGGCAAGAAGAGGCTTTGCCAATTTCCTTCCAGAAATTCAAAGCTTAGATAGACTCCATTTATTCTATGACAAATTGCATATGTTTTGTGGAAAGTTTGCCATGACTCACCAAATACCCTTTTTTTTGCTTTAAGAATTCAATTAAAAATATATATATACACATATATATTCAAAACTGAACGATGCTTGTAGCTGATTAGCTGAGTGGCAAAAAGCAATGTGAATATTGTGTGTATTGGCTCACTCTTTAGAATTCACAGGGCTCACGGCAAAAGACAACTTTTTATGCCACAGTTGATTTCAGAACTGGTTAATTTAAACTTTTACAACTAATATACTGTATGGATTTAGCATTAAAACTAGGTGCAGTATTTAAATACCAATGACATGTTAAAACTAACAATGACCACGTAAGCCCAGTTTCAGAAATGCCTCTCAGAGACAATGATCTGATTATTTTGTTTACTGCAAGTAAGACAGAAAATAAAGTGACTGCTTGAAGTTATCAATGATTAATATAGAAAAGGAGCAAATCATAATATTCACATAAAGGCTTTTAAAATATATATTATCCCCCAGGCAGAATTTCAAACCTCTGATGGAGTACTCAGACAAATGTGGGTAATAAAGTCTACAGCAGAACTACTGAGTCACTGTATTCAGATCCTAAACACAATGCAAGTCCATACTTGTCGTTCCTTGGATAATCAATTTCATAAAGAGATTGGTTTTTATTTTTCTGTCTTTTTAAATTTTGGACTGGAATGAGAAAAGCATTGTTTTAAAAGTGAGGATTGATGTCAGATTGCTGCATGTTTTGAAAGCAGGTAACCTGACATTTACTCATTGTTAGTGCTGTTTACACAGCTGCTTATTTCAGCAGTGGCTAAAACGTGATTGCAGATGAACTGGAACCCGGGGCTTATGTACAGATGGAGCTCTGGTTGATACAAGTGACTAACCGGACTGTAGATTACTGACAACTGGTCAATGACAGAAGCCTTTGTTTGACAACCACCATGTGATTGTTTCTCAAAGAGGTGAACAAGCTTGGAGCTATGAACAGGATACAGAGCTTTTCAGATCTCTACTAGCTCAGGAGCTCTTTGTGGTCTCTGCTGCAAAAACTACTTGAGGCTGGAAGGAAATCAAAAGATACTTTCTTCAGCAGTTTCTGTAAGCTGTGATTTGTAATAGATAAGCCAGACCTTTTATGAGTGAATTACTCATCCTGTGCCTCTTTCAAACCAGTAGAAGTTCCCAAACAACAACTGAGAGGCAGCATTCTGGATTGAACCCACGCTGAGTCATAGAACCATAGAGATGCACAGCACCGAAACAGACCCTTCAGTCCAGCTCATCCATGCCAACCAGATATCCTCTAGAAAGCTTGTCCCACTTGCCAGCATTTGGCCCATATCCCCTTAAACCCTTCCTATTCATATACCCATCCAGATGGCTTTTAAATTTTGTAACTGAACCAGCCTCCACAACTTCCTCTGGCAGTTCATTCCATACGAGCACCATCCACTACATGAAAATAGCTGCCCCTTTTAAATCTATCCCCCCGCCCCCCCACCTTAAATCTATGCTGTCTAGATTTGGATTCACACACCAGAGAGAAAATACCTTGTCTATTTACTCTTTCCATACCCCGCATGATATTATAAACCTCGATAAGGTCGCCCCTCAGACTCCGACGCTGCTGGGAGAATAGCCCCAGCTTAGTCAGCCTCTCCTTATAGTCAAAACCTCCAAACGCCCTCATCCGTGAGTAAATAAAAGAAATAAAAAATATTGTAAATCTTTCCTGAACCCTTTCAAGTTTCACAACATCTTTCCTCTAGCAAGTAGACCAGAACTGCATGCAGTATTCCAAAAGTGTCTTAATCAATATCCTATGCAGGTGCAACATGACCCCCCAACTCCAATACTCAATGCATTGCTCAATAAAGGCAAGCATACCAAACCCCTTCTTCACTATCCTATCTACCTGTGGCTCTACTTTCAAGTGACTATGAACCTGCACTCCAAGATCTTTGTTCAGCAACACTCCCCAGGACCTTACCATTGAGTGTAAAAATCCTGCTCTGATCTACCTTTCCCAAATGCAGTATCTCACATTTATCTAAATTAAACTCCATTTGCCAGTCCTTGGTCCATGGGACCATCTGATCAAGATCCCATTGTACTCTGAGGTAACCACCTTCGCTGTCCGCTGCACCTTAAATTTTGGTGTCGTCTACAAACTTACCAATTATATCTTCTATGTTCAAATTATACAAAGTGACAAAAAGCAGTGGATCCAACACGAACCTTGTGGCACACTGCTGGTCAAAGGCCTCCAGTCTGAAAGACAACCTTCCACCACCACCCTCTGTCTTCAATCTTCAGGCCAGTTATGTATCAAAATGGCTTGTTCTCCTGTAGCCCATATGATGTAACTGCTGCTAACCAGTCTACCATGTGGATCCTTACCAAATGCCTTACTGAAGCCCATTTAGATCATGTGCATGGCTCTGCCCTCATCAATCCTCTTTATTACTTCTTCAAAAGACTCACATTAGTTGGCATCACTCTGCATTGCAAACCAGCCATCCATTTCCTACCTCCTAAGCTCATCTCTTCTCCCCCCGACCCTTGACCTGTCCGTCCTCCCCGGACTGACCTATCCCCTCCCTACCTATACAGGCTCCATCCCCGCCCCTTTAACTTGTTTGTCTCTTCTCCACCTATCCTCTCCTCCATCCATCCATCTTCGATCCGCCTCCCCCTCGCTCCCTATTTATTTTATTATTATACCCACTCCCCCATCCCCCTTTTCTGAAGAAGGGTCTAGGCCCAAAACGTCAGCTTTTGTGCTCCTAAGATGCTGCTCTGCCTGCTGTGTTCATCTAGCTCCACACTTGGTTATCAAAGCTAACTGACCCCTTGTTCGCAATTCAGACTAAACTCTAACAACATGGGTTCAATATCTCCACTGCCTGAGGTTATCATGAAGGATTTTCCTCAACCTCTCCCCTCACCTAAAACATGACGACCCTCAGGTCAAATCACCATTCGTCATCTTTCTCTCAATGGTATAATAGGATTATGGCAACTTTACCATTAACTGTACTGATTAAAATTGTAAGGTACGTGCTGATATCATTATATACCTTTAGTTGCAATCTAACAACTTGTAATAAATAGTTATTCCCGTTAACTACAGAAAACTGGCCCATCCCTTCTGTTGACTTGAGTCTAGAAGATAGGAAAATTGGGGAACTTCTGTTCATTTAGTATAAATTAATGTTCTTTGGGAAGTGTGGCACTCGTGCAATGCAAAGCTTCATCAGCATGTCTCTTTTTACAGTAGTATGTAAATTTTCCACCATGTGGCAAATTGAATATTCCACAAGAGTCAAAGATAATTAAGTAAACGTCCAAGATATGGGTCTAATGTTACAATCATATCCTTTATACGGGGATTTCTTAGATTACATTTTCATAGGCTCAATATGTTTAGACTTGCAATGTTGCACTGAACTTGATCATGTGCTCTTGTAGATTGTTGCACTAAGCAAAACCTGAGCCAATATTCATCCAGCTCCTTTCCAAAAGGTAACAATCACAGCACATTTACTGCTTTTGTTGACTAGCCCAATCAAAAATAGATCAGGTTACAATTTTAAGCCAAACAAAGTTCATCACAAACCAAATTAAAATTTTCACATCAGCAACGGTGGGTCAACTTGTCAGCACAACAGCTTCTCCTTTCAATGCAATCTTTTTCTGACAAATAGATGATGCACATCATAAAGAACTGAAACCAGAGCTCTATGCTTCATAGACATTGTTCAGGTACTCATGGAGACTTTCAACTTTAAATTGCATCTGTCTGGGATGGGCTTGTCCAAGGCCTGGAGATGGGCAGTATTTAACCCAATGCATTATGCACGTCTCTAAATTCAAACTCGTTGGCCACAGAATTTGCTCATGTAAAAAAAAATTGTTTAATTTTGGAACAAAGCAAGCAGCAGGTTTCCACAAAATTTGTCGATTCAAAATCAAGTTTGATTGCAGCACCTTGTGGGCTTCTAAAATACCACATTCCTAGCACTGTCAGATTTAACAAAATGTGAAGTTTTATAAAATTTAATACTTAATCTGCCACAACTCATTCCTCAGAAATAACAATAAATACAGATCTTGGAGATAAACACAACAACACATCCAGGACTTCAACTGTACTGTAATAACTCAAAGGATTATTATTTATCATTAGATACCAAAATGGAGCCACTGTTTGTGGTGTATATGTAGGCTAGTCCCAGCCTAGGACAATTGGCTCTTCAGACTCATCCCTGGGCAATTCTGCCTGGGAAGCCCCAGGCCTATTACCAAGGAACTCCTACTCAACAAGCTCCATGGGGAGAGTAATCAGTAATTCCCCATGAACCTTGTAGGGGGTTATTACATCCCTCTGATAGGGCCTCTTGTGTCATTTTGCCCATGGCCCCATTCCTATTATTTTCAGAGTCTGGTCAGGGTTGGGGGGAGGCGCTGTACACAAAGTAGGAGAACATCTCTCCTATGAAGGCCAAAGAGACAGCCTTATCCTCAGTGACTTGTCTCACAAAACAATATCCTCTGTGGAGAGCGCCTGCCGGAAATAGTTAACATGATTTTTTTTTATTTTGCAATCTTCGCCCCCCATTTTGACCATGTACGAGGCCGGTCCTATTATTTAAAGATAACTGCCAGCATCCCAGACAACACAGGATGCAGATGGAGGAACCCAGCAGGATAGGCAGCATCAGAGGAGCAGGAAAGTTGATGTTTTGGGTGGGGACCCTGAAGAAGTTCCGCTCACGGACTGTATCACCCCTTTGTAATTTTTGAGACCGAGGAAAAACTTTGACCCCGTTATGTCGCTTGGAGACAGAGCCCCTTTTTATGGCTTTCACCTTCTCGCCAACAGGGTGTGATTCATCCTTGTCAACTTTGTACTCAAATGAATGCTACGTCATTTATCTGAAGCTCACAATTATGCCAGATCTAAATGGGCGTCATGAAAAATGTATAAATTTCTTGAACAGGGAAAGATGCTGGCATACAGATAGTGATATTACTGGACTAACCATCCAGAAGTGTGGGTGCATGCTCTGAGTCACATTGGACTATAACCCAGTGGCATGTAGTTTTTAACCTAAGTCAGACAGCATGGAAACAGACCCTTCGGTCCAACTAGTCTATGCCAACTGTATTCCCAAACTAAACTAGTCCCACTTGCCTGTGCTTCATCCATTTCCCTCCAAACCTTTCCTATTCATAAACTTATCCAAATGTCTTTTAAACAGTGTACCTGCATCCACCACATTCTCTGGCAATTGATTCTACACATGAACCACTCTGTGTGGAAAAGTTGCCCCCATGTCCTTTTTAAATGTTTCTCCTCTCACCTTAAAACTATGCTCCCTAGTTTTGAACTCCCCTACCCTAGGGATTGTCCCTCGTGATGTTATAAACCTCAACAAAGGTCACCCCACCATAGTCCCAGTCTTTCTGGTCTATTTTTATACCTAATCCCATTACGGCAGCTGGGAGAGTTGAAATTCAATTCATGATATTAAACTGAAATTGAAAGCTAGTCTCAGCAATAACAACCACAAACTATCAGTGACTTATGAAAGCTTTCAGGGAAAGCCAAACTGAGCTGGTCTGGCTTACATGTATCCCTGGATTCAAAGTAATGTCATTGACTCTCAACACCCCTCTGAAATGGTATAGCAAGCCACTCAGTTCAAGGGTAGTTAGGGATTTCTTCAGACAAGGTTATGCCACAGGAGACAGTTTTACACTGTAGATCCACATGTTTAATGCCAGCAGTTGCACATGAGCCCCACAAGAAATTCTGGATCAGAAAATATTGGTGCAAGGGCTCCAGGACTCAGGTTTAACATTCTGTGCAAGAAAGGTTGAGGGAATGTAATGAGCAGCCAACAAAACAGTGAGTGATAGTAATCAGAACTCGCTGTCCAAAGGGATGTGGGAAGCTGAGGGTGCAATCTTATAGAGATGTCAGCTACACAGGCTGTTGCAAAATGTGTAACCGAAAACGGCAACGAGTGCGGAGAAGCCTATCTTGATGCCAAGATCATCTCAGTCCATCTTTGATGCTCTTCACAAGCAGCACAGTGAGATTCTCATTTGGCAGTGGTGAGTTGCTAATGGCTGGTCATTATTGATGGTTAAAGGCCTTGTTAGCAGCACCTCATTAATATTCAGACTCCCATCTTACTAAACTCAGCAAACTAGATAGATGCTGGGAAAACTCAACACAACGAAACCAGAACAAGCATCTGTCAAACTCTGCTCATGGTTCGCTGCAAAAGAAATTACCATGCTGGACACAGGGCACCAGTATTTCAGGACAAGCTCCACAGGTGCCATCTGCACGCAGCCCACGTCCATGGGCATTGGCATCTGACATGCCAACCTCTGAAAACCTTCATGGCACACCTTTGATTCACTTAACGGGTGCTTCTGCAATTCGAATTACAGTGGCAGCTATCATTAGAATGCTGCAGCAAGGACTGTGCGCTCAGGGACATATACGCCCAGCTCATGAGCTGGACTAGGCTACATCTCAGGGCTCTTCATTCACTATCACAGCCACACATGCTCTGGGCCTAGTTAGATGTTCAAAGCTTCCTTGCCACGCTTCATCTTTTTGCACTTTGACCCTCTGCCTGAGCCACCAGACCCATATGGCTTCTGCCTTGTTTGTCAGCTGGCCTCAATCAAGCCAAAGTGGACAGCTTTCACTCAGGGATTCAGGGTTTACTGAAGGTGGTCACTGTCAGGGTCCTCTCCTCAAACAATGCGTGAATCTGAATACAGAGAAACACCACCCATCTTCTGCTGTGTGCTCTTTTTGTCCTGGAATAGGAGACAGCCAGGTATTGCAGGATACAAAAGTGGGTGGCACAGGAGATGAAGGGCTCTCTGATGAAGGGTCTAGGCCCGAAACGTCAGCTTTTGTGCTCCTGAGATGTTGCTTGGCCTGCTGTGTTCATCCAGCCTCACATTTTATTATCTTGGAATTCTCCAGCATCTGCAGTTCCCATTATCTCTGGCACAGGAGATGTCCTGAGTAGGCAGTGCAGGGGACATTCAGGATTAGAAATGTCAGCGTTGGGGTGGGTGAAAGCAGTAGGGGAAGATATTGTGTGTGAAACATTAAAAAGATGACAGTGGAACTTAAGCGGATAGGCTGGAGAAGGTCACTGACCTGCTTCCTACATTGCAGCACACTTCTCCAGATGAAAGAGATACTTTAAGCTGGGCAGTACCCTATAAATTGGTTGGCACGGTCTCTGGTGTTGTGCCCTGCATTATCAGTGCTAGGGTAAGAGGAAGGCCCACGTCAGCACCACCCTGCCAAGCAGTACCTCCAGGACACTGCAACCCTCCTGTACGCCATGACTCACATGGCAAAGTTCGGGAACCATGACAGTGCTTGTCAGTACACAGCAGCCTTTCAAAGATGGCAACGGCACAAGGGGTGCCAGTATTTCAGCAGATATTTTTATTTACTCATCCATTCATGGGATGTGGGCATCACTGGTTAGATCAGCATTTATTGCCCATCTCTAGTTACCCAGGAGGCAGTTAAGAGTGATCTGCATTGCTGTGGGTCTGGACTCACATGGAAGCCAGACCAGGAAAGAATGGCAGATTTCCAACACTGAAGGACATCATGAACCAAATAGATTACTCCTGACAAGTGACACTGGTTTCATGGTTATTAGTCTATTAATTCCATTAAGTAATGAGTTGGTCTGAGAACGGTACATCATTAGATTGGATCAACAGGCACTCAGAAGCAAGAGATGCCATAGGGGGACTGTTCACAATTAATGAGATGTGTTTGGTGGAATACGGCTCACAGCAAGAAACCCTCGAAAAAACACTTGACAGAAAACTCAAGACTTGGCCAAAAAAAATTAAGATTCATCTGAGAGAGAGTCAATGACAGAAAACAGATTAGATTGTTTTGAAGGGCCAAATGCCATTCTTCTGACAATGGTTCTTAGGACAATGGTTTCATCTAATCACATGCCTAAATTAACACGAAGCCAAATTACCTTTGTGACTTGTTGTTAGTGTTGTAACCAAAACTTCTCAGCTCATTTCACGTAAACAGCCAACACCTAGAACAAAGTACAATACAGCCCAGCAACATGCCCTTTGGCCCTCCAAGCTTGCACCGACACATTTTGCCCTTCCATATGAAAACTGTCTTCACTTACAGGATCTATAACCCTCAATTCCCTTCCTCTTCAAGTATTCACCTAGGTGTTTCTCGAATGCTGCTTCTACGTCTGCTTCCACCACTTCGCCTAGCAATGTGTTCCAGGCACTCTCCACCTTTTGTGTGAAAAACCTGCACATCTCTTCTAAACTTCCCCACTCGAGCCTTGAACCTGTGTTTTCCAGTAATTGACCCTTCCAGCATAGGAAAATGCCTCATACTTTCCACTCTATCCATGCCAATCATAATTTTTTCTTTCTATTCATTTGTGGGATGTGGACATCACTGGCTGGTCACCTTTACTTGGTCGTGCCTAGTTGCCCTTGAGAAGGCCCCACACGTCAGGAAGGACATACTGGCGCTGGAGCGTGTCCAGCAGAGATTCACATGGATGATCCCTGGAATGGTAGGTTTAACGTATGATGAACGGCTAAGGATCCTGGGATTGTATTCATTAGAGTTTAGAAGGTTGAGGGGCGATCTAATAGAAACTTACAAGATAATGTATGGCTTAGAATGGGTGGACGCTGGGAGGATGTTTCTGTTAGGCGGGGAGACTAGGACCCATGGGCACAGCCTTAGAATTAGAGGGGGTAAATTTCAAATAGAAATGAGGACACATTTCTTCAGCCAGAGAGCGGTGGGCCTGTGGAATTCATTGCCACGGAGTGCAGTGGAGGCCAGGACGTTAAATGTCTTCAAGGCAGAGAATGATAAATTCTTGACTCAGAAGGAATCAAGGGCTACAGGGAGAGTGCAGGGAAGGGGAGTTGAAATGCCCATCAGCCATGATTAAATTTCGGAGTGGACTTGATGGGCCAAATGGCCTTACTTCCACTCCTATGTCTTATGGTCTTAAGGTGGTGGTTAGCTGCCTTCTTAGGCTGCTGCGGTCCACCTGCTGTGGGTTGACCCACAATGCCATTAGGGAGGGAATTATAAACCTCTATCAGGATACCCCTTAACATCCTGTGTTCCAGTAAAAACAAACCCAGTCAATCCGACCTTTCTTCATGGCTAAAAATCCCCTTTACCAGGCAACATGCTGGTAACCTTTTCGTTATCCTCTCCAAAGCATCCACATCCTTCTGGCAGTGTGGTGACCAGAATTATACTCAATATTCCGAGTGTGACCTAACTGAAGTTCTATAAAGCTGCAGCATAACTTGTTTGTCCTTATATTCTATGCCACTTCCAATGAAAGCAAACATGCCATAGGCCCTTTTTACTACCTTATCAACTTGCGCTGCCACCTTCAGTGATCTGTGGACCCGCACACCCAGATCCATCTGCATTATCAATACTCCATGGGGTTCTGCCATTCACTGTATAATTTCCACGTGTACTAGACCTTCCAAAACGCATCACTTGATATCTGTCCCGATTAAATTCCATCCCCATGTTTCTGCCTCACGTCCATCTGAACCATATCGTGCTGTATCTTCTGACAATCCTCCTCAGTATCCGCAACTCCATCAATCTTTGTATCGTCCACAAACATGCTAATTAGACCAGCTATGTTTTCTTCCAATTCATTAAAGTAGACCACGATCAGATGTCCCAGCACTGATCCCTGCAGAACACTACCAGTCACAACTCTCCATTTTGATCAGCATCCTTCCACCGTTACCCACTGTCTCCTATGACTAAGGCAGTTTTGGACACATCTTGCCTGTTTACTCCTGACACCATGCAACTTTACCTTTTGTACCAGCCTACCATGAAGGACCTTGTCAAAGGCTTTACTGATGTCCATGTAGACAACATCAACTGCTTTTCCCCCCATCAATTATCTTCATCACCTAAAAAAGTTGATCAAATGAATGAGGCACGACTTCCCCCCTATTAAACCACACTGTCTGTCACTAATGAGTCTATTTGCTTCCAAATGCGTATACGTCTTGCCCTGAGAATTTTTCCAATAATTTTCCTATCACCGATGTGAGACTCTCAGAAGTTACAGACTGTCATTTCCTGGTTTATCCCAGTTACCCTTTTTTAAAGAATGGGACAACATTAGCTACTCTCCAGTCCTCTGGGACCTCACCTGTGGACAAAGAGGATGCAAAGATGTCTGTCAATGCTGCGGCAATTTGCTCTCTTGCCTCCCTCAATATTCTGGGATAGATTCCATCAGAACTCGGGTACGTAATACCTTAACACTTTTTAGGACATGCAACACCTCCTCCTCTTTAATAGTAACTTGGCTTTGAAACTTGACAGTCCCTTCGATGAGATCATCCTCCAACAATTCCTTGTCTTTGGTGAAAACTGACACAAAGTATTCATTCAGGACCTCACCCATCTCATCGGACTCCATATGTAGATTCCCTCCTTTGTCCTCGAGTGCCCCTTCTGTAAAAAGCCTTGGGATTCTCCTTCATCCTGTTTACTAATGAGTTTTCATGACCGCTTTTAGCCCTTTCAATTCCTTGTCTAAATTCTTTCCGACTTACCTTGTATACTTCAAGGGCTTTGTCAGTTCCCACCCACTAGGCCTTACGTATGCTTCCTTTTTCTTGGTGACCAAGCTCCCTACTCATCCAAGGTTCACATAACTTGCCATACCTATCCTTCATTCTTGCAGCAATATGCCACTCCTGAACTCTTATTAACTGCCATGTGAAATACTCCCACACGTCCGATGTAGATTTATCCCCCAAAAGCTGCCTCCAATCAAAATTCTCCAGTTCCTACCTAATATCAGTGTAGGTTCCCTTGCCTCAAGTTAATACCTTTACCCAAAGACTGTTGTTATCCCTATCCGTGAGTATCTTAAACTAACGGCATTATGGTCACTACTCCTTAAATGCTCCACCACTGAAACTTCACTCACCTGGGTGGGCTCGCTTCCCTAAAACCAAGTCCAGTGTAACTCATTCCTTGTTTGGACTGTTTTCCTATTGTATCGAGAAGCCAATCTGAACGTTCTTTTATAAATTCTGACCCACCCAAGCCCCTAGCATAAAATGAATCCCAGTCAATACTGGGGAAATTAAAATCACCTCCCACAACAACTCTGCTGTTCTTACATCTGTCCAAAGCCTGTCTATGTATTCTCTCCTTTATCTCCCGCTGGCTGTTGAGAAACCTGTAGTATATCCCTAGCACTGTGATTTCACCTTTCCTATTCCTGACTTCTACACACATTGCCTTGCTGTATGAGTCCTGTGATGTATCCTCCCTCAGTACAGCTGAGAAATACTCCTTTACCAGTAATGCAACTCTCCCATCCATTTTACAGCCTTCTATCACAGTTGAAATATCTAAATCCTGGGATATTCAGCAGCCAGTCCTGTGACTTTTACAGCCAAGTCTCTGTAACTGCAATTATGTCATGGAGTGTTGGTTAGTACATAGAACTAAGTTCATATCCTTTGTCCCAATGTCCCATTGGAAACACCCAGCATGGATTCATGAAGGGTAGGTCAGGTTTAACTAATTTGGAGCAATTCTTTGAGGACATTACTTGCATGGTGGACAATGGGGAACCTTGGATGTGGTGTATCTGGATTTCCAGAAGGCATTTGACAAGGTGCAACACCAAAGGCTGCGACATAAGATAAAATTGCACGATATTACAGGTAATGTACTGGCATGAACAGAGGATTGGTTGACCAGTAGAATGCAAAGAATTGGGGTAAATGGGTGTTTTTGTGGTTGCCGGTCAGTGGCTAGTGGTGTGCCTCAGGGATCAGTGTTGGGATTGCAATTGTTTACAATTGACATAGATGGTTTGGAGTTTTGGTCTAAGTGTGGTGTGACAAAATTGCAGATGACACTAAGGTGAGTGGTGGAGCAAAGTGTGCAGAAGACACAAAATCTGCAGAGGGATACAGATAGTCTAAGTGAGTGGGCAAAGGTCTAGCAGATGGAGTACAATGTTGGTAAGTGTGAGGTCACCCATCTTGGTAGGAATAACAGCAAAATGGACTATGTTTTAAATGGTAAAAAACTGCAGCACGCTGCTGTGCAGAGGGACTTGGGTGTCCTTGTGCATGAATCGTAGGATTGCAAGTGCAGTAGGAAGTTAAAAAGGCAAATGGAATTTTGTCTGCCATTGCTGGAGGGATGGAGTTTAAAAAACAGGGAAGCTATGCTGCAGCTGTATAGGGTCCTGGTGAGACCACACCTGGAGTACTGTGTGCAGTTTCGGTCTCCTTACTTGAGAAGAGATATACTAGCACTGGAGGGGGTGCAGAGAAGATTTACTCAGTTGATTCCAGAGTTGAGAAGGCTGGATTATGAGGAGAGATTGAGTAGACTGGGATTAGACTCATTGGAATTCAGAAGAATGAGGGGAGATCTTATAGAAACATGCATGATTATGAAGGGAATAGATAAGTTGGAGGCAGGGAGGTTGTTTCCGCTAGCAGGTGAAACTAGGACTAGGGGGCATTGCCTCAAAATAAAGGGAAGCAGATGTAGGACTGAGGTCAGGAGGAACTTCTTCACCCAAAGGGTTGTGAATCTGTGGAATTCCCTGCCCAGTGAAGCGGTTGAAGCTACTTTGCTGAATGTTTTTAAGGCAAGGCTAGATAAACTTTTGAACAGTAAAGGAATCAAGGGTCATGGTGAATGGGCAGGTAAGTGGAGCTGAGTCTCAAAAAGATCAGCCATGATCTTATTAAATGGCAGGGCAGACTCGAGGGGCCAGATGGCCTACTCCTGCTCCGAGTTCTTATGCTCTTGTCTATTTTACTTCTCACTTTGAAACACAATCATTTCAGACACCTTCCCTGCTCTTTTTATCAGCGTTTCCCTGCCTGTTCTTGTTACATAGAACATAGAAAATTATAGCACAGTACAGGCCCTTCGGTAGATGATGTTGTGCCGTGGAATAATCCTAATCCAAAAATAAAATAACCTAACCCACATTCCCCTCAATTCACTGCTGTCCATGTGCATGTCCAGCAGTCACTTAAAAGTCACTAATGACTCTGCTTCCACGACTATCACTGGTAAACTATTCCATGCACTCACAACTCTCTGGGTGAAGAAGCTCCCTCTGACGTCTCCTCTCTGCCTTCCTCTTAACACCTTATAACTATGACCCCTCGTGGCAGTCAATCCTGCCCTGGGGAAAAGTCTCTGGCTATCGACTCTATCCATGCCTCTCATTACCTTGTACACCTCGATCAGGTCACCTCTCTTCCTCCTTCTCTCCAGAGAGAAAAGCCCGCGCTCAGTCAACCTCTCCTTGTAAGACAAACCCTCCAGTCCAGGCAGCATCCTGGTAAACCTCCTTTGCACCCTCTCCAAAGCCTCCACATCTTTCCTGTAATAGGGCAACCAGAACTGGACACAATATTCCAAGTGCAGTCTCACCAGGGTTTTGTAGAGCTGCAGCATAACCTCGCGACTCTTAAACTCGATCCCCCTGTTAATGAAAGCCAAAACACCATATGCTTTCTTAACAACCTTATCCACTTGGGTGGCAACTTTGAGGGAGCTACGCACTTGAACACCAAGATCCCGCTGTTCCTCCACACTGCCGAGAATCCTGCCTTTAATCCTACATTCAGTGTTTAAGTTCGACCTTCCAAAATGCATCACTTCGCATTTATCCAGGTTGAACTCCATCTGCCATTTCTCAGCCCAGCTCTGCATTCTGTCAATGTCTTGCTGAAGCCTGCAATAGCCCTCGAAACTATCAACGGCACCTCCAACTACCCACCCGTCAACCTCCTCATCCAATTCATTTATAAAAACTACAAAGAGCAGAGGCCCAAGACCAGAGCCCTGCGAGACACCACTCAGCACTGACCTCCAGGCAGAATACTTACCATCTACAACCACACTCTGCCTCCTGTCAGCCAACCAATTCTGAACCCAGACAGCCAAATCACCCTGTATCCCATACCTCCTGACTTTATGAATGAGCCTGCCGTGGGGAACCTTATCAAATGCCTTGCTGAAGTCCATGTACACCACATCCACTGCTCGACCCTTGTCAACCTGTCTCATGACCTCCTCAAAGAACTCAATAAGATTTGTAAGGCATGACCTGCCCCTCACAAAGCCATGCTGACTCCCTGTAATCACGCTGTGCTTTTCCAAATAGTCATAAATCCTATCCCTCAGAATTCTTTCCAAAACCTTGCTGACCACAGATGTAAGACTGACAGGTCTATAATTTCCAGGGATTTCCCTATTCCCTTTCTTGAAAAGAGGAACAACATTTGCCTCCCTCCAATCTTCCGGTACGACTCCCGGGGAGAGTGAGGAAGCAAAGATCTTTGCCAGCGGCTTAGCAACCTCCTTTCTCGCTTCCCGGAGCAACCTAGGATAAATCTGGTCCGGCCCTGGGGACTTATCAATCTTAATGTTTGCCAAACATTGTTCTTAGTCATGTTTGCCTTGGGTTCTACCTCTTCCCTCAAGTGCCCTACTCCTCTGGTCCCCTGTCACACGAGCTTAAAGCCTCCCTAACCAGTCCACAAAGTACTGCCTGAAGGATATCAGTCCCAGGTCTTGCCCAGGTGTAACCCATTCAGTTTGTACAGGTCCTACCTCCCCCAGAACTGCTCCCAATGCACCAAAAAAGTGAAACCATCCTCTCTCACCATCTTTTTCAGGCACGTGTTCATTCTAAAGATCCTGCTGTTTCTACTCTGATCAGCTTGTGGCACCAGTAGTAATCGTGAGATAACTACCTTTGAGGTCTTCCATCTCAACTTTCTTCCTAGCTCTCTATATTCTGCTTTTAGGTTCTCATCCCGTTTTTTTAACCTAGGTCATTAGAACTAACATATACCGCGGCCATTAGCTGTTCACCCTCCCTGTCCAGAATGTCCTGGTCTAATCAGAATTACTATTCAGAGAGATTGGATACTCACAAGAAAAGAATGGGTGGCATCTTCAATGCCAAGGCGGCACGGTGGCTAACACTGCTGCCTCAGAGCACCTGGGTTCGATTCCACCTTCTAGCTACTGTCTCTGTACAGCTTGCACATTCTTTCTGTGTCTATATGGGTCTCCTCTGGCTAGGTGGATTGGCCATGCTAAATTGCCTGTAGTGTCCAGGGATATGCAGGTTTGGCGGATTAGCTATGGGAAATGCAGGGTTACAGGAATAGGGGAAGGGGTTTGGGTCTGGGTGGGATGCCCTTCAGAGGGTCAGTGTAGACATAATGGGCTGAGTGGCCTGCTTCCACACTGTAGGAATACTATGAGCTCCAAAAGAAGAATTACAGCGTTTGTATAAGCAATGATCAAGTTCTGAAAGACATCTCTTTGTTTTGAGAAATAAAAACCGAAAGAAATACGGATACCCTAAATCAGAAACAAAAACAGAAAGCTGCTGGTAAAGCTCAGCAGGTCTGGCAGCGTCTATGAACCGAAATCAGAATTAACGATTTGGGTTCGGTTGTGGAGGAAGGGTCTCCAGACCCAAAACGTTAACTTTGGTTTCTCTTCACCAATGCTGCCAGACTAACTGAGCTTTTCTACCAACTTCCTTTCTTACTTCATTTTGCAAAATGGAATTAGATTAAGTGTGAAAATCTGAGCAAAATACCTAAATGTTTTACCCGTTAGTAATTTGAAAAAAATGCTATCATGCCAATGTAGTTAAAATTGCAAAATTTGTTTTTTGTTTTACAGAATACATCAGTGTGCAGCAGTTCAAGAATTCTCAAAGTGAAATATGTAGGAGTTACTGACAACAGAAGAACAATTTTTAGGCTTTTAGTGTGCTATTTTGATCTCTTCACTTCCTTTTCCTAAACGACTTTGATTTTCTTGCAATACGGATTTAACAGCAACTTTCATCTCCTGATGCTTCAACCAAGCAGCATGAGTTTAAAGAGCAAGCCTGGACAGGTGAAGTTACAGAAAATATTTGAAATCATAAAATTCAAATCCGCTGTTGTGTCTGTTGTATTAGGCTTATCACGTCTGTGCTGTCTCTCTGCAAGTGCAACTCAGAAAAAGCCAGTAACTTACAGCCTTCAGGACTAAAGGTTGATTTTAACAGTTTCAGAACACGAACATTCTCCTCCAAGCTTGTTACCCACTGCCACACTCCTAGGGCCTAGCTTTGTATGGGTTGTGGCCAGCACAGAAAATCTATTTTCAACCATTTACACTTTTCATTTGCAGTCCACTTACCATCATCTCCCCCTCAGCATGTCATCAACAAACCCTTTGTCTATGACAACGCAGTGTGGAGCTGGAGGAACACAGCAGGCCAAGCAGCATCAGAGGAGCAGGAAAATTGACATTTTAGGTTGGGACCATTTATGAAGAAGGATCCTGACCTGAAATGTCAACTTTCCTGCTCCTCTGATGCTGCCTGGCCTGCTGTTCTCCTCCAGCTCCACACTGTGTTATCTCTGACTCCAGCATCAGCAGTCCTTACTATCTCCTTTGACTTTGTTTTATTCTCTCGATTGGCACCGTCTCCATGTATTTGATTCAGTCACAGCACCTCCACCCACCCACAGGTGCTGCCAGGCTGGCTCTCCAACATGGTTTTTTTGTTCCATTCTCTTTCCTGTCCCCTATAGACCTTCAATGTTTTTCTGTCTCTTCAGACAGTTCCCTAATTTTATTCTGAAGGTCTCGATTGAATCGGCCTCCACA